>NC_058133.1:499883722-500002212 GCF_016433145.1 Gracilinanus agilis | reverse complement strand
GCGAGGGGCGACGGTTGGACGCGCGAGCCGCGGCGGCGCGCGCGTGGTGGTGGAGTGCGCGCGCGGAGCAGGGGGTGGGGGCGGGGAGGGCCGGAGAGGGCCGTGCGCGCGCGCGCTGGGGTTAGCGGTGAGTGGGGGAGAAGAGAGGAGCATCCTGATTGGCTGCGCCGCCTGGGGTGGCGCGCTCTCCCCTCGGACCGGGGCCGAGCAGGGGTCGCGCGCCGACTGGACCCAGTCCTGAGACTCGAGCGCAGGCTCGGCGGCGGCGCGCTCGGATTGGCCGGCGGGGCCGGGGGCGGGCTTACCGCCGGGCTAGGTGAAGGTGTCAGCCCCGCCCCATCGTGGCCCCGCCCCCAGTCCTGCGCTCCACGCCCCCTGCCAGGTGGGGCCTGCAGAGGCCATTGTCCTCGGTGGGTCTGGCTGAGGTGGGGACCGGGAGGCCCAAGGGGCTCAGAGGGTCCTCGAGGCATTTTCTTCCGTCTTTCTGGGGGCTCGTAGGAGACCGTAGGTCTCAGCACAGCTTTAGCTTGGAGCGTGAATGATGCTAACTCAAACCCAGGGCTTGATCCTGGCCGGGGTGGCTCCCCCCTCAGGAGAGGGACTGAGGCCGAGGGACCCCTTCCGACGGGAGTTGGGGGGTGAGGTGTAGCGGGCGTGGGGGGCTGCCGGTTGATGTGAAGCCCCGCCCCCCTTGTACATCTCTGAGACACTTCCCCTCGGGCCTTGTCTATATTGCCCAGCTCCTCTGCAGAACTGGGGGAGGAGGTCTCTTGGGGCTAGATTGAGGGATCCCGAAGCTTCTGGTGACCCTCTGGCCCACCGGGCAACTCGGGAGGTACTCAGACCTTTGGGCTTGGGAGAGTTCTCTGAGCGGATCCTAGTTAGGGATTGGGGAAGAATTAAAGGGCTAGATTTGGGTTCTCTTTCTGGGGAAAGGCCCGTTGGATAAGTTCGAATGGATTCCTCCCTAGGGGAAATTTTTGGTTGTGATTCCGGTTGGGAGTGGGGCGGTGATAGCTGAATCGAATAAACTTTCTTGGATTTCACAAAATGGAGGTAGCCGCCCGGCCTGATCCATAGCCCGAGGCTACAATGCTACATAATTGTTTTACACCTTCTCGTGCTAACGGTTCCGACTGGGCTTTGGATGAAAGACTTCCTAGTGATTATTTGATCATGCACTGAAATTTTGCGTTCTTTTCCGAAGTCTTGTTTTCCTGATCATGATTAACTGTAAAAAGCACTGCAAACTGTAATGAATTTCTACTGGCTGCCCTGGGGAATAAAATACAAAACAAGGTATTTGTTTTTTGTTTTTTGGCAGCTCTTCATTGTAATGCAAGCCTAAATTAGAAGTAAAACCTGCTTTCTTTAGTTGGGTGCTACTTTCTCTTTTCTCTCCCTTGCTCCCTCGTGTTCCCTCCTATCTTTAGGCATTTTAACCCTTGCCATTTGTCTCCCCTTCTCTGGCCTCCCCCCCTTTTTTTCCCTCTCCCTTTGTTTCTACAATCTGGTTTTTTTAATTCCTGTCCCACACTTGTTTCCTCTCGATGTTGGTCCTTCTAGCCCATACTGACCAGATACTGCAAAAACCATGACTGAAGCACAGGAGTTTGGGGTTGTCTCTTACAAAGAGAGCATAAAGGGATGGTTACAACATGCCAAGAATTCTTTCTCGAGGGAGTTAATAAAACTGGATGGAAATACTTGAATGGAGGCCCAATGTCATCTTTGTGTGTTCTCTTGTGGCTCTTATTCCCCCTTGTCCCTGCCTGCCTTCTCATTCTATGTCCTTCTTGGCTTTGATTCTCCTCGATCTTTGTGCAGAAGATTTTCTAGGCATTTTAGAAGCACAAGTTGAGCCAAGCAATCACTGGAAAGTGCCTGTGTGAGGGAATGGGAAAAGCCCAGCACTTGGTACCCCAGTTTTCTCTTCTTGATTAATGTGTGATCTTAGGCAAGTGATTTTACCTTTCAGGGCCATCTATAAAAGGAGGGCTAGATTATATTTCCTTCTAGTCCTTAAATTCTCATTCTCTGAGATGCTAAGTTTACAAAGCAGTAGTAGAAGTTTGATTATGTCAAGCTGTTCTCCATGCAGCTACCAGAAAAGTCTTCCAAAAGCACAAATCTGACTTATTAGTCTTTTGCTTAACAATTTCCTATAGTTAAATACAAACTGATTTGGGCATTTAAAGTTTTGCCAGCCACCTTTCTAGACTTAAGTTCTTACTACCCTTAATATGTGTCCATTTTCAACCAGATTGACCTTCTTGATATTCCACTAATCTGGCATTCCATTTCCTTTTTCCAGGTCATTTTGGTGTCTACCTCCTGTGCCTGGAATGCACCTGCCCCCATTTCTTTGATTCCCTAGTCCAAGGGCTCCCTCCTACCGGGAATTGCGTGTTTCTCTGTTTTTCTCCCTCTCTTCCTCCTTATTTAACTGCTTTCTTGTTTGTATCACTTAGGTGAAAACTCCTTGTGAGTAATCATTCAACAATCCTGTATTAATCATCTAGTATGTACCCAGATCTTGTCCCTGGGGAGAGTGGTTTAGGGGGTAGAGCAATTGACTTGGATTCAGGAGGATTGATTCAAATTCTATAGTAGACACTTCCTAGCTGTGTGACCCTGGGCAAGGCACTTACTCCTTTATTGCCTCAGTCTTCTCACCTGCAAGTTGTACTAAAATAGGTAATGGATAATCAGCCTGGAAAAGTCAGGTGAAGCCAGACCTGGAATGGTTTTCTGTGCCCAACAGAGGAGTTTGTATTCTGTCCTAGAGAGAGCTACTGAGGGGACTAGGCAGGGAGAGGAGTGATCTAGTCCAACCTGTTGTCTCCAACTAGAGTGGGTCAGAAAGGGGAGAAACTGGGGAGACCATTTAGCAGGTTACTGGCGTAGTCCAGGTAATGAAGCAACTCTGAAGGTGGTTTGCAAAAACTGAAGGCATACTTTAGCTTTTGTTGTTACTGAGTGCCAGAGAAAGGTTCTGAGGGTAGAAGTGACTGGACTGGACAACTATTTAGATAAGGAGATGTGAGAGGTCAAAGGGTAGAGATTGGCAGCCCTTTTGGACCAAGGTGGCTGGGATGATGGCTGATGGTGGCCTGGATAAGGAAGATTGGAAGAGCCTAAGTGGGCCATAGAGTTAGGCAGGATTGGGGTAGAGGAGAGAGACTAAGCCTCCCTGAATTATAGATCTGGGGATCTTGTGTATGGAGACAATAATGGACCCTGGGGAGCTGATGAGATGACAGAGAGTATCTCAAGAGCAGGGAAGAGAACAAAACCTGGGACAGATCTCATGGTAGAAGTTGGAGCTTGCTTTCTATAGTAGAAGAATCTGATGAGGAGATGGCATAGCCCATTTTCATTTTTGTCCTTATGTGGTACCTATATAATGCCTTACACTCCTGGGGTGCCTAATTTTTTAAAATTCAGTTTAGTTTAAAAAAGCAAAAACTAGTTCCCCTCAGGGCCTGGAGACTGAAGTGTAGATACACAGGGCTCATCTATTGAATTGGAGCCAAAACCCAGTCACTTCCATTTTGTGCAGTTCAAAGTGTGAGGGAGGACATACAGATTTAGACATTGGTCCTCATTAATGGGCCTCTTGGAACTCATAGGAGTTGGGGGACTATGATAAATATTCTATTGTATGTTCCTTGTTCAAAAAAATTATACAGAGAATTAGCAGATGGGACCAATTTCTAAATCCTATGGGGGAAAACACCTTTTTTCCACCTATTTCCTCCTTTAGATTGCTGAATCTTTTTTCGTGGTGGTATTTTTTTGCCTGGGGAGAGAATTTGAACACCTTTTAAAAGCGGTGTTTGAGGTGAAGGATAGAGGCTTGGGCAGGGTTTGTGTGAGTGTGAGAGGCCTGCAAAGGGCAGTTGGCGGCATTGAAGTTTGAAGGCTTTGTGCTCTGGTAGCAGGAAGGTGGAAAAGCATGGGATTTGTGTGGCCTTGATTTATTTACCTGCAACATTAGAGGGTTGGGCTAATAATGGTAAAAGATAATGGAGCTCCCAAATCTTTTCATTATACAAGGAAGACTTTGCTTGCATTTGTAAAATACATAGTGTATATATGTATACTCACATCTGTCTTCTCATTTGATCCTCCTTTCTTGAGAAAAGGATAGTGTATTTATCACCCGTATCTAATAGAAGAGAAAAATACTGTAGTTTTGCCAGTCTCTGGAAACCTGTTTATTCTTTAGGTCAATTCGTTAAATAAATAGGCATTGCTAAAGGGGCCAAAGGTTAAGGTTTTGAGGATGTTGTGGGGACCCAGAGTGCCCAGCCAGAACTCTTCATCAGCCCCATCCCTGGGCATTTCCCTGATTGGTCATTTCTTCATTCAGTGAGCTCTCTGGTTCTTGCCTTTGCAGCCCCCCAACCCCCAATACCTAATCTACTTTCTGACTCCAGATGTAGGCATTTGAGTACCATTTGTCAAGTGACCAAGAGAGAAAAAGGAACTTGAGTGGACCACCTCTTCTCTTCAGGAAAAACAACTTAAGGAGTATGTGGCCTTCTTCAAAGATTACCCCCCACAGTAGGATCCCAGGATTTAGAGCAGACAGACATTTCTTAGGCCGGACCTCCCATTTTACAGAAGAGGAAACAGGTTCAGAGAAGCCTGGAGGGCAGTAAGTAGAGGGGAGCCAGTCCTGGCCTGCCTGCTTATCCATTACTCTTCTTCTCTTCTATAGCTTGGGCACTAATAGCAGCAGAAGGAAATCATCCAAGTCATCAAATCTGTCAGCTTAGGGGAAAGAATGACCAAATTTGTGGCTTTTGGGGGCAGTGATGCAAATTCTCTGGGGTACCACGAAGAGGTGCCAGTCTTTTAACAGCTTTTATTGTGACCTACTCTAATACATAAAGATAGAAAGTTGCTGACATCACTGAGGAAAGAGCCCAGCTCATTTAAGAGAATTTTGTAAAGATGGACCCTGAAAGCAAAATAGAGTTCTTGGAAAGTTGTGTCCTAGAACATCAGAGAGGGAAAAAATGGGATTTTTTTTTTTTACATGCTATATCTAAATTCACACTCTATCACATAGGTATTGGTTTAAATCAGTGGGAGGGATCTCTGGTTTATAATGTTGTTGTTTTTTTAAACTATTGGGACTCGTTCAAAACCACTGGTCTAGATAAATTATTTTTATTGTAGCTAAGAATGGAGATTTGGGTCCCTTCCCCCTATTATGTCAGTTTGGGAGCAAGCCTTCCCTTTCTGGAGCAAGAGGATTTTTCTTTAAAAAATAAATACAAAGTCTTTTATTTTACTCTATCAAGATTTGTATGAATTTCATTTAAATCTATTGAGACTAGGTTTTAAATCTCTAAGAAAAGTTGATGTAATTAATTTTTCCATTACCAAGAATGGAGTCTTACTTTATAGATTCTCTACACATAGACATTTCAGGGATGCATAAAAGTTTCATCTTCACCTAGTAGGCAGCCAATATTACTTTATTTATTTTAAGCCCTTACCTTCCACCTTAGAATCAATATTATGTATCACTTCCAAGGCAAAAGACTGATAAGGGCTAGGCAATGGTGGGGTTAAGTGACTTGCCCAGGGTCACACAGCTAGGAAGTGTCTGAGACCAGATTTGAACCCAGGACCTCTTGTCTTTAGACCTGGCTCTCAATCCACTGAGCTTCCCAGCTGCCTGCCCCCCCCTCCCATATTATTTTAATAATAACTTATAGGCATAGAGTGACTTATTGCTACAAAGGACCTTGTTGGTCCCCACATCAACCAGGAAAGGGTAGGGAGAAAAGTCATTGTCACTGTTACCTATGAAGGCAGGCTTATGTATAGACTCATTATTTACTTGCTTTTGCCTAAGTGAGAAAACTTTCTGTCTTCTGACTTTAAATTCCTTGGTCATTCCATTCTCAACTCCAAGTTTTAGTCTTTGTTCAAGGCATTACTCTTATTTTATTTTATTTTATTTTTTAAACCCTCACCTTCCATCTTGGAGTCAATACTATGTATTGGCTCCAAGGCAGAAGAGTGGTAAGGGTAGGGAATGGGGGCCAAGTGACTTGCCCAGAGTCACACAGCTGGGAAGTGTCTGAGGCCAGATTTGAACCCAGGACCTCCTATCTCTAGGCCTGGCTCTCAATTCCCTGAGCTCCCCAGCTGCCCCCCATTACGAAATTTTAGAAGATGAAAACAATTTGTTTTAAAGTTATGATTTATTATTTTATTTGGGGAAATTAAGTGATTTACTCTGTCCAAAATAATTGAAGCAGAGTCTTTGTGTCAACAGAATCTGAGCAACAGCCTACATGTGCAGTCTGTTGTCACCCAGGCCCTGCTTCAGTGACTTTGGATAAATAAAGTAATAACCAAATTGTCACTCAGTATTCTGATAAGGCTATAAAATAACAAGTGAATCTTCAGGCAGAATAGTAATGGCTCACATTATACAGAAGAAGAAATGAAGTCTTAGTAAGGGATTTGCTCACACTTGTAAAGCTAGTTAAGTGGAGGAACCACAGCTTCGCAGAATGCTGCTTCAGGATCTTGGGAACCAGTGCAAGTCTTTAGTTACTTGGCTGAGCCTGACATAATTCAATAGCATGAATTTCTTGGATTATTTTCCCTTAATTTCAAAAGTTTATCTTATTTCTAGAGGAGTGTTCACTGCATTTCCTTCTTTAACAGTTAAGTATTAACTTGTTACTGTTTAGAAAATGAGTTAATGTCCTACTAGGACCTATTTATAAAACTTGCCCCCCTAAAATCATTGACTTTTATCCACTGATTCTGAGATAAATGATTTTAATTTTTCTTCTCTGGTATTATCACAACATGTAATTTAGAAAATTTTACTTCAATACAATTGAGTTTTGAATACCTTAGATTAATTAGAAAAATTAGAAAAATTAGAAAAAATTCAAATAATAACCCAACCTTAAAAAGAAAGGCTCTCTGCCCTTATTGTAATTATCTGCTGAAATACATGTCTTTTCTTTCACATACATTATCAAATTTGACATCTTGCTGTGGAATATTTACAGGATGGCAATTCTAGCTGAGAGAAACATAAGCACAATTTAGTTCACTCAGGAGATAGTTGAACTGTCAGAACAAATTTGAATGAAAATGTTATTCATTTCTGTTTATAGTTTTTGTAACAGCTTTGACTACTGATTTCTGTAATCTTCCTCTAGAAGTAAAAGCTTTGGAAATACCAGGAAGTATGTTTTTTTATTGACTGCTGGGTGTGCTGGACAGTGAATGCCAGCACTAGAGGGGTAGGAGGAATTGTAGCAGTGGTACCATGTAAGGAGTGTTGGACCAGGACTTGGGTTCAAATCTAGATTTTGAAGTTTCTGTTCCATGTGATTTTGGGCACCTGACCTTCCTGGGCTTCACTTTTCTGTGAGGGGGGAGGACTAGAGGCCTCTGCTTTGTTTATATAACAACTGATAGAATATAAATTTGATAGAATAAAGGAGATCAGGGCAGTCCTTGGGTGTCAGAAGGTAGGGAGCAAAAAAGGTCATGTATGTTGGAGCTTTAGTTTGTCAGCCTGTGTCCTAGGTAGTAATCCTAATTTTATGGAAGAGCAAACTGGCTCACACAGAACAAAAGTGATATGCTTAGCCTCATAGTTAGATCAACTAGGAAGAGGTGAGATTGAAATCAGGTCTCTGTGTACCTTATAATCAGAGGCAGGAGAGACCGGTTGGGAGCTGGGTTTTTCTAACCTTAAAGAACATATTGATGTGAGTTAGAATTGTCTGTGTGACCTTGTGTAGATCACTTACCTGGGCCTCACTTTACTCATCTGTATAATGAGAGAATAATGAGAGACCAGCTTATGGACCTCTAAAGTCTGTAAGGAACCATTGCTCTCTACTTCTTTAACTTCCTAACCCCCTTAATTATTGGAATTCTTTGTCTTCTGCCTTGGCACGTTGGGGTAGATGTCAGATATCAGGAGCCTCTGCTGCTTTGTACCAAATAGACTGGTTTAGCAATGGTTTGTGGAAATGTTGCGAAAATGAACAACTGTGGTGCCAAGGACTTGTGAAGCTGAAACTGTTGACCCCTTCACAGGGAGGGAGTCGTGGGACTAACTACTCAGAATGAGACAGGTTTTCAGACAGCTGATTAGTTTGCTCTACCTGTATTTGTTACAAGGTTTTTGTTTTTCCTTTTCTTTTTCTTTCTTTCTTTTTTTTTTTTTTAACCTCCATTGGTAGTGGAGAAATAAGAAGAATTGAAAATGGCTTTAAAATAATGTTTACCTTTTTGGGCAAACTTTTCTTTCCCTTACTTGGCACCTTGTTTATGCTTCTCTAGTGGAAGGCATGTATTTCGTATTAATTATTTGTGTGCCATCACCCTCCTGGAAGTCCTTGGGGACAGAAATTGTGTCATAGCTCCCCCTAGGTTAGGAGTTGTACTCTGTATGCCACAGGTGCTTAATAAATCGATCAATTAGAATGATAAAATAATTCCCAATTCCTTACTCTGTCTCTTGAATGTCTCTGAATTTTGTTTTTAGTCCTTTTAATATTTTAAAAATCTATTCTAAAAGGTATTAAAGGTTAGCTGATAGGAAAATTTATGGTTCTCTTGTTGGTAGCACATTTCCAATGGCTGGCTCCTTCCCAGCCTGGGTCCTTGTTGCTTGTACTCTGCCCTCGGGGTCCCATTTACCTCTTTAAGTTCTGAGTCCTGCTTCAGTCACCACGAGGGTGGAGAAGAGGAAACCTGAGCCCTTTGGAGCCCCTTTGTTCTTTAGGGTGGTGGAAGCACAGAAGGATCCATCCTCCTGGCCTTTACAAATAAAACACCCCTCCCTGAAAGAATCACAAAGTTGGTAGACAAGATCCCAAGCTTTAGAAGGAACTGGGTGCCCGAGGCTCTCAGGGGATTTGCTTTGGATCTTTTTTCCCTTGCTTGGCTTTATAAAGTTCTAAATCTTTGCCTGCTTAACCCCCCCATGGAGTCTGGGAAGGAGATTTTGGACCATGGACTTATTACTACAACCAAATTGGTTGAGTAACCCTGAAGTCTCTGGGACAGGTGCTGTAGTAGTGGTGGACCTGCTTTTTGGAAAGCTCCAGCTTGTCTTTCTATACAACCTTGTTTCTTTCAGCTGATTCTTTGTGCTTTTGTTCTCTGTTCAATCCAACTGAACTGCTGGCCAGTTCTAGAACCCAACTTGTGCCCCTTCCCTATCCCCAATCTGCTTCCTCACTTCTCTTTGAGGGTTATCCTGAGCACCTGCCAGTGCTGCTGAGAAGCTTTCCCTGCAGCATTGGGCCTTTTGCATACTTTAAGCACACCCTTAATTCTGCAAATTTTAGGTGTCTGTCATGTGCAAAAGGCCTGGCCATGAGTTCTAGGCTTACTTCAGAAAATTCATATTCTACTATATTAATATAAAAATACTATACTTAAAATATGAAACAATTTAATTTGGGAAGGTAGAGAACATTAAATGGGAGCTGTAGATAGGGGTATGGGTTCAGGGAAGGCTTCTTTCTGAGAAGTAGAGGTCAAGTAGGGAATGGAACACTGGGCATGGGAGACAAGCTGGGGCAAAGTTGTGGTGAGGAGAGATGAGATGTTGAGTTGGGAACAACAGCTGAAGGGGCCAGCTTAGCATGAACAGAATATTTTAGAGAATAAAGCTTCATGTATGTATTCACAATTAACTATTCAGGAGACTATATGGAGAAAAGATAAGCATTCTGGCATACTTACAACTTTGTCTACAGCCTACTTTATATACAACATCCATCTTTGGGGAAGTACATACGTGCAAAAATAGTCCCTACATGTAAAAAGCATTGTTGAATTTTTAGGTAACAACTAGGCTTATTTTGCTGCTGAACTCCTCACGTGTTCAGTGAGAGCTACTTTGTGAGCATTCATAAGAGAGAATGATAGCATTTTGAAATCATGCTTCAAAGGGATGCTAAAGGTTGTATTTCTTTTATTCTCAAAAGTCTTCATAATATTTGGTAATTTGTGTGTGTGTGTGTGTGTGTTTTAACACTTTTCGTGTTTGACTATGGAGGTTGTATTGGAATTTGAAATAGAGATTGCCATGATCAGTTTTCATTAATTTGTGTATTCTCACTGCAAAAAAGAAATAAAAATTTGAGATATTAGGAAAGTCTAAGCATCATATGAATCTTTTAATGTTCTTAAAATCTGAGACTCATTCTACTGTGATAGTTTTTACAATGAGTCACTGTAGTGTTGGGTGCTATAAAGATTAAAATGAATATACAATACTCCAAGTATTATAATTTTATAAAGTTTATTAATAATAACTAATGTAAAAAAGTTAACTAACTCAGCCTGGTTGCAAGAGAAGAGAGAGAGGGAGGAGTTTCAGAACTTATAAACAAACAATGTTAGTAGGCAGGTAAACGAAAGGAAAAGGATGACTGGGCAATATAGAAAGGAGTTCTGGGGAATGTGGTTCAAAGGTATAAAATTCCCAATTAATACAGTGCCATACTGATATACTAATGAATCTATGACTAGTGAAGGCCATTTTCAAGGATTCTGGGTTGGCCAGTAACCATAGCTCTTTTACATACTCAAAAACTATATATCTAATGCTACCCAGATGTCTTCCAAATGTATGACGTGAATTATGAGGGAGCTGGTTACATCCATGGGAAATGGTGGCCTTTCTATAATAACTAAAGATGCTTTAACACGCCATAGTCAGGAGAATGGTTTTATTGCTTATCATGACATTCTCAACTTGTTCAGTTCCTCACTTCTCATTCTTCTAGCAATTCCCCTTGATTGAAAAATAATCTAATTTTGTTTGAAATATTTAAAGAGGACATCCTTTTTTTTTTTTTTGCCTCAGATGATTTATATAACCCTTTTCTTTTCCTATGTACTCTCAGAGTGATTTCTTCAGATCCCAAGGATTTCCTTGTTTTCTCTAGATGATTCCTGAATCTCTCAATTAATATACCAGGACCCTCTCTCTTTTGTGAAGTCTAATCCAGTAGTGCCATCTTGATATCTCAATGGACTCTCTGATAAACACAGCATTTCAAACTTGGTGTGTATGAAATAGAAGTCATAATTTCCTCCCAAATCCATTTTTCCATATTCCTAATTTCACTGAAGGTACCACCATATTTCTTGTCCTTGATGCTTTCTTTTCTGTCCTCTCATCCATTATATATCCAAATCAGTTTCTAGGTCTTGGTAATTTGAATGGGGAAGCTTTATTGATCACTTAAAAACAACAGCAATAAAATTAATTTTTCCTATTTTACCTCCCATCTAATTATTGATTACTTTCTCAGAACAAAGAAAAAGAAGCAAAACGACCAACAAAACAGCATATGCACAATTTCACTTTGTAAGGAAGAAGAAAAGGGACTAAGATTTGGCTGTTTTTGTGAATCCTCCCTCCACACCATCTCTCATCTTCCCCTTCTTTCTGAACTGAACTATTGCAGCAGCCTCCTTGTTGGGCATCCTCCTTCTAGGCTTTGCTCCCCATTCTATCCACCACCTGAATATTCCTAGGACATATGGCTAGGCATGACAAGGAGTCACTGGCTACCCAAATGATCCTAGAGCCTGTAAAGAAACTAGTAGAGCCTTTGCCTGCTGTTAAGAACCTTCTACAATCTGGGGCCTGCTGGCCTTCCTAGACATGCATACTACTTCCTTTCTTGTACTTGATGTTCTAGCCAAAGAAGCTTAGCTTTCTGGTTGTTTCCTAACTGAAGCTTGTCATCTGTCTGTCTGCTCTACAGAGAACCTCTCCCATTGTGCCTTATCTTTGGTAAACCATTCAAAGAGCAAATTTCAAACTCGGTCTCTTTGACTCCAGAGTCATGTCTTCCTCTGTGCCACATGATTGTTGAATCGAATTAATTGGGACATTTTGAAACTAAACTGAAACATTTCGGAATTAGCAACCAGGAAATGACCATAATCTTTGTGATGGTAACTCATTTATTTTAGAATATTTTTCATGTTAAAACTCAATTGAAGGCAGCTGCTTAGCTCAGTCGATTGAGAGCCAGACCTAGAGACAAGAGGTCCTGGGTTCAAATGTGATCTCAGACACTTCCCAGCTGTGTGACCCTGGGCAAGTCACTTGACCCCCATTGCCTACTCTTACTGCTCTTCTGCCTTGGCTCCAAGACGGAAGGTGAGGGTTTAAAAAAAAAAAAGAAAAAAAAAAACCTCAATTGAGCAACCGTTTGAATGTCCATTATATAAAATATTGTGCTAGGGGCTGGAAAGGTGATCTACTTTAATATTTCTGAAGAATTTAATTTTCTGCCTATGACCTGAGTTTCCAGAAAAGTGTATCATATCTCTACCCACCCCATTTGTTTTCCAGAGTTATTATGGACAGCTTTCTGGGGATGATAAATAAGTCTAAAGTAGTCCTGTTAGGTAGCTTGTGAGCTGAGCTTGAGCTATAATAGAGGGCTCAGCCTTTGCAGTCTCGTGGACACCTCTGTGGTATAGTAGACTTGAATTCAGACTAGGGGAAGGAGTGCACAAATAATTGAACATAAATTGTCCCCAGAATTTTCTAATCCAAATTCCTAAAAGAAAAGGTCCCAGGACGAGTGGTTTTGTTGACCTAGCCTACCCTACTAGGAGTGTAAGGAACATGGAAAAAGATGAGGAGAGGAGAGCAGCAACAGATGGTAAAGATGAGTAAACATGATCATTCGTCTTTCATTGGGAATTAGCTCTTCAGAAAGGGGACACTAGACATGGACAGGAAGCTTCTCGGGTGCTGTGTGAGGTACTAGGAATACAAAGACAAACTGAGAGCTGTTCCTGCCCTCAAAGAGCTTACATTCTGTTGGGGATGCAACATATGTAACATTTAAGGCTGTACAGAATGCAGGCATTAACTCTTGGGTCATCAGGAAAAGCATCATGAGGCCTCCAGGGCTTGATACCTTTTATGGAGAAGGCTGATTCTCAAGGAGTACAGAGCAGAGAAGACTTATCTGTGAAACAGTGAGCATCAATTAATACAGCTTAAAAAAAGATTTCATTGACATTGTTTCCCTGCATCTCTTTCGCCATTCTGCAGTCTCCATTCCTTCTTCCTTTCATAAAAGCCTTTCCTTAGAATAAGCATAGTTAAAATTAAAACATTTGCGAAAAAACTCTTAGATGCCAGGCTAGAGGAGCTTATAATAGTATATGTATCAATGGCATGGTTAGGAAGGAACACTGAAAGGTCCCGGCAGACCTGGGATTTAGGGAGATCACTGTGGCAGGTGTGCGGAGGAAAGAGCAGACTGGGAAGAGGCTGCTGTGGCAGTAGTCTGTGTAAGAGGTGACGAGTTAAAGAGAAGGGGTAATTGGTGCGATATGGAGATGAGGGAGAGCCTGGGTTCCTGAGAGGGAGTGATTTGAATGTGTTGAATTGGAGATTCTGTTGAACTGGAGCATCCAGTGTTAAATGTCTAATAGGAACATTGTGGAGGCAGAAGCTATCCAGACCTGGGAATCTCAGTGGTAATTGAACTCTTAGGAGCTGCCATTGCCACTGATTGAGGATCTGGAGCAGGGGTTCCCAAACTTTTTTGGCCTCCCGCCCCCTTCCCAGAAAAAATATGACTTAGCCCCCTGGAAATTAATTTTTTTTAAGTTTAATAGCAATTAATAGGAAAGATAAATGTGCCTGTGGCCGTCACCACCCTGCCCTGGATCACTGCAGCACCCACCAGGGGGCGGTGGCACCCACTTTGGGAATCACTGCTCTAGACTGAAGAGGAAGGGACCTGGAATGTAGCTTTGAGGAATGTCCACCCGGTGTCACTTTTATTATTACTAATTTTTTCCCCAAATACATATAAAACACTTTTTAACATTTTTTATAGTTTTGAGTTCCAAACTCTTCCATCCTCCCACTCCACTCCCATGCTAAGATGGCAAACAATTTGAGATAGGTTATATACATGTGCAGTCATGCAAAACATTTCCATATTATTCATGTTGTGAAAGAAAACAGACCCCCCCCCAAAGCCAAACACTATGGGAAAAATAAACATAGTATGTTTCAGTCTCCCAGAATCACTTTGAATATTTTCTTTTAGATTGGATGATTGCATGTAAGGAAGGGCCCTGTTAAGTTTTAGTGGGACTACAGGCTTTTAAAGCTGATAAGTAGCTTCTATTCAGAATTCTTCATGGTCTCCCACTGCCTGCATTGATCAGAATTGAAATGACTTGTGCTGGGTTCCCAAGACTTTTATAGTCAGCTTCATATCTGCTTCCATACTACTACACTTATACATTTAGATCTGGAAGGGCCTTGGGAAGCCATTTAGTACAACTCACTCATTTTACAGAGGAGGAAACTGAGGCCCAGGGATAGGAAGGAACTGGCCCAAGATCACACAGAGAGTAAGTTGCAGAGCCAGGATTCAAAAGGATGGACTCTTAACACCAAATCCCACATTATTTCAATTACCGAGCTGGACTATGTCTAGTAGTTTTTGGCCTAGAAAAGGTGTGTGTTTGTGTGGGTGTCTACAATATCCTCCATTTAAAATCCTAATCATCTTTTAAAGTGCTGTACATGCTATGTAAGTAGGAGCTTAATATTGTTGACTTGAGATAAACGGGATTTATTAATTCTACTTCTTGCTTTAATATCATTTCTTCTTTAAAAAAGGAAGGCAGGGTTCATTATATAAAGGGAATTTGAGGTTTCCTGACTTGTAGTCTTGAAAGGTGTAAGGGTTAAAAATTAAATGGTTGAGGGGGCAGCTGGGTAGCTCAGTGGATTGAGAGCCAGGCCTAGAGACAGGAGGTCCTAGGTTCAAATCCAGCCTCAGACACTTCCCAGCTGTGTGACCCTGGGCAAGTCACTTGACCCCCATTGCCTACCCTTGCCAATCTTCCACCTATAAGTCAATACACAGAAGTTAAGGGTTTAAAATTAAAAAAAAAAAACAACAACAACAAAATTAAATGGTTGTACTAACTATATAAAAATGTAGTTGCTGAAATTATTACTCAAGTCAGAATGACTTTATAGCAACTTATTTATAAAATAGAGGACTTTATAGCAACTTATTTATAAAATAGAGGGAAAGAGTGAAAGTAAGGAAATAAGAGGGAGAGTAGAGCCCCATCCGAACCAGGCAGGACTTCAGAGGCCCTAGCAAAGGGGACCCAGAGGTAAATTAAACAAGAGTTTTAGCCACGAGACCTCCTCCAAGACGAGGGTCCTTTCCGGAGGCTAGTACCTCCAGAAAAGCCAGGAAAGGGAGTCAGTTTTTTTCACTCACCCACATGGTAGTTCTAAGGGAAAATCGAAGAGCATTCTGAGATCCCAAGCCGGAGCTCCTTCAAGGTTTAGTTCAAAGGAGAAAGAGCTGGTCATAGGAAGTTCTTGCCACTTTTAAAGACCTTTCCTTTTTTCACTTCCTGTGCCTTCCATCCACTTTATGTGGACCAATTGCAGCTATAGCTTTGCTAAGGACTGCTCAGGGGGCAGTCAATTCTGATTTGCCACTCACTGTCCTACATGTGGGTCACAGACCTCCCCCACTTAAGGATAAAATGGGGTGTATACACTTTTGGTGATTAAATCTAAATGTCATCTTCACAAAGGCCTTCCCTGAAAACAAATGCACTTAACTACCAGGCCAGGTTTGGGTTTGCATGTTCAAAACTACAAAAAATAAAATGGAGAAAACTTACACCTTGGTTTACAGAAAACTCTTATCTGCATAACTTAAGAGATCTCTGAATGAAACTGCAAAATGTTGCTCAATTTCATTCAGTGCCCAATAGCCAGAAGGGACTTTTATATCTTTCAAGAGGTGAATAGCCCCAGGTTTTACAGAATTTTGATCAACCCTTCAATTCAGCCATTATGAGGACCCTCTCAGCATCACAGAAGAGAGGTTTGTACTCTCTTCTGTGCCTGTCACTGCTGCTTTGCAACCATAAGTAATATATTCATTAAGATAAATGTGCTTTCAAAAGTCTTTTTTTTTTTTTAAACTGAACCTCCTTTTAAAATAGTATATGCTATCTTAGTAATGGTTGATATGGGGATAATTCACCAAAGTTTTAGAGAATTGCTTTTTGGGAAAATAAACTCTTGGGGCAGCTGGGTAGCTCAGTGGAGTGAGAGTCAGGCCCAGAGACAGGAGGTCCTAGGTTCAAACCCGGCCTCAGCCACTTCCCAGCTGTGTGACCCTGGGCAAGTCACTTGACCCCCATTGCCCACCCTTACCAATCTTCCACCTATGAGACAATACACCGAAGTACAAGGGTTTAAAAAAAAAAAAAGAAAAAAAAAACAAAACTCTTCTGGCCAATATTTAGCAAGTCTAGGTTATATGAAGAATGATGAATAATTTCCTTTTTCATAAAGATTGACCAATCAATATCTGCCACCATAGCCACTATGCATAATTGAACAAAGATTGATTTAATAGCTTATTTTGTCCTGCCCATCAACCAATTAAAAAGGAAAGGCTAGGGAGTCAATCTGGTCTGGTAGAAATGCTGTCCATTGGCTTGGACCATTTCTGGAAAGCCCCCTCTACCTGTAGGGCAGTAACTGCTTGGCTGTTTATATACACTTGAGAGAGTTATTTGGAATATGGAGAGATTGTGATTTGCTCACACTCGTGAAATAACCAGTATGTGTCAGAGTCAGGACTTGGCCCCAGGTCTTCCTAATTCCCAAGAGGTCTCTTTGTGCCATACCACATTTCTAGGATCATCCCTCTAGAGCAACAGTCGGCAACCTTTTTGGCCATGAGAGCCATAAACGCCTGTGGAAGGCGCTGGAATATGGGGCAGGGGCTGAAGGGCCCCCTGGGGCACATTCTGGGGCTCTGCCCGGACTGGCAGGTTGGGAGGTGGAGCCAGATATGGCTTGAGAGCCATACGTTGCCGACCCCTGCTCTAGAGCAGTGATTCCCAAAGTGGGCGCCACTGCCCCCTGCTGGGTGCTGCAGCGGTATAGGGAGGCGATAATGGCCACAGGTGCATTTATCTTTCCTATTAATTGCTATTAAAATTAAAAAAAATTATTCCAGGGGTGCTAAGTAATTTTTTTCTGGAAAGAGGGTGGTAGGCCAAAAAAGTTTGGGAACCACTGCTCTAAAGCTAGAAGAGACTTCAGAGTAGGCTTTCTAGTCATTCCCACATTTGCTTCTTCTAGAGTTAGGGAGCAGTTGGAAATCCATCTCCACTTTTCACTGTATGGCACTTGACTAATCACAGAAGCTCTTTGGGTCTCAGTTTACTGCTGTGTCAAAAAGAAGGGGGATTGGACTGGATTAGGAGATAAATATTTTGAGCAAAAATAAACAAGTGAGTGTGCTAAGGTTCTAGTTTACTTTAATTTGGGGCAGATAGCTTTCATATTATATACAGTGTGAATGCAACCCTCCCAACTGAGAGAGCATTAACTTCTATTATTAACTGTTTAAGGCTCTATTGTCAACCTTGCTTCAAAAATGCCTCAGAATGTTTTCTAATAGTGAGGAAGTGATAGATTTATATATGTGGGTCTTGTCAAACCAGGACCCTATTCATTTGATGAACTGAGTCCTGGGATTTTTGTTGCCTACTTCCAGGGTTTCTTACCTTCTAATGGCCAGAGCCCTATGACTCTGGCCTGGGCACACTCTGAAGGTGTTGAAAAATGGATTTGAAAGTGTTACCAAGGACAGAAAGGTCTCTCAGAGGCCCTTGGTTTAAGCTATGCCTTGGAACCTGACAGCATGTAGTGTAGGCAAACCTAGGATAAGATGAGACTTTCCAGACCACCTCTGTAGAATCCTAG
Organism: Gracilinanus agilis; assembly: GCF_016433145.1. Classification (NCBI taxonomy): domain Eukaryota; kingdom Metazoa; phylum Chordata; class Mammalia; order Didelphimorphia; family Didelphidae; genus Gracilinanus; species Gracilinanus agilis. Next base: position 499,984,370 of record NC_058133.1, on the reverse strand, counting down.
GGGACACAAATGTAGCCACGGAGGTATTTCCCTGTTAATCAGTGCATTCCACATGGTACTTAATAGGTCTAGTTTAGGAAGCTTAGACCTCCTTTGTGTGCCTTTATAGACTGCTGAGGTGGATCTCACAGGCTTGTTCCTAATTGTTGGCTGCCTAGACGAATTGGTCACCTCTGCCAGCCTGAAGTTGGTGCAGAGGCACTGTACCCCTCCTGTTCCACTTCTCTTCAGTTGCCTTTGGGTGAGAGTGAGGGCTCCTGGATGCTGCCTGGGCCCCTAACTGGTCTGGACTTAGATTTGGGAAGTTTTATAGCCCTGTCAGTGTTTTTTTATTTTAGCCCATTGCTTATTCTATATGGCCTGATGCCACAATAATGTTGCGAAGTATTTTTTTAAACATTTATTAATATTCATTTTTAACCTGTTTACATACTTTATGCCCCTACTTTCCCCTTCACCCCTCCTCTCCCCCCACCCATGGCCCACGCACATTTCCACTGGTTGTAACATGTGTCCTTGTTCAAGGCCTATTTCCATATTGTTGTTAGTTGCATTGGTGTGGTAGTTTCGAGTCCACATCCCCAATCATGTCCGCCTCAGGCGAAGTATTTTTAAAGGTGGAAATGACTACAGGGAAGGAAAAACAATGAATTCTCCAAGTTTCAGATTGAATGAGCTGAATCTTATGTATACATTTATAGCAAATTTGGCTGAACAGCATCCTCCTGAGTCTCATATGTATGGTGAAACAAACAGTAAAACAATAAAGTATAGAACAGTATTTTGTTCTAGCTCTCTGTGTGTGGGGGTATGAAAGTATATCACTGAGGAGTCTGTAAACATTTAGGAAAGAGAGGCAGAGTAGATTCCAAAGAACCCCCTGTGACTCATTGGCAGTCAGACTACCTCCAGTTTGCAAGATGTTAAGTGAGGGGAACTATTCCATACATAGTATAATGAATATTAAAGTAAGACTTTTGCAGAAGATTTATGCTCTGTAAGCCATTGTTGTTCCCCCAGAAACGATGCAGTTTTAAAAATAAAATTGTTACTAGAAATCCATAATCAGTTGAAAAGTAGGTGGATTTGGACTTCATTTTCTATTATAAAGTGTGAGTTTGAGAAGCCAACTGACAGCCATAAGTCTTGAACTATTCATTTCACATTTTATTTAGAGGTTTCCAATATAACACATATTGTATGGTTATTTAAGATTATTTATTTTTGGGCAGCTGGGCAGCTCAGTGGAGTGAGAGTCAGGCCTAGAGACAGGAGGCCCTAGGTTCAGACCCGGCCTCAGCCACTTCCCAGCTGTGTGACCCTGGGCAAGTCACTTGACCCCCACTGCCCACCCTTACCAATCTTCTACCTATGAGACAATACACCGAAGTACAAGGGTTTAAAAAAAAAAAAGATTTATTTTTATGTGAAGTAAGTCTTTGTTGAAATATAATTATCAATAATTATGAAAAAGTAATTATATGAAATAAGTATAATTTTGGGTTTTATTATAGTCTGTTAATATGTATAAGCAAATACAGATGAGGTTGCTGTGAAATCACTGGCATTACTGGTCTACATGGCCTTACCATCCTAATGGATGTGTCAGTCAACATCACACATACTTTGATGTGGCTCTTCTCCCTTAAAAGATTTCCAATAATAGGACCTAAAGAAAGATTTAAAAATGGAACACAAAGAGAAACTTTAAGTTTGAGAAGTACGTGTTACAGGAAAAAAAAAATCAGAAAGGATAACAGGTTGTGAATTTGATATAATGTGCTATTATGACTCATCTCATGATTTTGTAAGGGGTGAAAAGGGGTTTTTATTGGGTAAATATTAAAAGGTTGGTCGCCAAGGGTTTGAACAATTATCAGTCCCCAATTATAGATTAACTTCAAGTTAAAATGACTTTTATAGAAATTTATTTACAATTGAAAAAAGGAAGTAGAAATAAGGAAATAAGAGAGAGGATAAGATAGGATAAATAATCTAACACAGTAGGTAATTTACTCTGATCCCCTAGTTCAATCCAGGTAGATCTAATTAACCCCCAGTGTGAGGGAAATCCCGCCTCGAGGCAGGGAAGCCAGAGGCCAGAAATGTCTTGAAGGCCAAGGAAGCAAAAGCTTTAGCCTCAGAGTCTCTATTAAAAGGAAGTTCCTTAAGAGATGTTCAGAAAGAGTCAGTCTTAACACTCACCACATAGAACAGTCTAGCTCCAGACCTCCTTCAAGTCCTGTCAGGAACCAGAAGAGCAAGCCCAGCAGACTGAGGTCTCTTTTTAATGGGGCCTCTTTTGCATCACTTCCTGTGGCCTCCTTTTAGTTTATGTGTCCAATCACAACAGATGTTTTTCTTAGACTACCCAGGAGGCAGTCAGTAAATTCTGATTTGTTACTCTAGCACACTGTGGGCTACAGACCACCCAAAATGGAGATATTTTCACCTTTGGCGATTAAATCTAAAGATGGGCAGGGTAGATTTAATTTCATTATCACAATTTATTACAGCCCTGAATGTACAATTGTGATAATAATTTGGCTGTCACCAAAAGAATCTTGTAGAGAAATGAAAAAGGGGTTCAGGGAAACTTGCAATTTCTTTTTGTGGCCTCCTGGGAGGTTACAAAGTGTTGTTTATGGAATAAGGTCCTTCCAATGGAGTAAATTTTATTTTTGAACAGAATTTCATTATAAAGTCATATGTACCAATGGGGAAATTTTCCATTCTGATTTTGGTCAGAGTCCACAGGGGCCAAGTGGTCTGTCCTTGGGGGCTTGTAAACAGTGCCCATGCCAGGCCTTCCCTGAATTGGAACCTTCTTTCTCAGGTTCATTTCTTCCTTCCCCACCCTCTAAAAAATCCCCCAAAGAAATGAAATTTTCCAAAGGCCAAGTCCTTGGGAGATTGATTCCCTTACTTGCCTTTCTCAGAAACTCGTCTTCTGGCCTGCATTGGATACTATTTAACCAGGTGTATATTTTACTGGAGCTGGACAACAGCGACAGACTTGGCCTGAGTGAGTATATGGGGCTCCTGCCATTTAGAGTCATGATTTCTAAAAAACCCCATGAAATTAAACTTAAGGTCAAGGCTTCAGATTATGGAAGATAATAAAAAAGAGAATTATTTTACAAAGTGATACTTTCAGACTTTTTTAAAAGTTGAAATGGGAGCTTTACTTTGATAAACATTGTCTCCTACCAGCAAGGCACTATACTGAATATGGGGAGACAACAAATGAAAACAGACTTGTACCCTCTGGGAACTTCCATCTGCCCTAGTGAGAGAGAGAAAACTACAGGGCAATGAGAGGTGGGAGAGAGTCCTGACAGCTGAGGGAAAGGTGAGTCTTGTGCAGAGTATCAAAGGAATCTGATTCCAAGATAGAGCTGAGGAGATGGGGAGACCTAGGGGCAGACTAAGGGAAGCTGCAGAGCTTGGAGATGGAATGTTGACTTCAGGCAACAGCAAGTTGTCCATGGTAGCAAGAAAATAGCCAGAGGTTCTTAACCTGGGGTCTGTTACCTTAAAAATATTCTGATAACTATATTTAGTATAAGTTGGTTTCTTTTGTAATCCAATGTATATTTTATTTTTTGTGTTTGAAGCATTCTGAGAAGAGACCTATAGGTTTTATTGGGTTGTGAAAGTCAGAGAGGTGAAGGGGAAGACAGATAGGAGGATGGTCTGTGACCTAAAAAAAGTTTAAGAATCCCTAGCATCAACTTTTGAAGAGTAGGGATAAAGTGAAGTAAATTGGAAAGGTAGACCAGATTAAATAGGCTTCCAGGGCCATACTGGGAATTTGTATTTATTCTAGAGACAACAGGGACATAGGGAAAGTTTCCGAGCAAGAGAGTGACTGTTTTGGAAATACTGCTTTGGCTTTGGAATGGGGTGGGACAGAGGGCAAGGAGGTTATTGTCAGTAGTCCAGATGAGGTGGTGGGGGCCTGGATTAAGGCTGTCCTTTGTAATGGAGTGAATGAGACAAAAATGAGAGAGATTATAGGAGGTGCAATTCTTTTAAAATGTCAATTTCAGATGATTTCTTTGCTGTCATGCCTCAGATATATATATATATTACATATATATGATATATAAAAATACATTTTTCAAGTTTAAATCATGTTGTAAATTGTTCCCTAAGACTTGAAGGAGTGGAAAGAAAATACAGTCAAACCTTGGTACTCAATGATTTCGGAACTTGTCGAATTTGGTATTCAGCACATTTTGACAAGAAAAAATTGTCGCAGTATTCAACATTTCCTTAGCATTCAACACACTTGCTAGAACTTGTTGGTGTCTCCATCTCAGGAAGCATTTGTCCACTCAAGCTGAAACAAAGGATCACGTTAGTCTCGGTATAGCTCTTACAGCTCATAACCCTGCTCCATCTTATGTTCACTTTTTGTGGCTTTTGTGACATTTTGGAGATACTTTTATGAAAATAATCATTATGGGTCCTATAAAAGTTGGTGATAACACCCAGAAGAAAAGGAAATTAGTTAGGACCACGATAGAGGTTAAAAAAGAAATCATCGAGAAATACGAGAGCGGTATCCGTGTTTCTGATCTCGCGTTAGAGTACCATATGCCAAGAACAACAATCTCCACCATCGTGAAAAATAAAGAGGCCATCAAAGCAGCTGATGTTGCTAAAGGAGTAAAAGCTGTGACCAAACAGAGATCCCAGACATTAGAGGAGGTAGAGAAATTGCTATTGATTTGGATAAGTGAAAAACAGTTAGCAGGTGATAGCATTTCTGAAGCTATAATTTGTGAAAAGGCAAAACTGTTGCATGCCGATCTGTTGAAAAACAAGTCTGGAATGACCAGTGCTGAGAGTGGGGAAGTATTTAAAGCCAGTCATGGCTGGTTTGATAATTTTAAAAAGCGAAGTGGTATACGTAGTGTAGTAAGGCATGGAGAGACTGCCAGTGCCAACATCAAAGCTGCTGAGGAATTTGTGAGCGATTTTAAAGATTATGTAGAGGCCGAGGGATTCGTTCCCCAACAAGTGTTTAACTGCGATGAGACTGGCTTATTTTGGAAAAAAATGCCGAACAGGACCTACATCACTCAAGAGGAGAGGGCATTGCCAGGGCACAAACCAGTGAAGGACAGGCTGACTCTGTTGTTGTGTGGGAATGCAAGTGGGGACTTAAAACTGAAGCCCCTTTTAGTTTACCATAGTGAAAACCCACGAGTTTTCAAGAAAAATAATGTCATAAAAAGAAAGTTACAGGTAATGTGGAGGGCAAATACTAAATCTTGGGTGACGAGGCAGTTTTTCATTGAGTGGATGAATGAGGTGTTTGGACCAGTTGTGAAAAAATATTTACAGGAGAAAGATTTGCCTCTGAAAGCTCTCCTTGTATTAGACAATGCCCCTGCTCACCCACCAGGCTTGGAAGGTAACTTATGTGAGGAGTTCAATTTTATAACTGTGAGGTTCTTGCCTCCTAACACAACTCCTCTGATCCAGCCCATGGACCAGCAGATCATTTCTAATTTTAAAAAACTCTACACGAGGGCACTTTTCCAGAGGTGCTTTGAGGAGACCTCTGATACAGAGTTGACTCTACGGGAATTCTGGAAGAATCATTTCAATATCCTCCACTGCCTTCATCTTATTGATAAAGCCTGGGGGGAAGTCTCTTACAGGACCATGAACTCTGCCTGGAGGAACTTATGGCCAGAAGCTGTAACTCAAAGGGACTTTGAAGGCTTTGAGACTGAGCCTACCCCAATTATGGAGGATATTGTGACTTTGGGCCAGTCCATGGGTCTGGAGGTCAATGGGGATGATGTGGAGGAATTAGTACAGGAGCATAAAGAAGAGCTCAACACTGAAGAGCTGCAGGAACTTCAGAGGCAGCAGCAGCAGCAGCTAGTGGTGGGGGAGTGTTCTTCAGGTGAGGAGGAAGCAAAGGAGGATGTCACACTTCATTAATCAAGGAAATGGGTGCAAAATGGGGGGAAGTGCAAAACTTTGTGGATAAAGCTCACCGTGCTAAAGCTTTAATGAACAGAATTGTACATTTGATGTCTAGACTGTTTCCCACTTGAGAGGAATTTTGAAACATAGGCAAAAACAGACATTACTGGATAGGTTTCTTGTGAAGCGTCCCCCTGGGGCAGGGGTCAATGGTGATAAGTCAGAAAAGAGAAAGAGAATTCCATAAAGGTAGTTGCTCTCACATATCTTGGAAGGGGAGTCCTCTTCTAGACAATTAACATTTCTCCTCCCCACCATTCCCTTAGATTATGAATTCCTCTCAAACCAGGTAAAGTTAAAGTTATTTTATTCTAATTATTGTTTTTTATTTATGACCTTGTATTATTAGTGTTTATTTAGTAAACCACAACTCCATTAATGCATAGAATGCCTTATAAAATCTGGGTTTTCTGGGTGTCTAGGCCAGATTAATTCAACTTACATTATTATTCCTTATGAGAGAAACTCATTTGGTATTGGATTGGATTAGAAGACTTGAGATTTCTCTTACTATTTGCTGCTTATTTTTTATATAAAACAAATCTCTTATTTTTTAGATTAGACAAAGCATTCATTTGATACTATGTGTACAGACACTGTGCTAAGTACTAGGGGTACAAATACAAAGAAACAGCAAAGATAGTCCCTGCCTTCAAGTGGCTTACATTCTTGCTTTTTTTTTTTTTTAATCCAAGGCAAAAAAGACATTTGTCAAATAGGAACACATTTGCTTCTTATTGAGATGTTAAATGAGACTAGTTTTGTGAAAAATGTTAAGCTTTTTGGAATAATGTGATCTGGTGTCATTATTGGAGAACATTTCTGATGAATAAAAAGTAAAATTTCAGTTCATTTGAATTTTTTTTTCAGTTGTGTCTAATTCTTTGTGACCCCATTTGGGATTTTCTTGGCAGAGATAATGGAATGGTTTTCCATTTACTTCTCATTTTTGCAGATGATGAAATGGAGGCAAACAGGGTTAAGTAACTTGCTTAGTTAGGGTCACACAGCTAGTGTCTGAGGACAGATTTGAACTCAGGAAGATTAATTTTCCTGACTTCAGACCCAACACTATCCACTGTGCCATTTAGCTGCCCCCCCCATTTGAATTAACTATATCAATTAACAAAGCTTCATTAAGTATTTCCTATGTGCCAGGCACTGCGGATAAGTGAACAAAAGAAACTATACTATATCTTCACTCAAGGATGATATTCTATTAGGAGAAACATGTAAATACAAGGTAATTTGTTGGAGACTGTCCCTAGCACTTGGGTGATTCTGAAGGAAGAAGGGAAGGGCCCCCTTGGAAGAGGAGATAAACTTGAATATAGTTTTGAATGAAACTGGAGATTGTAATTCAGTGGCAGAGGTGAGGAAGGAGGGAGGGCATTTGAGGTCTAGGGGATGGCCAATGCAAAGGCCTAGGAGAAGGAAAATGCAGATATAGCCATTGATAGGACTATAAAATGACCTTGTGTTTGGAGAGAGGAAAGTGGATGCAAAGCTAGAAGGAATAAGACTTAATGACTGAAAATTAAGGGAAAAGAAAAAACTGATGGTAAGTGAGGGATGGAAAGATGGTGGTAGCTGCCCCTCCCCCTGCAGAAATAGAGAAGGTAGGAGGTAGTTTGGAGAGAAAGCTGAGTTCTGCATACCTATGATATATTCAATTGGAGATGCCCAGTGACTAGGAGGTAATACAGACAAAGCCAAAGAAAGAGACTAACTTGATTTGTCTGAGGGTCATTTGCACAAAAGGAATAAATGAACCCATGGAAACTGATGAGGCTTCAAAGTGAGAAAAGGATTCAGGTAGAAGAGAAGATAGAAGAGAAGAGCGTTCAGGACCAAGAGAACCTTGGCATTCATCCAATAGAGGGGTGGATAAAGGAGGTAAAGAATATGAATAGTTTTCCCAGTAGTTTGGTTGTTTCAAAAGTGTTTGTAATCAAATTATATTGATTTGATGACATTTGCCTACTTTAAAAATAAGGCCAGTTCCTTGATCTTGCCCCTCCCTCCCAAGTGTTTACTTTCATGTTCTCAAACTCTGCAATTCCTTTATTTGATTCTGAGCTTTTATTGTAACATCTTGCTCAGTGCTTTGGCCTCAGCTCTATTTTCTATCTTCATTGTAATCTCCTGCCTCGCATAGCATTCCTTCCTTCCTCTCCTGTTTAAGAACCTCTCTTCAGAAGCAGCTGGGTGGCTCAGTGGATTGAGAGACAGGCCCAGAGACTGGGTTCAAATCTGGCTTCACACACTTCCTAGCTGTGTGACCCTGGACAAGTCACTTGATCCCCATTGCCTAGCCCTTACCACTCTTCTGCCCTAGAACCAATAACTAGTATCGATTCTAAGACAGAAGGTAAGGGTTTTAAAAAAAAAAAAAAAAAGAAAAAGAAAAGAAAGAAAGAAAGAAAGAAAGAACCTCTCTTCATACTTCACTGGGAAAATGTAGAACTTTCACTGAGAGCTTCCTTAATTCTCCTCCAGGTGGTATACTGTTTAGAGCTATTGGCTGAGGAAGACCTGAGTTCAAATCATCTTTTAGAACCTTACTAGTTGTATGACATCGGGCTAGTCACTTAATATATCTCCCTCAGTTTTCTCAACAAATAGAATAGGAATAATAATTGCATCTACCTCACCTGGTTGTTGTGAGGATCAAATGATATAATATTTATAATGTGCTTATCACAGTGCTTGGCACATAGTGGGTTCTTAATAAATGCTTATTCTTTCCCTCTCCTCTTCTGACTTCACTCAGAATCTTTTCCCCTCTATCTCTTCCTTAATCCCTTGTTTGCAATGAAGAGGTGACCCCTCTTCTTACCAATCCAAATTTATCTGTATGCTCCCTTGCCTTTCCTTTCTGGTCTTCTCCAGAAGATTGCCCTCATTATCACCCCACTCTCTGATTTTCAATTTCTCTATACCTATTGGCTTCTTCCCTGCAGCCTACAATCATATGTTTGCCCATCTGTAAAAAAATCCTTGATCCTTCTGTAATTTTTTCCTTCATCTCTGCTCAGCTTTTCAGTTAAAATCCTTGAAAAAACTACCTATACATTGTCTACTTCCTCTCCTCTCAGTTCATAATTCTGGCTTCCAAATTCATTGTTTAATTGAAGCCTCCTTCTCCACAAATAACAGTGAGCTCTTAATTGCTCTCAGTTTTCATCTTTTCTTAACCTGTCTGAAGCCCACTGACACTATTGATAATGTTCTTTTCCTGGATATTTTTCCCTCCTATGTTTTTTATAATATTGTACTTCTCTTTTCTGGTTCTTTTCAACCATCCTGGCCATTGTTTCTGGTTCTCCTTTGTTGGCTCTTTATCCAAATCATGCCCACTGAGTATGGTGGTCCCTCAAGGGAATCTCCTCAGTTCTCATTGATTCATCTGTAGATGGTTCCCAGATATAGATATAGATATAACATGAGCATTGTGATAAGCACACTTCAAAACACACACACACATACATCTCTCTCTCTCTCTCTCTCTTTCTCTCTCTCTCTCTCTCTCTCTCTCTCTCTCTCTCTCTCTCTCTCTCCAACCCTTGTCTCTCTCCTGAGCTCCTGACCTTCTGGAATTGGGATTCCCAGTAGGCACCTTCAAGTCACCATATCCAAAACAGAGCTTATCCTCTTTTTCTTTGTCAAGAGGATCACAGTCCCCTCTCCCATTCATCTTATCAAGACTCACAACCTCGGTGTCATCCTCATCTCGAACATATTCAATCTATTGTCATTTTTTTCCACCATTACAATATTTCTGGTATATGTCTCTTTCTTGTATAGACTCTTATCACCCCTCACCTAAACTATTGAAGTACTCTTGTAATTGGTCTCTTAGAAACCTTAATTAAGGTTATCCCCTCTAATCCATCTCTGCTGCCAAAGTAAATTTTTTTGTTTATTTTTTAATATTTATTTTTTAGAAAAGTTAACACAGTTACATGATTCATGCTCTTACTTTCCCCTTCACCCCCTAACCTCCCCCCCCAATAGCTGGTGCGCATTTCTACTGATTTTAACATGTGTCATCAATTAAGACTTATTTCCAAATTGTTGATAGTTGCATTGGTGTGGTAGTTTCGAGTCTACATCCCCAATCATGTCTGCCTCAACCCATGTGTTCAAACAGTTGAAAAGTCTTTTTTTTTTTTTTTAAACCCTTAACTTCTGTGTATTGGCTCCTGGGTGGAAGATTGGTAAGGGTGGGCAATGGGGGGTCAAGTGACTTGCCCAGGGTCACACAGCTGGGAAGTGTCTGAGGCCAGATTTGAACCTAGGACTTTTTGTCTCTGGGCCTGACTCTCAATTCACTGAGCTACCCAGCTGCCCCTGCCAAATTAATTTTTGAGCATACATGGGGCCAGTGTTACCCCTTTACTCAATAATTTACATCAATGCTTACTTACTCCAGAGGATCTTAAGACTCAAATAGAGACTACCATTTTGTCATTTAAAGCCCTTCACACCTTTCAGGGGCTTGGGGAAGTCACTTAACCTCATTTTCCTCTTCTAGAATAGTGACTTCCATGATTTCTAATGGCGGTTCTGATTCTGAATCCCTCATTTGCTGTGTTTCAGTTTCAGTGGCCGTCGTTTCTTATAAGATTTGGTGGGTACTGGCAAAAAGGGAGCTTGGGAGAAGCAAGAGACCTTTGGCGAGTAGATGTGATTAGAGGAAAGTTTCTAATCATTGCTTCGTACAAAGCTTTGGCGCTATAGAAAACCATAGGAACTTGGTGAGCAAGGAGCTACATTCCCTGGGTCAGATCTTTGGGTGGCAGATTGCAGCAAGAGTGCTTCTTGTTGTTGACTCTTCCTACCTTTCTAGTCATCTCCATAAACTGTCTTCAGTTTCTGTGACCTACTTGCTATTCTTCTTACATGTTCCATTTCCTGACTCCATGCCTTGATTGCTCTCCCTCTTGACTTTCAAATTCAACTCAAATCTTACCTTTCTGCTGGAGCTCTTTCCCAGTCCCCAGAAGACCCTTCTCTGAATTCACCTTTCATTTATACCATGTATATCTTGTATGCACAGATTTATTTGCACTTTGGCCTCCTTGACAGCTTGTTTTTGTCTTTGTGTCCCAGTGCTGAGCACAATGCCTGGCATATATTAAGCATTTGATAAATGACTTGATAAGTGCTTATTTCAGTGGAATTCTGCTTTATGAAACAAAATGCTTCTTAAGAAAGTTGTTCTGCTGTTTACAGCCTTACATATAGTTATATATTATAAAAGCATATCATTTTTAATATATACATTTTAAGTCTTACTATGAGTATTTCGTTATTTGTTGATGGGGAGAAAAAATTGCAACCAAACCAAGTTACTTGCCCCTCTCTAGGCCTATGTGTTAAGTCAGAGTTGGACTTGGAGAAGGTCCTTTCCTTTTTCTAAGATCCTTTCCATGTCTTAGTGCATTTAGAAGTTGGGTAAATTTCATAAGGTTTGGTTTGCAGAATGATAATACTGGTTTCGAGATCCCTCTGAGTTTCCCATCGTTAAATTTTCTCTAATGTCCTGTTACAGTGACCTTAAGTGTTCGTGTATTTATAAACTTGGCTAAGATTGACCTAATAGTGCCAGCTAAAGCAGTGAGCCTGGTGACAATTTTTCTGTTTTGGATTCGTGAGTAGATTGGTGGAAGGCAGACTTTCTTGCTTTTCTTGAGCCCAGTATATACATCTTCATCTACTCTCAGTTGATAGAACAGAATGGCGGGAGGGACATTCTGACTAAGTCTTTAGTGGAGAGTGAGGAGTGGTTTGCCTTCCCTTGAAAGGAAAGTAAAACAGGTCTTGGGACATTGGTGCTTCCTGGATTGAGACTGAGGGGCAATATTGTATATGCAGAGATCTCCCTCTGGCTCTCTGGCTTGTGACAGTCTCCTTGTGTGAACTTGGGGCAACAATGTCTTCTGTCTGGGCCTGTTTCCTTATTGTATAAAATGATGGGGTTGGGCAGGTCGGTTTCTAAGAAGATGCTCAGCTCTGCCATTCTAGCGAAACTTTCCTACTCAGTTGCTCATTTTGTTTCCATTTCAGGAATCATGGCGCAAGTTGCAATGTCTACAGTGTCAGTAGATGACGAGGAGTCTTCAGAGAGCAGAATGGTGGTCACATTCCTTATGTCCGCCCTTGAGTCAATGGTAAGATGGCACTAATACTAGTTAACTATAAATTGTGTATTAGGGCAACCATCTCCTGACAGGTATGGATTAGGTTAAGCTTTTGTGAATCCCCAAAGCGTGGCCATCTCCTTCATGGCCAATTTGTATTTCATAACTTGGTCTTTCATAACTTGGTAATTCTATCTTTGCCTAAGGGGTGCAAATGATCTTGACGATGAATCTTTTTTTAAAAAAAACATAAGCATTAATTTACTTTCTAGAATTTTCTGTTTATTTTGTTGTTATCATTGCGAAAGTTTTCCCTAAACCTTGGTTTTAGTTGTGCAAGTGGTGAATTCATCTTTGTGTGCTAACTTTGGATTTGTATTTAAAGATGTAATTGAATCCATGAATTTGTATATCATAGCATTGTATTATGGTGTTTGTTGTCTATCAATTTTTTCATGATTTACTTGATATCCTATCTTAGAAAAGGATTATATTATATGCTATTAATGGTTAAATATGTTTACTATTTCTCAGGCTCATTTAAAAAATAATCCACCACTCAGTCATATGTATAATTATGGTTCTTAACAAAGCTAATGAAATATTACTACTTCCTTCATGTCTTTTATGCTGGGCACATTATGATAGGATAGTAAGTAATCTGATTGTGATATTTTATGGACTCAAATAATGTTGATCCAGAATAAGGAAGGGTCAAGTTTAATTATTTGTACTGATACATTGTTTAACATGAATGACTCTAGGCTTTCAAATATTACGCCACAGTCTTATTCCACACTTTCTCTAATTCATCCAGTTCCATGGCTTAATATATCTCTGAAGCTAAATTGCCCAGAAAAAAAAAGCTTAAAAAAATCATAACTAAATTTTCTGAATTCCCCTTATTTCTGTTTTATCAATCTAAAGTGAACTTTATTTGTCATTTATTATAAATGAAACAGGGCTAATTAGGTAGAAAAGTTAATTTTATAAAATATTTTTGTCCACAAAATTATTGTAAATGTTATAAGCCTTTGGTCCTAAAGCATGGGATGGTGGAGTCTTTTTTTGAGTAGCCTTGTTCTCATTCCCAGGACCCTGGAAAAAGTCACCCATTTGTACTCTACCTGCATTCCCTTGGTAGTATTCAAATTAAGGAGAATACCATTATTCCTGTCTCAGTCATTTAGATTAATCATCTGCCCTTTGAATACCTTTGAGTGGGGATTGTGATTTCTTCATTGCAGTGCTTAAAGCAGTGTATTCTACTGAAGCCAAAGTTTCAGGTTCACCCGTACCTAAGTTTGTACTTGGAAATAACCAATGACCACAAACTAGCCTAATGAATGGTTTTTCTCAAGTGTGGACCCAATGAGAGTATGGACACATTATTACATATTGCTATTAGTGGGATAACATTTTTTAAAATGTCTTCTACTGATGGATAGTTAGTACTTTAAAAATATTCATTGTTAGGATGACTTAGAGTAATGACAGGGAGGTGCATTTGTTGACTTCATTTGAGGTCAAGTGATTCCTACCCAAGGTTTGGTTAACTCTAAAGTGTCTCATCCAGCTATGCACAAAAACATAAAATTTCATATATGTTACATTAACTTTTTAAATTATTCACATTGATTTTTGGAAATTAATATATTCCAGTGGTGGGTTTGAGTATGGAATTTAAAAAATGATTGCTTCTGTAGTAATAAAACAAAAGGTAGGAAGTGACCGCTTTTCCTTGAACATGTAATATTCTCAGGGGCAGGTAAGATGACTCAGTAGATTGTCAGCCAGGCCCAGAGATGGAAAGGTCCTGGTTTCAAATGTGGCAGTAGACATTTCTTAGCTATGTAATCTTGGGCAAGTCACTTAATCCCCATTGCCTAGCCCTTACTGCTCTTCTGCCTTGGAACCAATATACAGTATTAATTCCAAGACTGGTATGGGCTTTTAAAAAATGTAATATCCTCCATATTATTTTTATAGAGAATAATCCATTTTTGGCTGTTTTGTTAGTTAAAACACAGGTGTTGGTGCATGTGTATGATTTTCATCCATCTTAACTTTTTTCCCTGTTTTCTTTTTAGTGTAAGGAACTTGCCAAATCGAAGGCAGAAGTAGCCTGCATTGCTGTATACGAGACAGATGTGTTTGTTGTTGGCACTGAGCGAGGACGGGCCTTTGTCAACACAAGGAAAGATTTTCAGAAGGATTTTGTGAAATACTGTAAGTGTTTATAGAATGTCTCTTATACTTCACAGATTGTGGATTTCATAGCATTTGTACCTAAAAAACATTTCTGTAGTTTACTCCTTCAGTTTAGTAGAGCATAACTAAAGACTACAGTGATGTGAATCAGGAGGCTTATGAACATTTAACAAAAGTTTAGGGGGCAGCTGGGTAGCTCAGTGGAGTGAGAGCCAGGCCTAGAGACAGGAGGTCCTAGGTTCAAAGCTGGCCTCAGCCACTTCCCAGCTGTGTGACCCTGGGCAAGTCACTTGACCCCCATTGCCCACCCTTACCAATCTTCCACCTATGAGACAATACACCGAAGTACAAGGGTTTAAAAAAAAAAAAGTTTAATAAATAAAAGGGTTAAATGGCTTTGATCCTTTTTATTCCTTAAGACTCCGCATACTGGTTTAGTGTATAGAATAGCTTGAAGGTAAGGCAGAGAAATGTTTTTCCTAAGAGCAACCTCTAAGTTTTATAACATGCCTCAGAACATTGATAACAACTGTATGTGCTTATAGTTTTCTCTGTGTAAATTCTATAATAGGAGAATATTCTACCAAGTACTGACTGACAGAGAATTCTATTGAACCAGGTTTGGGAAGAAAACATTCGTAATGAGGGGGAGTCTAGTGTATATAAAACAGTTTCCCTCTGAGGGTTGGCTAGGATCTCTCTCCATTATCGGGGATGTGAATCCAGTATGAGGCATCTTGTTAAATAATAAAGAAGAGTAACTCATTGATGACTTAAAGTTAGCAGGTCATTAATGCCCATTAATAGCTATTCTTATATCCTTTTTATAGGATGTAAAGAAAATTCTGAGTTGCATGTTAGCATTTGGTGTTATCAGATCTGTCTGATATGACGAGTCTGGGAGATAGCTTGGCCTTTGTAGTTTATATATATGGATTTTAAGTATTGATTTCATTTGGTGTCACCTACGAACTGAACCCACAAAAATAGGATTTTTCCTCTTGGCATCTATATTTACATTATTTCCCCTATTACTAACTAGTTATGTATTCTTCTCCTGTTAGAATTGATAAAGAAACTTTGAAGATCCTTAATTTGACTCCTGCCTGTTCGTTGGCATTTGTAGTTTCTTCCACTTACTAGTAATTAGATTTCATAGAGGACTACTCCAGAACATAGGTTATCATGGACTAGTCAATGCTATTCTTTGGGTATATGTATTAATTTCTTTGTTAATTCTTTTGACCATAAGGAACCATTGAAGATGCAAGTTATTCTGAAGCTACTTTCTGTCATAATTGATTAAGGTGCAGAATTCTTGAGTAGGCTTATTTGGGCCTAGGCTGGATCTTTTGAGGAAAGTCAATCTGTACATCTTTTTCCATGGCCAGACTCTATTCTTCATACATTTTCTTTGTGTTTCTCAAATATTTCTTTGTAAGACTCAAAACTATATCTGAAAAGGTTTATGAATTTTAAGATTATTACTGTCATGATCTTCACCATTTTTTAGTTATCACTTTTATTTACCATGATCTTTTTGTACCTCCCTCCCCCATTTGAGATATTCATTGGATTGTAGTAGAAATGTGTGTGTGTGCTCTTGTAGACACATGGAGATTTTGATCCTTCCTGTGTCATTGCAGGCGTTGCAGAAGGTGAAAAGGCTGCAGAGCTTCACAAGATGAGATCTGCCTCCCACCCAAATAGGACGACTGTAGATGCTGTAGAGATCGAAACTCTCAGAAAAACAGTGGAGGATTATTTCTGCTTTTGCTATGGTAAAGTACTCACTGTGTAAATAGAATAGCCAGATCCCATTTAATAGTCAAGAATCTACTCAACACAGGCGTGCTAATGATGTCACTCCCACCTCCCTTAGTGGGGAGGGGAGACGAGTTACCCACACGTGACAATAAGTAACAAATCAAGAATAAGGGACTGCCCTTTGGGCAGTCCAAATCAATGTAGAAACTGCCATTTGTCCATTTGAATTAGAGGTGGACCACAGGAAGTGATGAAAGACACATTCTCTTTAAGTAAGTTAGTGAACTTCCTGTAGGGTTGGTTGGCGTCTGGAACTGGAAGAAGAAGCATCTCCTGAGACCACAGACAGATTACACTCTGTATTGTCACGTGGGTAAGTTAGGCTGGCTTCCTTGGCCTAGCTGGGCCAATTCTAAACTCTGCCGATCCGGCTGTTGGGCCTTGCGGCTTACAGCTTCATTTATTCAGTCTTCTACCTCCCTCTTCTCTTTATCCCTACTCACTTTCCTGATTGTAAATAAACTCCTCAACCCGATGCTGACTTGGGTCTGATTTAATTACGGAATCAACCTGAATTGTTGATTCCTGGCGGCCACATATTTTAAAGATATAATTATAATAACTAAATTTTAATTCTTACATCACCAAGTAGAACTTCTAATGATGATAGTTTTTAATCAGTTCCACTTTTCTTACAAACACAAGTCCATGCTACAGGTAATTTCACTTCTTAGCCAGCTTTTTTAAAAGATGTTTTCTGTTTTAACTATTAAGTTTATCTTGTGAACTTTGTAAGAGATCTGATTTGCAGATACTCAAATAAATGATCTTTAGGAAGAAAGACTTTTTGATATCTATGTGACCTCATGGAAGATTTGTGTCTTCTTTAGTCAATAAGCAACAACATTTCTAATTTTTGCCCTCATTGCTATCTGGGCTTCCATGTTGCTAGACAAAAAGCACCTCTTAGAGGGTATCTACTGTTTGCTTGAAGGGTGAAACTGTGCATCTAGACTTTGGCCAAGCCAGTCACTTTGAATGAGCAGATCCCAGTAAGGCAGGCTAGCCTAGGTTCTTTGTTTGGAGGAGGGTTATATTGGGGTATATGTGTAAATCCCCATGTCTGTTGTGGCTGAATGGTAAACCTACATCTGGGGAATGGGATTCCAGGTCCAGATTAGGTTCTAGAGTGTGTTAGGAAGTTAATCATTGAACTCTAGGGCATGTTTACCAATGGGTTTTTTGGTAAGAGAAAGCTAGCTTAAAACCTCCTGACGCTTGAATGTGTGTCTGCTTTGGCATGTCTTTGTTTCCCAAGGGCCTAGCTTAAATGGCCAGGCAGGACCTACTCTCAGGCCCAACCTGTGCTATCACTCAGTGGGTCTAACTGTCCCCATAAGGGAATAGGGGAGATCAGAGTTGCTCTCCTCTCCCATCATCTCCAGGGTGGTTTCACAATGAAAGATCTAACAGTTTTGTTTTCTTTTTAGAACCACAGGGCATTTTCATGATTTCAGCTTGTTCCTTATTCACACATGTTGCAAACACTTGAATTTGGCTGGTAGGTTTTTATGGTCTCTGCCCTCTTCTAAGGATGCTTTTTTTCTTCTTCTCCCCCTAGGTAAAGCCCTAGGCAAATCCACAGTGGTACCTGTTCCATATGAGAAAATGCTAAGGGACCAATCAGCTGTTGTCGTGCAGGGCCTTCCTGAAGGAGTGGCTTTCAAACATCCAGAAAACTATGATGTCACCACTCTGAAATGGATTTTGGAGAATAAGGCAGGGATTTCTTTCATCATTAAGAGGTAATATGCTGGGTATTTTCTTCCTTTGCCATTCATTGACATGAGTCCTAGTGCACAGATCTTTCTTGTAGAGCCTTTTCTTTGTTCTTCCTTGCAGTTTATCATCTTTGGTAATGATGTTCAATACATACTAGCTGTCTTTAACCAAATGAATAACTGTTTGCTGTGCTCAATGAAAGTTAATGTTGAGTGATGGTTTTTCTTTGTTTTAATGCAGACCTTTCCTAGAGCCAAAGAAGCAGCTAGGTAAGTGACCGCTTAGCCTAAAAAGTAGTTTAATCTAGATACTAAACCAACTCAATGTCTTTCTGAATTCAGTTTCTGGCTTTTAAAAAATTGCTTGCACATCTCTGTTCCTGGCAGATCCTTCTGTTTGTAGAGATAGTAGAAGGAGTCTGGGGCTGATGATCTGGAAACAAGTTCTGCTGTCAGTTCTGCCACACTTGGCATTCTCTGGCAAGGCAATTGTCCCTCAGATTCTCCACTAAGAAAAAATAGGACCAGTACCCCTCCCCCCACTTCTTTTGAGATGTTGGGAGGGTACATGAGATTATATGTGGAAGAGCTTTGGACTCTGGAGATTGCAAGGCATTATTTTAAGTAAGCTTTTTTCTACTTAGGTCTGAAGCTCTTGAAGATGGGGGATCAGATTACTTTTAAACTGATGTCATAAAGGAGCTTAAGAAAGGCCTAGTAAGAAATCTGTAAGGAAGGTATCTGTAAGTGAGAAGGAACAGAATCACCTTCCATTTTTTGTTCCCTGCTACGATGAAAGGCATTTTATCCTTGCAGAGTCATCTCTTGGAGCAGTACCTTTGGGGTGAGGTTTCATTCTTCCTTATTCTCACCCTTGGAATTCAGAGTGAAAACTGAGTGAGGTGACGTTTACTTGTTTCAATGTGAGGTGGTCTAGTTGGGCCAGGAGGGAACCACTCTCACATTTCCCCATTATTTTAAGTCAGACTTCTGTTTTATTATCCCATCTGCAGCCACGTCCAGGAATGATTAGTAGTTTGTCATTCAATGTGACCCCTCTGTTGCTCAGTTGAGTAGTCTTGTCATAACTTTGAGTATAATTATCAAACTTCTTTGGTCCTAGTTAACCCCAACCCCAGTCGCCCCCTCCATCCACAAAGAGACAAGGTTTGGGAGGATGGACTCCTCAGATTCAAGGGATATTTAGAGTCAGGTGATGTGAATAGTTGTTAGGGATTGTTAGAATTTTATCTCCTAACTTTGCTTCTGTCATTCATCTATAAAATATGTTTTCTTGTTTTCTTAGTATCTCTTATTAATTTGTGAATCCTTTGGGAAATTGAAGATCTATTTCAGGGTGATAAGACAGTATAACCCTTTTGGTTTCCCATCTAGGTGGTCGTGTCACTGACTCGGAACGTTCGAGAATATCATCACCAGGCGGAAGGTAAGGGTCTTTTACTCAAAACTTCCTACAGGGGAAAAGTGTTTTGTTTTCCTAATAGTATTAAAAAGGCACTTTAGATGTATATAGATTTTAACATCACATTTGGGGGAATTGGCATACTCTCTCTTGGGAAATATTTATCCAATACATGATATAAAGATAATTTAAAAATTCAGGCTTGAGTGCCATGTTCCATTATGACCAATCCAGTGTAGCTAGTGCCTCAGTGCCCAGTAATATTGCTTTTAGTTGTTTCTGCATGAAAGTGCTGATTCTTTTTTCCTCTATCTCTTTTTCTTTTAGTTGTCCCATCAAAGTGAAAACCGAACCAACTGAAGATTCAGGTATGTACAATTGATTAGGATTTTTAAAAAGTAAGATATAAAATAAAACACTGACAGCTCTCTCCATTGAAAGGAAGAGCTATGGTTCAATGCAGCCATTTGATGTAAATAGGAGCATTTAGTAAATATGAAATAAAACAGATCACAGATCAATAATAACCTGACCTCATAAAACTGTGACTTGTCTATACATTGTGTTTGGTGGGTCAGAGGAAGTATTCAGAAGGATAAGTTAAAATGAAGAAACAGTAGGTTATATTTACAGAGATTAAGGTTGGCAAGTGCCTTATATGCATTTGCCCAATTTGATTTGATCAGTCCTTTGTTGTAGATCAGTGGTTCCCAAACTTTTTTGGCCTCCTGCCCCCTTTCCAGAAAAAATATTACTTGGCGCCCTGGAAATTATGATACTATTGAACTCAGAATAGAATGTAATACAAAAAAAAGTGTGACCATCACCACCTCCCTGGATCGCTGTAGCACCCACCAGGGGGCGGTAGCACCCACTTTGGGAATCACTGCTGTAGATGAAGGAACCATGGCTGAGGGAGGTTTGGGACTTGCCAAGAATTATAGAATTCTTTTTAAATGTCCAAGGAAGGCTTCAAACAAACACAGGTCTCTGGGATTCCCTAGTTTATCATTCTGTCCATTTTGTCACCTAGCTGCCTCACAAATCATCCTGGATTGTTCATGGTAACTTCCGGTGTTAAAATTGTATTTGTTCCAGCTGGGTGACCCTGGGCAAGTCACTTGACCCCCCATTGCCCACCCTTACCAATCTTCCACCTATGAGACAATACACCGAAGTACAAGGGTTTAAAAAAAAAATTGTATTTGTTGGGGCAGCTGGGTAGCTCAGTGGATTGAGAGCCAGGCCTAGAGACGGGAGGTCCTAGGTTCAAATCTAGCCTCAGACACTTCCCAGCTGTGTGACCCTGGGCAAGTCACTTGACCCCCGTTGCCTACCCTTACCACTCTTCCACCTATAAGTCAATACACAGAAGTTAAGGGTTTTAAAAAAAAAAGTTATAAAAAAGAAATTGTATTTGTTCTGGTCCCTCCACCCCCTTCTAGTCAGTCAGTTTTAAAAGGAAAGACTGCAAAGGGGAAATTGGAAGTCATGTATAGGCTATCCCAAAGATAGAGGAGCATCATTTACACACTGTACTCTATATTGACCAAAATTCACATCCTGGTAGTAGATGCTAAATCAGGGGAAACCATCTAGGGGCTGTTATCAGGGTTCTGTCCCAAGATATGTTAATTCTAGACAAAATCTAGATCTCCACAGCTCCAGACATAACTGCAGAACATCAGAAAGGGACTGATAACTGGGATGATGACTGAGGTTTTGCTGATCACTTTAAGATGCTTTGGAGAAATTAATGAACTAAACCCAACACAGCACAGTTAGGTGTTTATCTGTTCCCCCCAAACCCTTTAAAAGCAAGGCCTCACAACTGGTGTCCCCATTCTGCTCCTCGAAGGCTTTCTGCTCTGTTGGGTCCATGCTGCTAAGAGTTCCTGACTTCTAATCTATAATTACATGTCTGCCTTGTCCTGTTCCCCATCTTCTTCCCTCTACAGCCGCTCTTTAGCACCCCCTTCTCTATCTCCACACAATCATCTGCCTGGGTTCCTCTTTTGCCTTATTAAAGTATGATTCCACCTTGTGTCCTGTTGCCAACTGTGGTCTTTCCTGGGCAGTCTCCGGAGGAGCAGGTGTGCCTGCTCCTGTTTGCCAACTTTATAAAAGAATTATTCATCCACATTCTTGGTGGCCTATTCCTATCTGACCATACATTTGCAGTATCAGGATTTCTGAGGCTTCAGTGGATACTCAGAGCAAACTCTATTTAAATAAATGCTCTTTGATACCATGCCCAGCAAGCAGTCAGTCAACCTCAGCTTGAAGACTCCTCTGAGCTAATAATCTTATTTCTGGATCACTCTGTGTCCCTGAGAAGTTTATCCTTATGTAGGGTCAGTCATGTCAAGCCAGAATGTTCATCTGGGGTCTAGTGCTGCTCCTAGGGAATGGAATTTAGAGCTGGACATTGGGTTCAGCTGCCTCATTTTAGAAGTGACGAAATGGAGACCCAGAGAGGTTAAGAGGCTGGCCCAGGGTTGCAGGAATAAGTCATCAGATGTGGGATTTGAACCCTGGTCTTCATAATTCCAAGGCCAGTGTTTTACCCTCTCTGGGTCTCCATTTCATCACTTCTAAAATGAGTCTCTTCCAGTTTTAGTGTTCTCAATTTCTATAACTGAGACTCAAGTGAAACAAACTTGAGACCCTCCCACATGCTAATTGCCTGTCTAGAATGTCCTTCCTGAAGTGTGGTACTCAGAATTGGGCACTGCCATTGTCACAGTTTGGTGTTATCATTACCAAGGACAGTGAGACTACTTTGTGTCTCCTTATTCCTGGCAGGCATCTTTTGTTTAATGCAGCCTTAGAAGCAGCCCATTAGTTTTCTGAGCTGCCATCACATGCTGTGGACCCCTGTTGACTTTGTAGCTGCTAAGCCCCAGATCTTTGGCAGATGAACTACTCTATATCCAGGTCTCCCCCATATTGTTCTTCAGAAGTTTGTTTTTTGAATCAGTATGTAAGACCTTACATTCATCTCTGTGAAACTCACCTTCTTCAATTCAGCTTCTTATTGGAACCTTTTTGAAACCCGCCCCTCATTTAATGTTGCATCTCACCTTTCCAGGCTTTTGCCATTTATAGATTTGTTTAGCATGCTTTCTATTCTTTTATCTGATTTATTGGTAAAATATAGATAAACAGCACAGGAGGAAGCTCAGACTCCTGGATCTTTTCATTGGAGATCTCCTGCTAAGCCAACCTGAAACCATTTAGGATTATTTATATCTTTTTTGTATCTTTGTTCAGTTCCAAGTCCATATCATTGTCTTCTTTAATCGCTCATTTTTCTAGCTTTTCCTATAGAATAGTGGGGGAGAAGGGTTGCTTTATTAAATGTTTTATGGAAGTCTGTGCAAACTGTATTTATAGCCTTCCCCTTATGGACCAGCTTTAGTGACACTCTCACTAAAGGAAATATAGTTTGACCTGGCCTGTTGATGAAAACTTGGTGGTCTTTGTGTTGTATGAGTGTGTCCTTTTTGAGATGCCCATTAGCCACCACAGCCACCATATTATAAATTCTAGAATTTGGCCAAGAATTGAACTCGGTCCCATGAAGCCTTTTCCTCCTCCTTTTTAAAAACTGGGACACCATTTACTCCCTTCCATTCACACATTGGTTCTCCCATTCCCCACAGTCTTTCGATGATTGTTGTCAGAGACTCTGTGATCTCATGTACCAGATGTTGTCTGAGAACTATCTTTTGAAGAGGCTTATCACTCCTAGGTGTCATTTTTTTAAGCCACAAACCCATGAAGCTGACTTAAATGTCACCCAGTTTGTTGTCTACTAGCTGTCCTCTTCTGTAGTGGCAGTCATGGATCACATGAGGAGACTAAGAATCACATTCATTAAACCATCTAAAAACATGACTGTTAATGTTGGCTTGCTCATCATCAAACTGACTGACCAGCTTGCATTGCTGAAGGGACTCAACTATGCCATTATGGATAGTCTTGAGTGAAAAGATAAGACATCAAGTTGCAGGTAGATAGAAGGTTCCTTATCTCTTGGATAGAAAAATAAAGGGATTGATGGAGGTGTCAGCAAAGGTTATAGGATACATAATGTTCAATGGGACTTTGGTCATCTTGCCTTGCAGTATTCACAAATAATGCCTCATCTCGGTGTAGGGGAAGAAGTTGTAGAGATCCAGCCAGTCAGGTTTCCTTGTCTTGGGAAGACAGAAGAAACAGTTATGGGTGTTGGTGAAATACAATTGAAACGTACAGGAAAGGAACTCTGCTGAAAGTGTGGAGTCCAGGTGCTCCTGAAGTCTTAGATTGTGCACAATATAAATACTTGGTCCTGGGCTATGATTGCAGAGGAGGGGAGGCTGAATGACAGGGGCAGTGCTTTCAGTAATCCCAAAAGCTGTAACCCCAACCTCATACAAGCTCGTCCTTTGTTAATAGCTATGAGTTTTAGAATATATAAAAAAATTTAAATTACAATCCAAAGGGAAATGAAAAGATGGTGAGTAGGCATCAGCATGTTCTCATTATCAGTGAGCATGCGCTGACCTGACTGGAAGGACTTGATATCTGATTGCAGAGAACTGACCACTGTGAAAATGAGGATTTAGGTGCTGGGTTAGTAGCTCCCTGATCCTAGCTGCACTAGGAGAAAGGCTTTGTGCTCTTTGGGGAAATCCTCCCTGAAAAAATGGAAAAGAATGACATGCTGAAGTGCTGAGGAGTTCCTGGTATGTAGAGATAGGTGGTTTTCTCTGCTTATTAAATTGTGAATCCTTGTGAAAGGAGTTCCTTAAATAAGAATTTATATGTGTAAAGGAACCAAAATATTAAAATCACTGAACAAAATATAAATTAATTATGGGACTCGTTTGTTCTGTTAAGGATTTTGTATCTTTTTTAATCCAAAAATTCTGATCCTTTAACTTTTTTTCAAAGCCCATTCAAATTGGGTTTTGTAGTTCAGTCATGTCTGACTCCTTATGACTCCGTTTGGGATTTTCTTGGCAAAGAGACTGGAATGGTTTACCATTTCCTTTTCCAGCCTATTTGACAAATGAGGAGATTGAGGCAAAGAAGGGACTTGCCCAAGGTCACACAGCTAGTGTGTGTCTAAGACTAGATTTGAACTTAGGAAGTTGAGTCCTCCAGGCTCTGAGCTGGGTACTCTATTCAATGTGTTCCCTTGTTGCCCCATAATCTTCTTTTAAGCATTTGGTTTAATTTGGTGAAGAAGCAAATATTGCCTCACATTGAAGAGCATCACTGATCCCTCCCCCAAAGCACAAAGTAGCACAAAGAGTAAGAGAACCACCTTGTTCCCAGATTAAAGCTTAATTTTTTTTTCTTTTTTCAAAATTTAAAATTTTTTTGTTGTCATGCAAAACACAGTTTCATATTAGTCATTGTTGTAAGAGCAAGGTCATACTTAGCTAAAATCCCCAAATAAAACCATAAATACACTGATGTGAAAGATGACTACAGTAGTTCTTTCTCTGGAGCTGGAGAGCATTCCCCATCATGTCTTTCAGGATTATCCCAGATCAGTGCATTGCTAAGTAGCCAAGTTTTCACAAATGATCGTCTGATATTGCTGTTATTGTGTACAATGTTCTCCCAATTCCGCTTATTTCACATTGCATTATTTCCCATAGATCTTTCCAGCTTTTTCTGATTGCTTATCATTTCTTATAGCACAGTGGTTTTCTGTTGCCAATATGTACCACAAATGGTTCAGCCGTTCCTCAATTGATAGACATCCCCTCAATTTCTAATACTATTTTTTCAAAAGGTAGAGCTCATGGGGGCAGCTGGGTAGCTCAGGGGATTGAGAGCCAGGCCTAGAGATGGGAGGTCCTGGGTTCAAATCTGACCTCAGACACTTCCCAGCTGTGTGACCCTGGGCAAGTCACTTAATCCCTTTAGCCCAGCACTCGTCTTCTTCCTTGGAACCAATATACAATATTGATTCTAAGACAGAAGGTAATGTTTTTTGTTTGTTTGTTTTTATAAGGAGAGCTCATTTAATTATTTTTCCTTGTGTTATGAAATTATTTTTTTCAATTAATATAATTTGATTTATGTTATCATTGGTTTCTTGACTACTAAAAATGATTTTCTGAGGTTGGCATGGCAAGATCTGGTCATGTAATGATGCCCTTGTGAATGGTTCAGTGCCATTCTTAAACAAGAGGATGGTTGTGGCTCTTCAGTTTCAGTTGGATTTAAGTGGTTTCCTTGAAGCACCTCAGATTGGAAAACTAAAGAGCTTTCCTGCTTTTAGGATAACTCAGTTTCTAGACACTTACAGCTCAACTTGGCAACAAAAAAATCCTGCATCTCTTTAGTTTTCTCATCCTGGAAGAACATTTTTTATTACTGTACACAACAGTCTGGGCAGTTCTCTGAGCTTACCTTTGGTTCCTTACTCCTTCCCACTCTGATATTCTCAAAGGCCAGAGCTGGCCACTGCTACCTCCAGAACATCTCCAGGATTGGGGCTCTGCTGTTGGACTTCTAGTGAAAGCTGTCATTCATTTTGCCTAGGCCCTAGACTAATCCAGTTCCTTTCCCATTCTACAGAACAACATTCATTACCCAGTCCTCACTAATTTGCAGACTATCATAGGCAAGTTTTTCTCAACATCTTCCATGGTACGCCTCTTCCCATCTGTTAGGCCTTTTCTTTTTTGTTCTTTAAAAATCATGTTCCCACCAAACCCTCCCAAAGAAATACTAGCGTAGCAGTACCACCCTCATTACTTTTGACTATATCTCTGTGATTAAATATCTCAGTTTGCAACATGGATCCCATACACCTGGATCCTACTGTTGATATTTCTGGCTGTTCTTGTGGTTGGTTGGGTTTGTTTCCCTGCTTGGGGGTTAGAAGCTCTTAGAGAACTTTTTTTTTTTTTTTAATTTTTACCTTCTGTCTTAGAATCAATACTAAATATCAGTTCTAAGGCAGAAAAGTGGTAAGGGCTAGGCTATGGGGGGGGGGGGGTTACGTGACTTGCTCAGGGTCATTTAGCTAGTAAGTGCTTGAGGTCAAATTTAATTCCAGGACCTCTGTCCACTGAACCACCCAGCTGCCCCTGAGACTCTTGACAACAAAAATTCTGTTCCTGATTGTTGTCAGATAAATCAATTAAAAGGTCATATATAATATGCTCAAATGAAGCTTTATATACCTTTGAAACACCGTTCTCTGAATAAATTATTTAGTTGAAAGTAATAATTTCACTGAACACTAAATAAAAGTTTTCTGGGAGAGACAATGCAGTGCCTGTACAAAGTAGCTGCTTGTTAATAAATGATTGTTGCTTTACTTATCAAGTAATTCATCAGTAGGATTTTGAGTGTCTTAGAAGTCAGCTCTGTAAGATTCTCTGAGTGTATATTTATACACTCATGCCACATCCTTTCCACCACAACTTATCATTGTATTTGATTATTGCCAAAATTGAATACTTTACTACTTTTGTTGATCAGTATGAGAGAGATTTCCTTACAAACTATCAGAACTTGAAATGGCAAAGCTCCTACTGTTTGCTCGTGCACCCTTCTTAGAATCAAGATCGTGTCAAGATTTCTTTGATCACAAAAGACTAAAATTTTAAATTTCTCCCACCACACCTTAAAATATACAGCTCCTGCCTAAGGATTCTCTCTTAAGTAGTGTGTTAACTTGGTGCCCAGTAGAGGCTCCCTTTGCAATTACTTTCTCATTTTAACCCAAATTCCAGTGGTAGGAACACAGTTACCATGTGGCTTCAGAGATTTGACAGCCCTGTGTCCTCACTGGCTTTTTCTCCTTCACTTCCCCTTTCCCACTTTAGGGGGCAGGCATGCATTTATTCTATTGAGGTGTATTGTGAGGAGGAGGAGGGGGAGTTGGAAGGGGGAGGAATATAGCCCTAGAGTTTTCTTTAGGGATGGAGAAAATGATAAAATCCAGGGGATCAGTGGTTTGCCAGTAAGTTCTAGGGGTGGAAGTGAGTTTATTACTTTAATTAAAGAAGCAAATTCTACAACATTTTTCTTAACTTTTACCTTCTGTCTTAGAATTGATACTGAGTATCGCTTTCACAAAAGAGTGATAAGGGCTAGGCAATTGGGGTTAAGTGACTTGCCCAGGGTCATACAGGTAGGAAATTCTGCACCATTTTAGACAGTTATTTCAGTTTTGTGTTATGGAACTTTCAAGGGCTTCAAAGAAGGATTAAAGATTCTGAAAACAATAGGCCCTTTATTATTGGCAGGTTCAGTGGGGGCCCAGGTTATGGGGAGGCTGGGACAGTCTAGGAATGTAGTATAGTAAGTAGCCTAGCAACCCCTCCACCCCAAGAATCCAGTGAATTGACACCTCCAAAGGAAATGGGACAATCTCCAGAGAGCCTCAGGCATGATGGTCTTCCTGCAGACCAAGGCAGAAACCTGCTGAGATTTCTGGGTCCCTCTTCACTCTTCTATCTTCACTCTTGACACCAGGGGAGCTCAGATGTTTCACAGGTAAACATTTTCCCTCTGAAATTATAGGCAGGTAGGTGCCAGGAAATGAGAAATGTCTAGGCATTGAAGATCTAAAAGCCAAGGGTGTGTAACATTTTGGACCTGGTTGCTCCGACCCTAGAGAACAGAATGATAACAGGTCAGGACATAAATGGCAATCAGCTCTAAGATGCCACTATTCAAGATTCCTTTGGGGGTTGTGGGGAGGCTTTAATTGGTTATGGAGCCACAAGTGCAGATTGGAAGGGGCTCAGTACCTGGAAGAACAATCTAGCAGCCATACCAGTGGAAAGGGGACTGTGGAAGTGCCTTTGAGTTGGCCTCAAACTGCAGAAGGGAACCCCATCAGTAACTGGTTACTGGGCCTTTTGCCACCCCTCCATACTGGGAGCTTTGTTAATCTCCCAGGGGATAGGAGGGCCCTCTTTCCAACACAAATTTAATGGCTAAGCTAAGGCGTTTACAAGCCCTAGCCTTTCCATTTGTGACTTCTCTTGGAATTTCTTTTGTAGGCTCCCCTTAGGCAATGAAAGAAGTCCTTTAGCCTGTTGGGCCTGGTGGTTGTGGGCCTGGACCAAATTAAACTGGGATGCATTCACTAATTTGGGCATGGGTTTGGAGGAGTACCTAATTTTAGGCTATGCCTGCTTTCAAGCAGTTTATATTATACTTGGTAGAGTGGTGGGTGGAGTAAGGAAGGATATCTGGAAAATTGTGCTGAAGTGGAGACTGACCCTTGGGGGCATGGGCTGATTCTGAAAGGCCAACCTTTATTCCAGGGACTTCCTTGAGTCTAAAGGTCTTGGAATGCAGAGAGGGGGGTGGGCTTATCTTATAGAAGGGAAACTGAGGATTCAGGACTTGGGATATAAATTGAAGTGATATTCCTCTGGCCTTTTCACTGACATTTCTCTAAGGAGCCCATATTATGTAAGTCAAACTTGTTTAGTTCCGAAGTGCAGTTGGCTGAGTCAGTTCAGAAAGAGGCCCGAGGCCAAAAAACTAGCCATTTTTGAAACTCTGATTTTTCTAGGGCCCCCCAAAAAGCCTCCATCTCCACATTCCTTAATTTCCAGGGAAACACCATACATACCAGTCAAAAGGAGGGGAAACCCCTCCCAAAAGATTGAGAAACAAGAAAAGATAAGAGAGGGAACTCAAGCTTTGTTCATGTGATCAAAAACTTAACTCTTCTGGTGCAGATTTGGGGGGCCTTTTGCTAGGGCTTCATAAAAGAATTAAGATGAGCCAATCAGTGCTGAAAGCCTGGCCTTTTGATGTATTCAAGTGAAGATTGGCCCAGTGGAGTCTAGGAAATAGTTAACAGGGCAGCATGCCCTGGGACTACCAGGCCTTGAGGGCAGCCAAAGCTGCCAATTTCCAAAGTGGGAGCTAATTACAAAAAGTCTGATCTCCGGCCATTGTGGAGGGAAATAAATTCATCTGATTATCTTGGTCCGGCCTGCCTTCTCGGCATAGTTTCTGGTTACTGCCTAGCTCCCAGGGAAGTCCAGAGTTCTGAATATGCATCAAGGTGATGATTGGGGGGAGGGGGTTGGGTGGGACTCCTGACTGGTGAGTCTTCCTTTTCTTAGGGAGGCGTGGAAGTCGTGCAGCCTCATTGGCTACCCACCCCTGACATCAGGACAGGGAGGTGCCTGAGACTGGAAGTTTCTAGTCTGGACACATCCAGGTATAAGTGGGAGTTGGTTGGCAACAAGCCCATGGGCTAAAGAGGATATTTCTTTAAATAGGTTGTATGTAGTTGTAGTTGGACTATATTTCCCTAAGTGGCTAAAAATTGGTGATAAAATGCAACAAAACTGAAGAAGATTCTTTATTAGTAGCAGACAAATCCAGATCATTCAGTTACCAGAACGTGGCCTCAATCCTGTAACACTGAGGAAAAAGGGTTGACCCAACCTTCATCTTATCCTAATTTTCTCATGTTAAGCCAACCTTGGGATTTGAAAATTGTGAGAAAGTGGGATTTCCTTCACATGGAATCTGATCTGAAGTTTGGTAATGTCTGGTTTTGTTTTTAAAGGCATTTCATTGGAAATGGCAGCTGTTACAGTTAAAGAGGAGTCGGAAGACCCTGACTACTACCAATACAACGTTCAAGGTAATGTCCTCCTATCCCCAGGTCCTTTGAGAAGCTTGGGGCTCACCTATGTTTTCCTTTCCAGCTGATTTGTTGAGATCTAGAGTCGCTGGTAAAGATGTGAAAATTTGAGTGGGCAGATTAGTTATTTAGATCCAAAACAACCTTCAAGGAAGAGAAAGGATACAAGAGGGAAGCTCAGCTTGGATTCCTATTTGGCTTGTGTGTTGACAAAGCCTGAGAGATTTTTCGGGAATTCTTTGGATGAGGATATTGTAATGATTGATGGATTAAAATTTAATGTGTTTTGTTAACCACTAAGATTGGGTTGGCTTTTTCTCCCCCAAAGTGACTTTGTTGCTTGGCCCAGAGATGGACAGTAACATTTTCAGGTCTGTCATCTGTAGCTGCCTGCATCATCTACAAATCTAAGCTAAGGATTAATCACTATTTGAAGCCCACTTTTGTATTTTACTTTTCCCTTTCATGAATCAGGATGGTGTTGATTTGAAATTAGTGAGTCTAAATTTTGTTTACCTCAGTAAATTCCTTGATATAGATCCTAGCTTCTTGGCTGAGAGCCTTTTGTTTTGTGATTCTGTTTTAAAATGAACGTTTTATTATCAGAAAACTTGGCCTGGGATTTTTTCCCCCCTGTTCAAGATTTCCCAAGTTGATTGTATGTTAAGCTGTTTTTCTTTCAAAGTAGATCCCTGGATTGACTTGCTTGTGGTAACCATTTAAATCAAATAAGCATTTCTCTGTGTCAAAACTGAGCAGATTGAGACTTAATTTATTTATTCTTTGTGTCCATTCAGAAACTTGTGCCCATGAATAACTTTGGGGTGGATACAATAGAATGTAGCTCTTGGAGGGTAGGGGTGAACCTTTTTGTCTTTGTACCCCTAATGCCTGGGCTTAATAAAATGCTTGTTGAATTAATTAACTTATTAGAAGTTGATGCAACTACTGTTTATTTGCTATTAACATTTTTGAAGTTCATGAGCTCAGTTTGTACTTGGTTGTCTATTATTAATTGTTGTGCATATGTTGTCTGAACATGGTTATTCCAGATCCAGAATTCCAGATACAGGCTGTTCCAAATTTGAACTAGTTAGGTTTTTAAAACTTCCTTTTTCAATTAGGATTTTCTCACAGTCACAATTATGTAAATGGAGGTTAGCCCACAAGAGTCCGATTTAATCAGTAATGTAGCTAAAGTATATGATGAAAAGTCACAGAAGAGAACATTACAGTATTAATAGCTACCCAAATGGATAGTAAGAAAGCGTTTTTCAAAGTTATCAGAATCTGGTTGGAGAAGAGAAAGTAGGTCTCTTTCAGAGAAACTTGGAGACTAGAAGAGGTCTCTGGGTACTTTTAAGATCTTTAGAAGTTGCTACTATTCTTTAGTATGTCTGATTTCTCTTTAAAACGTAATTTCCTCTTTTTTCCCTAGAGATGGAATAAGTGCAAAGAGATATTGTGGTTGAATAGGGTGTTCTGGAAGTTGTTGGTTTGGAATTTGGGAAGTACCTGTAAACTCTTCCCTTTCTATAATAATCCTGAATGACAGGTGTGAAGAATTTTAGAAACCAAGAATGTATATGTATATAGGAACCATCTTCCTGGTACCTGGTGCCTGCTGACTTTGGCTTTGTATCTGCTCTCTGTGATCCTTTTTCAAAAAATCGTTATTTATGGCTGAAGGTGCAAGAGAATTGTTTGTGGGTCATAATTAACAATGTTATGATAGAGAAATAGGTAAAGTAATGCATTGTGATCTTGCCTTAGTGAAAATATGTATGTAGTCTGCACAGGTTCATTGGTTTAGCAGAAGCATCAGAAAGCAATCTTGAATAATGTGGTGTTTAGTTTTAGAATGAGGCATGTAGGTGTTGGATTGTCTCTAGTAACACACCAAGATTGGTAACCATTCTTTTATGATTTTATGAACTGTAGGGAAACAGTAATTGAACCTTATTCATAAAAACCTTAAGGCTGGTTAGAATTCTAGAAGTATCCTCTGGTGAAAACTGCTTTCATCAAAGGTTCTAAGTAAATTTACCAGTGTATTTACACGCTAATGTTTCATTGTAGATAGTAAAATGCTGAGATTGATTGGGCAATGTGACTTTTAATATATGTGTTTAATGAAGGTTTTCTTTCCCTTAAAAATGCTAACACTTTGCAGGTATGCATGCCTAAATATATCTGAAAGTTCCCATGTCCTGGATTCTGTGCCAATTCTCTGCATTCTCATTTTGTGTGTTCCTAAAACAAGCATCGTAATCGTAATGTGCATTCTGTGTATCATTCATTGTAGAATTTAACTCGAAAAGTATTGGAAGCTATAACAACCTGAACAAAACTAAATGTCACTCACAACATTGACAGTGATAATGTATGTGTTACATCCTTAGACTAGCAGGGGCCCTGGGAACATAGTTGCTATTGTACTTGCATTGTTGAAAGTGTAGGCGGTTGGTGAACCCAGTAGTTCTTAAATCCTTCTCCTCAACACTTTAGATCACATTGGACCCTATCACCTATTCTTTTAAAATAAATTGTATTGGTACTTTGTTTTTAAATCAATAATTATTTTTCAAAGAAAACCTTCCTTTCCATACACACACACATAATCATCACTGCTACCTTGAAAATGAACCCTGCCTGTTGCCAAAGAAAACAGTTTTAAATCAAGCCCACTTGACCCAGTGACCATAGGACTAACTATTCCACATTCTGTACCTAGTTTTTTACTTCTTTCCTACAAGGAACAAGGTGCTTTCTCATGTCATCTTCTCCTGGGCCATTGTTGGTCATTATGATTACTCCTCAGTGATTACCTTCATATCATGCTTCTCTTTGTGCTATTTTTGTAAATTTTGTATCTTGTGTTCTTAGTTCTGCTTCCTTCTGTCCGAATCACATCATATACCTCTCTGTTTCTCTGAATTTCTTATTTCTTGACAGCGTAATAATCATTACACTTAGAAACCACAATTTATTCAGTTTTTCTTAGTGAGTGAGTACTTGCTTTGTTTGCAGGTTTTTGCTATCCCTAAAAGTACTGCTAGGAAGAGTTGAGGTCTTTTTTGTCTTTGGCTGCCTTTAGATTTACAGGTCCAGGAATGGAATCCCTGGCTAGTTGTTTTTATCTCCTCAGTGAGAATTATTGGGTCAGTTCACATTCTCCGCCCATCTTCTTGATCTTTGTCATTTCAGTGTGTGAGGGTGAACATGAGAGTTGTTTATTTTTCCATTGATTTGGCTGTTGATCAGTTTCAGTGCTTTGGAAAACTTTTTTTAAATCTGTGGCCTTGTGAAAGTATTGCTTCCTGTGATGTCTTCTTTTGTTCTTAAATAAAGGAAAGTTTTTAAAATTATGATGTAATTTTTATACATGGCCACCTCTTTTGAATATGCTTAAATAGCTGATGTTTACATAGCTCAAGTCCATACTTTATTAGCAGAAATTATTTAAAAACTCTTCCCTGTTCCTCAGCCTCCATGACCAGTCAGTTGCCAAATCTTGGTAATTCTACCTCCCAAATTCTTGTGGCATCTCCCTTCTCTTTCCCCAGACTTTAGTTTAATTCTTGCCTAGAGTCTGGTAATAGCTTCCTAATCTTTCTATCTACTTGCTGTCTCCATTCTCCAATCCATCTTCCATGCAGATGCCCTCTTGTAGTCTTATATCATAGTTTGAACGTCTTACTCCCCTGCTCAAAGTGCTTCAGTGGTTGGCTCTCTTTTATTGTCTCTAATATAAAACACAAATTCCTTTTTGGAGAAAGTTTGCAGACTAGCACCTATCTTTCCAGACTAAAGTCACATTACTTCAGATACATTCCAGGTTCCAGACAAGCAGGGCTTGGCACCCAGGAGTTGCTTGAGTGGTAGTTGACTAACTGATGTTCGCCTTCCCTGGGCTTGACATTTCTTCTCCCTGGCCTGGAGCTCTGTAGGCCTACTCCTGGGCTGTTTGCCTTCCCTTATCTTCTCTTCTCTCAGAGTCCAGCTCAAGTGTGTCTCTTTCCTCTCTTGTTAGAGAGCTCCCTTTCCTTACTGGTCTGCATACCTGTTGTTTCTACTCGATAGAATGTAAGCTCCTAGAGGGCAGACATAGTTCTGTCCTTCACTGAACCTTGCATATAAGTAGGCATTTAATAAGTTATTGTGGCATGAACTGGAAGAAACCATGTCTGTCTTTAGGAAGAGGCAAAGGAATTGTGGGAATCAGCATGATTCTGAGTAGTGAGCATATCTCCAGAGGGATTTCAGGTCTTCCATAAACTTTAGATGGGAAGAGGAGGGCAAAGATAACACCTTTGTTTTTAGTAAACTTTGGTTTCTTTTGTATGGATTTAAAACATTATTTTGAGAAGGGATCCAGTTTCTGACTGCTAAAGGAGTCTATGACACAAAGTCAGATCAATCCCTGATCTAGACTTGAGTTACTTTTATTAAATCCCTGAATAGTTATATAAGAATACCTTTGTGGTTTAGAAATAGAGTGACTATGAATATAAAAATTGTAAATTTTACCTTATCAGTAAACCCAAAGGTCTCTTATGCCTTTATAATAAATATACTTAACCTCAAAAGGAAGTTTGTTACTTGTATTTAGATATACACTATGTGTAATAATAACTTAATTCTTTTCATGCATTTAGTAATTTCATGGTGTGTTTCCCATTCCGTAGCAGACAGGGAAGCATATAGTGAGGAGCAATCAATTAGACATCTTGTATTTATTAGGGGTAGCTAGTAGCACAGTGGATAGAGCACCAGGCCTAGAGACCCGAGTTCAAGTCTGGACTCACTGTTCTTAGCCGTGTGCCCCATGGCAAGACACTTAATCCTTATTGCCTAGCCTGTGCTAGCTTTCTATCTTAGAATTTGATACTAGGACAGAATTCCTTCCTATGTGCCATAACTGTGCTAATTGCTAGAGATGCAAAGAAATAAAAGACATCCCCAATTCTCGGAGTTCACAATCTAATGGAGAGAAAGGTGCAAGGGAGAGGGCAAACATTGCAATAGAATGACTCTTTCCAGTGTGTCTAGGATACAACTACATCTCTGGAAGAAGGAGGATAACAATGGTGAAAGATCATTGGGAGTCAGAAGACCTGGTTTCCAACCCAGAGCACCCCCATCTGCAAGAAGAGGCTGCATAGGCCTGTGAGCCAACTTGTGTTTCATCAGCTTCAGGTGTCCCTGAGACTCAGGTGTCAACTTTCTAATAAATATCCCTTGAAAGCCAAATTTTACAGTTGAGTCAAAGTTCAGTGATTTTTAACTTTAAAACAGTTTTAGTGTAATATAGTCTAGAGACGTGTTCTTAAGAGTAAATCACTTAAATTTTCTAAGTATTTGGACCAGTTTGAAGATTGAGACCTTGTAAGCTGAGAGCTTTACCAGGTGTGTGCTTTTAGTTGAGGTCATGCTAGAGATCTGGTCCTGGAATTATTTATTCTCCTTCACTCAGGAAACGCTCCACTTAGGTAAATCTACCTTAATTATTTCCAGTATAGGTTTTTGTTTCTAGACTTTTATTTAAAGAAAAGGCCAAGAATTAACTATATGTATATTTGTTCCATAGAGGCTTGTGTGCACTTATGTATGAATAAAATAAAATCTTATAATCTACTTCATATTTATTTATTTTTTGAAAACCCTTGCCTTCCATCTTACAGATGGATATAGATTATACATAGAATCAATACTATATATTGGTTTCAAGGCAGAAGAGTGGTAAGGGCTAGGCAATGGGGGTTAAGTGACTTTCTCAGGGTCATTCAGCTAGGAAGGGTCTAAGGTCAGATTTGAACCTAGGACCTCCTGTCTCTAGGCCTGGCTCTCCATCCACTGAGCTACCCAGCT
This sequence comes from Gracilinanus agilis, assembly GCF_016433145.1. NCBI lineage: Eukaryota > Metazoa > Chordata > Mammalia > Didelphimorphia > Didelphidae > Gracilinanus > Gracilinanus agilis. Next base: position 499,948,520 of record NC_058133.1, on the reverse strand, counting down.
GCCCCCTATAATGTACTTTTAGATAGTGACTTTCAATGTGTTTTGTCAGCAAAGAATATTTTAAGTTTTATGCAAATATTGTTCAGTCATTCACATGTGTCAGACTCTTAACTCTGGAGTATAGCACTCCAATACTGACCATGGGGTTTTCTTTGCAAAGATACTGGAGTGGTTTGCCATTTCCTTCTCCTGGATTAAGGTAGAGGTTATGTGACTTAATTAGGGTCACACAACTTGTGTTCGAAGTTGATTTGAACATGGGTCTTCCTGATCCCGGCTCAGCCTTCTATCCACCAAACTACCTGTCTTCTATGAAAATGTACTTTGGCTCTTAAGAGAAATTTTAAGTCTGTTGAATAAATTTTAAAAAATCTTTTTGCAGATTATTTTTTAAAAATTTTATTGCTAGGTTCTGTTTTTATATTACCTAAATTTCTTAGTATATCTCTCCCTTCTCCCTCATCTTGAGCGTCATACCTTTTAACAGAGTAAAAAAAGGGAAAAATGGAAAAAAGCCATTTAGTAGAGCTAACCACTATCCTTTGAATCTGATGATGTATGCAGAGTTCCATACTCGTAGGCCCCTCTAGGCTAAAAAAATCAGGTAGAATATTTTTATGTTCAGGCCAAGCCATTAAAATTATGTCTTCAGTTTTAATATCTCATTTTTTTTTCATTCATGGGAGTTCATGTATCTGCTTACTTTACTTGGCATCAGTTCAGATGTCTTCACCAATCTCTATATTCTTCAAAGTCATTGTCTTTTATGATGGCAAAAATACTCTCTTATTCTTTGTATTACAATTTGTTTAACCATTTCCCATTTGTGAGCATCTACTTTGTTTAGGGCATAGCTTTGTTTGCTTTTCTTCTTTTTTTAACCAGGAAAGATTAAAGAATGTGAAGGAATTTTCTAGAATTTTGTTTCTTTTGTAACAACATGAAGGTTTTCATTTTCTGGATGTATTGTCCTAACTTTGATACTTGTTTCTCTTGCAATGATGCTATTTAATGCTATACTTAGATAAGATTTCATTGTAAAACTTTAGCAGTCTTGGAATGGAACTCATTAATTGCTGCCACCTATAATTGGTCCTCATCTCTGTCATCCAAAGGCTACTTATCTAGGTACTTAGGTGATGTATTCCTTACTTTCCACTTTATTTTAAAAATAGTTTCACATCTTGGTTGCTCCTTGAACAATTGGTAGATTTACATCTACCAATATTGGAAAGTCCCATGAAATCCTAGTTAGTAGTTTTCTGCCCTGGTGAAAGTTGGAGAAGGGAGAAAAAAGGGTGAAGGAAGAAGAGAAGTAGTAGGACATGGTACTCCTCTTTGCTTAGGCTGAAACTTTGTATCCACCTTTGGATCAATACTTCTTGACATAGATTAGGCCAAAAGAAAAGCTTGAATAATTCATGAAAAGCAAATAAGATGAGGAAGTCATTGAATAAGCACCTCCTGAGCCTTGTCTTCATAGTGTGCTTTTTTCTTCTCTTGGTACTCCTGGAGTTTGTTTTCCCCATGTGAATTCCAAATAGAAAAGATTTGGGGTAATCAATAGTTGACTCATCCTCCATTTAAAGTGTTTGGTGCTTGATAACACTTCAGATTGTTTTCATTTTTAAGAGCTTTAGTATATAGTGAACTCATCTGTGCCTATGTATGTACATGAGACTGCACCACTCACTTTAAGTGTCTTACCTATTTGGTACTTAGATGGACTTGCTTGATCTGGTGAAGCCATACAACCCTTTTCAGAGTAACGATTTTAAACATTTGAATAAAACGGGGTATTCCAGTTAGGATTAGTAAAGATAAAGTTAGAATTTTATTTTTCCTATTGAAATTCATGGACTCCTTGTAACCAGTTCCTAGTCTTGACCACAAGCCAAGAACCCCTGCTTTAAGTTGTCTTTGTGACCTTTGGCAAGTCACTAGAATTCTGTGGATCTTTATAAAATTAAGAAGATTTAGCCTTGATGTTGTGAAATCTCTTCCAGCTCCAACCCTGTGATCCCAAGGTGACTGGGGAGAGTATGTAGATTCTTATCTAAATACAAGCAAAGAGAGAGGTGGATTGAAATGAGAAGTGGGAAGTTGGGAAGACTTAGGGTCAAATTCCGTCTCTGACATTTCCTAGTTGTATGATCCGTGGGCAGGTCACTTCACCTTGCATGTAGTCCTTAGCTTTTCTAAGTTTGAAGTTACAGAGACGTTGTTGCTCATCCTTCTGGCTGGAGAGAGCTTCTACACTGGGAGTTCTCTACATTATTACTAGCAAGTCTGGACATTCACTCCCCTCCAATAAAAAAACAAAGTACCCATTAAAAGCCAAATTCCTTAGTTTACTATAACTTTTAGAAGATGCTTTAAACTAGTGGAGTGCTAAGAAATTTACATCATTTTGTGAAGGGTCCTTCAAATTCAAAAGAGAGTTTTCAGGGCAGCTGGGTAGCTCAGTGGATTGAGAGCTAGGCCTGGAGACAGGAGGTCCTAGGTTCAAATCCGGCCTCAGACACTTCCCAGCTGTGTGACCCTGGGCAAGTCACTTGACCCCCATTGCCTACCCTTGCCAATCTTCCACCTATAAGTCAATACACAGAAGTTAAGGGTTTAAAATTAAAAAAAAAAAAAAAAAAGAGTTTTCTGAAATAGTGATTTTTTTTTCAGATCCATTTAATTTATCATATTTTTTTATTTTTAAGGTTATTTTTCCATGGTGACATGATTCATGTTCTTTCCCTCCCCCAAAAAATCCACCCCACCCTTCCCATAGCCGATGCGCAGTTCCACTGGGTTTTACATGTATCATTGATCAAGACCTATGAAATAGTGATACTTTAAAGGAAATTAGTTAATCGTGTTGGAAAGAAGGTAGTTTTTGGGAAAGGAAATTTGAATACTGTTTGACACGTTTACATTTCACTTGGGATTTTAAACTTAATAATATGAACATGCCAGTCTGCTTGGGACTGTTTTAAGATTTTGATGGAATAAATAGGTGCTGTGTATGAATGACTGTTGTTTCCTCTATCATCTGCATGAGAAAGAATTTGTTTGTTTTAATCAACTTTGGATCTTATTTAAACTAACTCAAACTAGTTGAAGTCTTTTATGTATCATTTCCATTCACACCATATGCTTCCTTGTCATTCATTGTCATATAGTGTGTAGATTTAGAAATTGTCTTAACTGTTTCTGTGGATGAATTTGACTGAATGTACTTGTTCCATTAATATAACTCAATGAACTGACATCATTCATGCATCCACTTCTTTTTCCTTTTGTTTTGTCTTTTATCTTCATGAAAAGACTATTGTTTCATATAAAAAAAATTTGAATTTGTTGGCTGAAATGACCCAAAAGAGATTTTTTGGGATTACAGTTCAAGTATTATCTTTGTATTCCAAAGCAGGCCCTTCTGAAACTGGTGGTGTTGATGAAAAACTCCCCCTTTCGAAGTCTTTTCAAGGTATACTTTTTTCCTCTTCTGTTTCTCAGAGACAGCAGGGTTGATATTTTAATGTTCGAGTTCTACACTGAATAAACGGTTCTGTAATATTACTATCTAGTTTTTCACTATCTCTTACATTGAAAAGGAAAGATTGAGCTTTATTGATCTTTTATTATAATGATAGAGCTTGTCTATATTGCAAAAGCAGCTTGAGAACTTCAAGTTTAAAGAAATAAATTTGACCAAGACCAGCACATTTTCAAAGTATTATCCCAATTTTTCATAGAGTAAAAAGCCATGTAGTTTTTTTAGCTAAGGGGCTACACATTTTTTAAAATATGAATATTTATCTAATAATCTGCATTGGTGTGCATGGAATTCTGATACATTTATAGTTAGGAGTGTGAATATTGACATAATGTTGTAAAAAATAAGCTAGAAATAGTCATGATGATTAAGTTTTCCTATAATTAAACATTCTGTTGTTTTCAAATGTTTGGTTTTGACTCTTGTAGGCAATCCCTGTATCACAGAGGCCACGAATGGATCTTGATTTGTTTTTTATGTGTTTGTTTCAGAATAGAAGCATAATATTTTAATCAAAATTTTAAAATTTAATTAAATGCGTCTTTTATTGCTAAAAATTAAGGATAGTGTGCTGATATATCAGCATATTTGGATTATTTCATTGTTATGGGACAGACCCTTTGCCAACATGGCTGTAACCTTGTTTTAGATCTTAATAATACCACAAAGAACATTTGTATTATACTTTGTAGACTTCAAAGGGCTTTATATTGGTTCCCTCTTTTTTTCTTTGCAGTAACCCTAGGCATGGCAAGAGTTAATGTACTTATGAATATTTTTTCTCCTTTCCCCTTATAAAGCCTATTCCTCTATTCCTAATTTCGTCATTAATTACCATCACCTTAAAAACCTATTGTTTTCCAAGCTAACGTGTCAGATTTCAAACACATTTACATCTAGGGTGGACCTGTATATCATATCTCTCCCCTGTGCTTTTTGGTAGTTGAAAGGAGCTAATGACATGTTTGGGTGGTCATGGCTCATAGCCTCAGCTAGAGCATTGCATTCACGTGTCGATTCCATCATTTATGAATCATGAAGAAATGAGCAGAATTGTAGAATAACATTAATTATTCTAATTAGGTTCTGAAGGTTCTGAAATATCATGGAGAACGCATAATGTACTTTCCCCATATTTTATATCGTCCCCTCAAATCCATCTCCTCACATACATATGTGTGTACCTGTATGTAAGTGCATATGTGTGTACATATATACCAATATCCACATATGTGTCTGTGTCCAAGTAGGACTGTAGCTCTGAGAATGACACAAGACCCAGCCTTCAAGCTGAGGTGATGACATTGTCAGTCGAGAGAGGATTAAATGGCTCAGTGGCTTTGAACAGCCAAGGTGGTAGAGAGACCCAGATGATGACTCAAGCAAGGAATTTTTCCTTCTTAAATTTATTTACTCCTTCTTTCATTTCCCCCATTAGATCACTTGGATCATTTGTTCTTAATGGCAAGAGTCCTATTTTCAAAGTTGAACAAGACATTTCTTTTCTATCTGATTTACACATAACATTCATGACAGTTCTGTGTATCTGTTCTGACTGTGCCACTCTGATTAAAGTATCGAATGAGTTGTACTGTTCTCTAGGAAATAGAGAATAAGAATATACTAGGCAGGATTGGCACTTTCAAGGGAAAATATGGCAACCCTAACTTGACCATCTAGGTTTCAATCAGAGCAAAGGAGGAAGATAATGGTTTTTCATATTTTTTAACAGATAAAGTTTATTTTTGCTTCTTAGGAACACAGATATTGTAGTTTTAAAATATAATGTTGATTAGTAATTAATTGGACACAATTTTTATTGTCATTAAAAAGTAAAATAATTTGCATCCGGTCTTTTTCCCTCTTAAAGCAGTAACTGACCATTTTCCCTCTCTTTGGGGCGTGGGGGAGGAATGACATCCCTCCCCCTGCCAGATCCCCCAAAACCTATTACTAAAATGCTTTCAGAAAGCAGTGAAAGAGGAAAGTTTGATTTTGAAACATCAGTCAGATGATAAATGTTTTCCATGCAAGTTAATTACATGCATGCATTTTTTGAGTTCTGAGTTTTTTGCATTTCAAATTTCACTGAATTTTTTGAGTATGAAGTGGGTTTTTTACTTTCATTTTAGGAAGCCATCACTCTTCGGAGGGCAATGAAGGAACAGAGATGGAATTACCAGTGGAAGGTTAGAAAAATGAGAAGCTTTTTTTCATTTTTTATTTTTATTGTGTTTGCCTGATTATTTGCCTGAGACTTGTTGTCTTCAGATCTCAGAGATTTAACTCTCAAGGCAGCTTTGCAGCCTTACTCCTCAGCAGCAGGCTGACTCTAGCTCTAGCATCTCTGGTGACTGTGGTCCAGGTCACATAACTAATCATCAATATTCTGATCTTAAATGGGACAGAATATAGGACCCCTTAAACAAGTTGGGGATGAAGAGCTAAATGGTAAGTAGAAATTTGTTGATGATTCTAATGTTTCTGTTGTTGTCCCTGCTTGCCTATCTCATCGTCCAGTTACAATAGGACATACCAAAACCAGAACTGGGTATCTGATGGGCTTGAATTTGACAATTCCTCTAAAGGGGGCAGTTTAAGTGAAACAACTCTTTCCCTCTATTTCAGCTTTGTTTATCATGTTTAGATCTTTCTGTAATCTTAGAGTGATTTCTGAGTATAAATGACAAAATGAACAAAGGAGATTTTCAAACCTTTAAACAAAATCATTGAGATATTAAAATTTTCTATCAAATAAACTTTTTGGAAGTCTACCACCTGCTTTAAGGACATATCAGTTATTCACTTTTTTCTCTTGGCCCTCCAGTTGGTTTGATTTCCTGCTCACTCTGCAGTGGCCAAGCTGATGATGGTCTCTTGGATGTTTTGTTTTAATTTTTTTGGTCAGGAGAGAATTTCTTCTTGGAATTGGTAGGTTCTCTCCCTCACAGAGGCACCTTCCAGGCACATTCTCAGCTGCTTGCAGAGATCTCTGATCCACACTTTTTTATTTGAGCATTTTCTCACCAGAAACCTGGGGCCTGTGGGGATACTCTTTTTTTGGACAAAAAGTCCAGTTTTGCTCTGACGTTCTCACCTTTTTGCTGTTTGGTTTTTTCTTTGCTCTTTCTTTCAACACTCTCCTAAACCCTCTGGCTCTCAGTGAAGAGGGAAACAACCCAGCTCCTTGGTGGGTGAATAACCGTCTTCAAATGGTAGTCTAGTCTCTTCTTGTTGACATGCTATTGTGTTAACAAGAAGGACATGCCAAGTGAGATCATGTGGTGAAAGTTTGTTTCTTAAATGTGCAAAAGTAACTCGACCATGACCTTGACCCTGAGGGAAAGCGCGTCAGTGTATAGGCAAATCTCTTGTTTAGGGGGAGACATACAGGTCAGATACCATTATAATCAACTTAAAGGGGGGGACCGAAGTTATTTCATTGCGTTGGAATGTTGTCATTCACTGCCATTTATGGGATCTTTGGAAAGGTTCTCTCTCTTAACATAGGCAGGATTTCATTATAATGGAATTTGACTTGTATTTAGTTCTATTCTAAGTAGTACAGTTGTGTAAATCTGAATTTACAGAGTCACATTATGGAGTATCCACAATCCACAGGGCCTTTAAGCATTTTGTTTGATGTATTTATTTTATTGTCATTTACTTAAGCCTTTCCCCCTCCCCCCCAGAGGCTCTACATATATTTGTCATAATTCTTTCTTGACAATATAATGTTTTCACAAAAAAATTGTTTAATAACAATGAAAATCATTCCTCCTATCTTTTGGAAGAAAGACAAGAGGGAAAATATGAATCACCAGATAGAAAGATTTGTTTTTATAGCTCTAGTAATCTGTGGTAGCAATGGGAAAATATCTATGATTGTGTTAATCCTATTAAACCATATAATACAATTTTTCTGACCACATTAGCGAAAGCATCTCTGCACTTGTTAGAATCTGAAAATCTCTGCTTCCCGTCTCCCCCCATTATGCCTCTAGAAAAGGCTTATCAACAAATATTTTTGTTTAATTTTATGATTAGTGTGCACAAAATACATTAAAATGTCAGTGGGCTTCCCGGAAAGGCTGCTGTTTGAATATCAGATCTGGAAAATGTTGGGAAATGTGGAGAATGCTTAATAATGAATGTCATTTTAGAATTTTATTTTTTTCAAGATTCTACCCAGCATGCCCCTTCAGAAACAAGTGAGGACCCTGAAGTTGAGGTGACTATTGAAGGTTAGTTGTCTAAAAGCCTTGATTCCACAATTGACTCTGGCCATAGAAGACCTGTCACGTTCACATTGCAGTGTGCATCTCATTCTTTTAAGAGGATGTTTGGAAAAATTGGATTCTGTAAGTGTGTGTGTGATTGAGCACTGGCCCCCATGAGTGCCCCCAAGCTGTGGGATTTTCATATATGCACCATGCACATTGGCATGGGCCCACAGGTTGGACTTAAAAGAAACTATGCTTTGAACAAGCCAAAATCCTGATCACAACCAAAAACATGACCAGACTGTACTGTACCAAATCATGCTATCTCTTAATGTAGAGGAACATGGGGAGATCAGAAAGCTTTTTCTAAGAAGAAATTCTGGTTGTTCATTAAGCAATTGTATACAGCCTTTTGCAAGGACTGCAGCAGACTCATTGTCTCTTAGTAGAGTTTTCTTTTCCCCCCAAGTATTTTTTTAACTTAGAGTTAGATTTTTGAGCTACGTTTTGTATTATTTTCCTTAGTCTACTTCATAAAATAAACCCATGTTTGTTCTTCTAAAACAATATTGCTTACAGCTATAGCTAGGAGTATATCTCAAAAACATCATTGAACCTTAAGAGGATTGGTGATTTGAAAAAATTAGTCACTTTGGGTACCTCATTTTCTGGTATGGATCACAATCTTTGTGTAATTTAGTAGATGGTCTTTAAGGGTTCCTAGAGCCAAATTGACTGAGGTTGGGGCTATGACAACGGATGTGCTATTCCTGTGGCTGGGCTTACGCATGCATGCTTTTTGTGACTTGGCATAGAGAGATCCCTTAGAAATGTTGTGCTTGGCTCATATGGTCTTTGAGGATCTAGGCTTGTCTCTGGGTCCTCTGTTGAGACCTTGGCATTTGAGATGGGTGGTCTTGGATGGCAGATGATGGACAAGGCATTGGCTGCTGTTGAAGCTGTGATGTTCCAGATGAGATTAAGGTGCATGTGTTGGGAATGATCAGTGAATTGCTTTACGTCTCCACATAACCTTTTCTCCATCTGTGTACCCTTTCCCCCCTAAATCCCACGATTCTTGATCTCATTTCCCCATTCAGCTTTATGTTGTGCATGCTTCTAACATTTGGTGACATTTTAGACAGATTGGAGGAGACCTGTCTGAATGAAAAGTTCTGTCCAGACATCCACTTTAACAAGTGGCCAAGAAGAATTTGTTATTAACAAGAGTATGTAAAAGAGGGCCATCTGAGGAGCATAGACATATTCATGTCCTTATTGTACGTCCCTGTTCAATCTTAAATGAGTGAGGTTAAAGAGACCTGTCCTTGGAGTCAGCTCTAAGTCTACTTTTGCTACACCTCTAAGACTATAAGTGGAAAAACAGTAGGTGATCTGCTTAGTAAAGGGATAGGTTCTCTTTTTACTAGTTCAGGCCAGTGATGGAATCACAGATCTCTACTCTTCACCTCTCCCTCCAAAAGTAAAAGATTTCTTTTCATCATTTCCTTTTTTTAGTTGATAATTAGAAAGAAAATTAAAAAAAACTTTAGTATGGTCACAATTATTGGCAAATGCCTATACTTAAGAGTTAGTTTTACAATTATTATTCCTTATTGGAATCTCTTTGATGTGTCACTGTGTCCAAGAAATTCACCACCTAGTGATAAGACTCCTGGCTAATACCTGGGTTGGTCATTGACAACATATTGTGTTCGCTGCAATCCTTAACTGGAGAGAGTGTGTTCTGGCAACATAGATATCCCTCCAGATCCCTGAAAGCAGGACCTGGGCAGAGAATCAAAAACAAGGCGAATGTCAAAAACAAATGGGGGAACAGAAATCACCTTTTATCTAGATCCCTTCTTAGTCGGATAACAGCTTTTAGAGGTTATGATTTTTAGGAAATCAGAGCTGGAAGAGAAGAGAACCAGGGCAGACCTTGTATGCACAGAGACCAAGCTCTTATCCTGGAGCTGGAACAGCCATGTCAAATCAACTCTGGAGGTATTCCCAGACTGAGTGCTAAAATACCTTCAAGTCTGGAAACTTTCTGCCTTGGGGTAACACTCTCTCACCTCTTTTTAACATTCTAACAGTGTCAAAAATTTAAAATGATGACCAAGTGGTTGCTAGTTTTGAAAGTAGATAAAAGGTGTGTCAAAAATTACTGAAATAGTCCTAGAAATGGTGTATTTTACCTTAATGTTCCATAAGCAAACTGTCTTAGTAATATGTTTTTTTAAAGGAAAAAAGAAGACTTGAAATGCATCTGAATTACATTCTCTCCTTTTCATTTCTGACCTTTTAAAAAAGGTAATGAATAAGGAAGTACATTTGAGTGATTTGTTTTAATAATCCAAGACAATGGCAGTCAAGCCCATTGGGATTTTAACATCATTGACCTAGTCAGCCCTGTGCTTGTGAGATTAAGCTGAGAAGGCAAAGATAGGTCATTCTGTGGAGGGGTACCATTGTCAGTGGCAGCCATGACCTTGAGCATCTGAAGCTCCCTTATACTTGAGCCTCTTAGAGAAAGATAACTGTAGACCAGCCGGCTTCTTTGGATGCCATCCAATCCAGAGAAGAGCAACAAACTCTTTAGGGAAGAATGAGGTCTTTTGGAAAGGAATTTGTTAGGTTAATTTAACTTCCATCTTTTTAATTAACTTCCATCTTTTCAGTGATTTTTGAACTTGTCAAAATAAAAACATTACCCTGTTACGTGTGTGTGCGTGTGTATGTGTGCGTGTTTTCAGGGCTATGATTTATCTCCTGGATATTAGCAAATTATTAGATGGTGGCAATACTATCATTTCTGTTCTTAAAGGCAACTTGAAGTTGATGGGTTTTTAAATTGGCAGCTGCCATCTTCCTGGGTTGTCAACATGTTAAAAAGATATTTTGTAAACTGCCTAAGTGATAAAATGTGTTTGAATTTACTCTTGTTTCTAGGTCTAGATATTGTGCTTTAAAAGACAAAAACAAAAATTTTTGAGTCCCATTCATACATTTAAAGATATAAATTGTGAGATTCAGTCTGTGTTTATGTGGATGTGTGTGTATATGTATGTATATAAATATGCACATTGTCTGTATTATGTAGTAGGACTCTGAGTTGTTTTCTGTTGTTTAATGAAGTTGGCTTCGTTTATGACAACCCATTGACTGTCTACATACATCTGTGTATGTGTGTGTATGTGTGCATGTATTTTTCATGCCTGAGGTTGCCACATGACCAACCATCTGATATGATTTTTTTTAGCATCTGTATTTATTGTGATTGGACCTTTTTTTGCATGTGCTGATTGTTCTTCAGTAGTTCAGAAAAGCTTTGGTTTCACCCATGGAGGTATAATTTCACAGATGCTGATCTCAACCAGCCTCTTAACCTAATTTTCTTTGGCCAAAATGTAGCTTTGGCCTGGTCACTGAACTTATGGTTGTGGGCTCCTTTGAACATTGGTAGGTTGGTCCTTTGAGGACACAGGGGACTTTTGGACTGACCTTTCCTGGTTTAGCTAGTCTCTGTATGTGAGAATACTTAGATATTTATTTATTAGAGTTAAAATCCAGTTAGCCCCACTTTTACCAAAGTGATAGGTTCAGAATTTAGTTGATCGGGGGCAGCTGGGTAGCTCAGTGGATTGAGAGCCAGGCCTAGAGACAGGAGGTCCTAGGTTCAAATGTGGCCTCAGACACTTCCCAGCTATGTGACCCTGGGCAAGTCATTTGACCCCTATTGCCCACCCTTACCACTCTTCTGCCTTGGAACCAATACCCAGTTTTGATTCCAAGACAGAAGGTAAGGGTTTAAAAAAAAAAAAAAGAATTTAGTTGATCTTTGAAAATGACCTGTCCCAAAGGTTGGCCAAGTGCCAACTTTGTATTGACATCAGCTAGCCAAAACCAAACTGCTGATGTTGGATGCTTGCCAACAATTACAATTGATGCCAGCATGAGATATAGTTCAAATAATGACTTCTATTTCCATACATTGAATATTTGATTTTTTAAAAAATCTTAGAATATTCTAAAGCCTATTATGTTTCAGAATCAAATCAAAGTCAAATAGTTTATTAATTACTTATAAGAACTTATTTTTTAAATAACATTTTAATAAAACACTTGAGACCTCAATAATTTATTTACATTTGGAGACTTCATCAGATACATTTAACATTATACTGTTCTTCATAAATAAGCACAATGTCAGTAAAGTGTGTCCTTTGATTTGTTTTTCCATTAGTGGGAATATATTTGTGCTGTCTTGATGTGTCTCCTTGATGACTGCAGACATCCATTCATGAAGTGATTGGCCAACCTTTTGGGAGTGTATTTACTTAAGAATAGAACAGAATGACTGCATACTCTCCAGGTTCTGAACAATCTTATGATGGCATCTCAAAATAGAATCTTTCATTTGGTTGGTGGATATTGATTGGTTTGACCATTTGTTAGAGCCATGTGATCCTGCTCAAGTCCCTGCTTTCTCAAGTTAGCCAGAAAGAAGCCCTTGAATTTGGTTAAGACATCATGTCACCCTCATTGTAGCCAGTGACAATTGGAGTCCCATTATTCCTATTGGTTATGGATAAAAGGATAGTGTAGAAGAATTGATTCTTCTATTCCTTCAGCTGTGTAAGTTGAGAGAAGCCTACAGGATGTACATGATGGACTTCACTCAATTTTATGATACAGGGCACTCATCCTGGAAGGCTTTTGTAGTGGCTCATAGTTAGGATGGATGTAATTTTGTTGTTAGTTGTTGAGATTTCTGTGTTTGTCGTTTCTACAGCTGCTGAGCAAACAAGGAAAGACGCAGCCAATTGGTTTTTTTAAAATGGGAATTTCAGAGGATTTCAGACTTTGAGAGCATTACAGTGGAAAAAAATCTTCCATTTATTTGAAAGATGCAGGAAAAGTATGAATGAACAAGCTAATTGACTGATTTTTGTAATGATGACAATGTCAAAGTATGTTTCACTACCATGTGTTACATTTTGCATTTCATTTTAATTATAATTTGATGTTTCTGTGCCACATATAGTATTAGGATTTTGAAGAATTTGATTATATTAAATATGAATAGCATTACTCTTTTATGACTGCCACAACTAAAAGGCTCGTTATGGAGAGAAATACAGTCTCTATGGCAAGATAACTTGGCTAGTCCTGAACCATGTTCTAGCTTCTTTTCCAACTGCAATCCAATTTGAGAACCGTTTGAGTAATATTGAAATTAGGGAAATTGTTTCTTAGGATGACCCAGATTCTATCCCTCCATCCTCTCCTTTTTCTACCCTACCTTTAGGAAGGTTATTGGAAGTAAGGGTATCCGTTCAGTTAATGCCAATGGAGCCAGTTCCGTATGAACCTTTGGCCCTACCTCAGACCTGGTAGCTCTGTCTGTGCTCCTTTCTTACATTAAGAGAACAACTAGATGACATTTGGGATCAGGAATCACTCATCAGAAAGTTCTCTTTTTGATGAAACGGAATTAGATAAGAAGTCTGGAGACCCAGATCATTTCCCCGGCCTCTCATTAATTTAGCCATGGGAGGATAATCACAGCCTTTCTCTTGGGGACCTCAGTTGGGTGCTCTCTGTAATGGATGGCTTGGTTGCTTCCATTTCCAAATTTATATTTTGTACATTATGAAGGACTTTTTAGGAAGGTCTGATTCAGTCACATTCAAGAAACATTTTAGGGGCAGCTGGGTAGCTCACTGGATTGAAAGCCAGGCCTAGAGATGGGAGGTCCTAGGTTCAAGTCTGGCCTCAGACACTTCCTAGCTGTGTGACCCTGGGCAAGTCACTTGACCCCCATGGCCTACCCTTACCACTCTTCTGCCTTGGAGCCAATACACAGTATTGACTCCAAGATGGAAGGTAAGGGTTTAAAAAAAAAAAAAAGAAACATTTTATTTTTTATTTATTTTGATGGTAATTATCTTTTTGGGGCCTGACACAATTAAGATTTTATTTACTGATTACAAAAAAAGTAGACAATTAGGTTAAAGGTATACTAAAATCTATTTAGAAATACCAGATGGCTTTGTTCTAATCTTTCTCTTAACGTTCATCTATAAAGGTCTTTGAACTATGATTATGGATAAACATAATCCATGGTTGAAAAGTCTGAGTTTGGGAAATTGAACCATATCTTTTAACTTTGCTTGTCTGCCTCACCTTTTTTTAAAGTAACAAAATCATGCTGAGAATAGTTTGAAGTGGTTGAACTCTGGCTTTTTATTACTTAAGAGTTGATGATAGTTTATTTTTGGCTTGGATTTAAGAATTTGTGGCAATCTGAGGTGGTTTTTATTTATTTTTTTAATTTTTGAAATAGGCTGCACCCAGCTTTGAGATACCACAGATGTCCTAAAAATCTGAATTTGGCTGTCCCAAGGATCAGACCTTTGGTACATTATTAGGAGCAGTAGAGGCCGCACAATGAATAGAACATCAGGCCTGGAAATAAGGAGGACTTGGGTTCAAATATGGATCAGACCCTTCCTAACTTATGATCCCGGGCAAATCACTTAACCTCTTTGCCTTTCTTAGAGTTGTTACTTAGACAGAAAGTAAGGGTTTCCTTTTCTGTTGTTTTTGTTTTGTTTTGTTTTTTAAAGAAAGAAATGAGCAACCTTTGGCCTTTCTGAAAGGGTGGTGAGATTATCTAAATATCCCCAGATTGTGAGAGTGCATCATCTTAATAAGCCCTTGTTCCCCAACAATTCTTGCTTTGAAATGCTGACAAAGCAATGAGTCATTTGAAAGGAAAACCTGGGATTGTTACTTTTATTATATCAAGCAAGTTATAGCCTTTTATATTTTAATATGGACAGCTTACCTTTGATTAATACTGTAGATCAAATAATTAAGCCTACCACTGAGAAGTTATCCTTTAATTAGACAGTATTGATCAGTGTTCTATTTAGTAACTCAAGAACTGTCCTGGGGGTCCAGAAAACCTGGATTCAGCTCCCATCTATGAGCCCAGGGCTAACCTTTTCATCGCTTTAGTTAACAGCTCTTATGGACCAGGCATTGTGCTAGGTACTCAGAGACAAAAAGAAAGGGGGAAAAAACCATTCCTGCTCTAAAGGGACACAGTCTAAGGGAAAAGATGATATGCAAGCCAGTATGTACAGAGAAGACCAATCCATTGGAGACCATCCACTAGTGTTAAAGGAGCAGGAAAATGGCCCAGACTTTAGTTGACTCTTAAAAGAAGCTAGGGAGACCCAGAGAAAGAGGTGAGGAGAAAAAGGAATAGGCCAGAGGAAATGCCCACAGGCTTTAGACACCAAACAGGATTTGTGATGTAGGAAGCAGATAGTGAGCTATCTGGCAGAGGGAGGTAGGGAATGCAAGATTAGGACTTGTGCTTTAGGGGAAGAAGAGTTGGACAGAAGTTGAACTGGAGTTGGGGAGAGATTTGAGGCAGGGATTCTACCAGCAGGAGTGACGCTTGAGGTAACTAGGATAAATAATAGGGTAGCCACAGTGTCGAAAGATATGGAGATGTATCTGAGAGATATTTTGGAGGTGGAATCAATAGACTTTGGCAACAGATTGAACTTGAATGAGGTGTGGAAGAGCCATAACCCCTAGGTTGTGAGCTTGTATAGTTCCCTTGACAGTAATAGGGGAGTTTGGAAGTAGGGGAAGATTATGGAGGAAAGATAATGAGTTCATTTTGGGCATGTTGAATTTAAGATGTCTAGAGGTAAGGCTTCTTGTTCAATAGGCATTTGGACTGGAAGTTAGGGCTGAGTAAGTAGATTTGAGAGTCATGAGCATAGAGATGATGATTGAATGAATCCCTGAGAGCCATGAAAGAAGGAGAAGAGGGACTAAGACATAGCCTTTGGGGACTCCCATGATTAGGGAGTAGAGGAAGTTTCCCAGCCCCAAAACAACCATTTGGCATTTTGTGGTCCCATTTCTGTATGCATTCTTCCCATAGGAGCATTGGTTGAGCCTTGGGTCTCTTGTCCTTTACCAAGAAAATGGGGTGCCACCGAACACACCTTTTGGTGTTGTTATTCAGTGTTTTCTTAGGTCATCCTTGGATACTTGGTTTAGATCTCTTATCAGGGCGAAAGTCCATTGAGTTCACATTCCTCCTAGTGGTATTTTAAATGAGATAATGGATGTCACTGGGAGGTAAATTTGTTAACAACTCTAGATGGAAAGTATTGTGTTCTTATGCTCTGCTTTTTTCTGTCTTTACTAAGTAACCCACAGAGTTTCCTTTTCGAGAGTCAAAGGGAACTCACTTGAGGCTCTTCCTTTTTCTCCTCACACACTTTTTCTTGGCCTCTAAATGGAGCTCATTTAAACTTGAATGGAGTGTTCTGTGGTGATCTCAGGCTGTCCTGCAGCCTTCATTTCATTGTCCTTCTGTCCTCTGTGTCTCTGGGAGTTGCCATTTTCTGTTTTTTAGTTCCCTCCAGGCCCCATTTCTCATCCTCATCAGGCCCCATTTTACCAAGTTACTTTAAATTTATCAAAATTTAAATTATTGCTATTTAATTATAAAAATGTTAATAGGTTAGAGGTGGAAGAAATTTTAGATTAGGTAGAGACCCTTTAAAATGTTAAGATGAACGATTTTTAAGTTTACTTGATTTTTTTTTAAAAGAAAGTATTTGCCCAAGTTGAAGATATCTATATAGTTTTTAGGAATCTTATTAACTTTCCTTTTACCACCCCTTCAACTGGGAATTTACCCAAAATGCTTTTGTTCATCTGAAATTGTTTAGAGGAGAAGGGGGACAGGGTGTGGAATATGTCATTATCAAGAAAAACATTTGTAATCCTTCTCTCTGCCTTGGTAGTTGTCAGAGACATATAGAGGAGTGGGGGGCTGATTGTAGTGAGATGGAGGTGGCAGAGGAAGAGAAGAGAATGTGAGGGCAGCACTGCACATACATGATAGAGATGACCTAAATAATTGTTGCTATATCTAATGAAGATTACCAGTACTGACAAATTGCAATTATTTCCTTTAAAAAGTTATCACTTAAAATCTACTTCAGTAATGTTGGAGGTCATCTTTCATTTTATCTTTCAAGGAGGAGGTTTTTTTTCTCCGAAAGAAACTTGAAAGAAAAGAGTTGAGAAAGACTTGATAGCCTGACTTCCAGTATTTGAATGGCTGGCTGTATGACCACTGAGATTTGGCTTTCTTTTATTTGGCCCTATAGGGCATGAATTGGAAGTTGATGAGGCCATTTAGGTATAACACAGGAACAAGTTTTCCAGAAGAGCTCTCCAAAGAATGAGTGTGCTCCCTTTAGAGATATGGAGCTTTTCCCCCCATTTCAAGGCCTGAGCTGGAGGCTGCTTTGTATGTGGCTTGTTAAATAAGATTGTTAGAGCAAGGTTCCTGGGGCCTTTTTACTTCCACAAGGATGTCCTAGTCCATAGTCATTCCTTTCTTTGTGACTTGTAAAGTTATTGATACTTTGTAAATTAAATACCACTTCTCTTTAGTTAACAAATTTGTTTCTATTTGTCCTGAAAAGTTAAATTTACTTTTGTAGTTGCATTTTGTGTATAAGCACATAGAACTATTGTCAGTCACTTTATATGCCTATTAACAACAAGTGCTTCACTCATACCTGCTATAAAGTTCTATGGGGTTTTCTGGGTGCTTAACCCCTCCCCAAAAATCTATAGGGCTTTTGAGGTAAGGGACCCTGAACATGACAGAACAAAGGGGGTCCCTGAGTGAAGAGTGAAGAACTATGCCAAGGGCTCATAAAGTTAGGAACCCATCTTTAGAGAAGGATTTAGTGGTAGAACCCTCTAAAGGAGAACTTGGCTCCAGCTACTTCCATAGGGAAGAACATAATTTTGGGCCTGGTAGGAAAACAATTGTGATTTTTAAAATGAGAAAAAGCAATTGTGAAATAGTAAAATAAATATTGCTTGGCACTAGGTAATATTATAACAGTTTTGATTACTTAATGTTAAAGTTAGTCTGTCATATAGAAGTTAGCGAATTGGTCATTCTCAGAAGGTCTTTTATGGTCTGCCGCTTTTCAGAAAGTTTATCTGTTCAGCAAATACTAACATCCACTAATTACTATATCAGAACTCCATTTGATGATGTAAGGAATATTTTAGACAGCTTTAGTTGCCCATCATTATTATCATCCCTTATTTTTGTTCTAATATTTTGGACTTGCTGTCAGTAAACGACTTTGATCATATGCAACCATTTCAAAGATCACAATCCCTAAGGAAGAAAGTTGGAGACTATGGGGGCTTTAAAGTTGTGAATTAAGAAAAACAAAAACAAAATTAAAGCTACATTTGACACACCTCCAAGAGTAGCATGTTTTCTTATGAATTGACATTTTTAAAATAGTGGCCCCCTTCTTATTGTCCATGGATTTCTAAATTTCTGAACACTTCCAGTAGTGACTACTCCTTTTTCTTTTTAAGATGATGATTATTCACCACCCAGCAAGAAACCAAAGAACCCTGAGCCAGTCAATGAGGCGGCCAATGCTGGAAAAAGGAAAGTGAGGGAATTCAATTTTGGTAAGTTTTACATTAAAACCGTCATGTGATTTTTCTATTTAATTTTTTGTACTTTGATTGGGTTGTATGTGGGGAAAAAATAGATATAGCACTTGTTGATTCTGTGAGCCACAAAATCGAAGAAGTTATTGCTGTGGAATCATCTTTTTGAAGACCTGTTCTGGTATTGCTTCTTGTGAGAAGCCCGTGAATCATCATCATGTTTGCAGCACATTTCAGGCTTACTTTTGAACCTTGGGTTTTCCCTTCTGAAACATTTGGAGGCCTCCAAAGGGCATTTTTTTACCTAGTAAAAAGATGTTGTGAAAGTCTAAAGTAGAAATGAATGTAGTTGTGTTCACACATCTGATGTAGGGAGGGAGAAGAGGAAGGCCGAGTCACCTCTTTCTCCTAGATGGTAGTGATGGTGACCACTATGGACAAGCCTGAAAGGGGTGGATGCCAGTGGAGTGAGCAGCTCGGTTGAAGGATATGGTTTCATGTGGGATTCTTGAGACCAGTGACCAAGTCACACTGAACAAATCTCTCCTGCTTGCCCTTATGTGCAGGTGCTGCCTGGTAATTGAGCAGGCTGTTGTTCTCTATGGGAAGAAACACAGTTACCTTTGATTGGGACCTCAGCCTCTTTAGTGTGGCCTTTTTAGCTTCTTTGTTTTATAAGAATATTTGATTTTTTCCCATTGTATACAGCTTTAGATATTATCCCTATTCCATTTGAGTGGAAATCTTTGGACTAAGGTCTCCTGTTTTTTGTTGTTTATCATTCCATATTTTGATTACTGTATATAATGTTCTCCTGGTTCTGCTTATTTCACTCTGCATCAGTTCACGTAGGTCTTTCCAGTTCTTTTTGAATTCATTCCTTATAGCACAACAGTATCCCATCACCAACATATACCACTATTAATTATGCCATTCCCCAATTGAGGGACACCCCCTCAGTTTCCAATTTTTTTGTCACCACAAAAAGCACAGCAATAAATATTGTTGTACAGACAGGTCCTTTCACATTTTAAAAAAATCTCTTTGGGATACAAACCTAGTATAGTGATATGACTGGATCAAATTCCAAATTGCCTTCCAGAACTGTTTAATCAGTTCACAACTTCACTAGCAATGCATTAGTGTCCCAATTTTGCCACATTTTCTCCAGCATTTATTATTTTACTTTACTATCATATCAGTCAATCTGATAGGTGTGAGGTGGTACCTCAGAATTGTTTTAAATTGCGTTTCTCTAATCAAGAGGGATTTTAAACATTTTTTTATATGATTATTGATAACCTTGATTTCTTCATCTGAAAACTGTCTATTCCTATCCTTTAACCATTTAACAATTGGGGAATGACTTGGATTCTTAAAAATTTGACTTGGTTCTTTATATATTTGAGAAATGAGACCTTTATTCAGAAATTCATTATAAAATTTTTCCCCCAGTTTATTGTTTCCCTTCTAGTCTTGGTTGCATTGTTTTTTGTATAAAAACTTGTGTTTGATCATAAATTCTTCCCCTACCCACAGACCTAAACTATTCTGTGTTCCCCTGATTTACTTATAACATCACTATGTGTAAATCATACCCATTTTGACCTTATATTGGTATAGGATGTGAGATGCTGTTTTAAACCTAATTTTTTGCCATACTGTTTTCTAGTTTTCCCAGCAGTTTTTGTCAAATAATGAGTTTTTATCCCCAAAGCTTTTGGTTTTTATCAAAAGCTCTTTGGGTTTATCAAACACGTAATTTGCTGAGGTCATTTACCACTAACCTCTTCCATTGATCTACCCTTCTATTTCTTAGCCAGTAACAGATTGTTTTGATGATTACTGCTTTATAGTACATAAGATCTGGTACTGCTAGGCCACCATCCTTCACATTTTTTTTCATTAGTTCCCTTGATATTCTTGACATTTTGTTCTTCCAGATGAAATCTGCTATTTTTAGTTCTATAAAATAGTTTTTTGGTAGTTTGGTATGATCCTGAATAATTAAATTAGTTTAGGTAGGATTATCATTTTTATTATATTAGCTTGGCCTACACAACTAACTTTATTTGTGTGAAGTGTTTTGTTATTGTGTTTATATAATTCTTGCATTTGTCTTGGCAAAATAGATTCCCAAGTATTTTATACTGTCTAGACTCTAGAGTGATTTTTAAATGGAGTCTCTCTTTCTAACTCTCGCTGCTGAGCTTTGTTGGCAGCATATAGAAATGCTATTGATTTATGAGGGTTTATTTTATATCCTGCAACTTTGCTAAAGTTATTAATTATTTCAACTAGTTTTTTAGTTGGTTTTCTAGGATTCTCTAATATATACCATCATATCATCCGCAAAGAGTGATAGTTGAGTTTCCTTATTGCCTACTTTAATTCCTTCTAGTTCTTTTTCTTCTCTAATTGCTAACACTAGCATTTCTAGTACAATATTAAATAATAGTGGTGATAATGAGCATTCTTGCTTCACTCCTGATCTTATTAGGAAGGCTTCTAACTCATCCTCATAGCAGATGATATTTGCTGATGGTTTTAAATAAATACTGCTTATTATTTTAAGGAAAGGTCCTTTTATTCCTATGCTTTCCAGTGTTTTTAGTAGTAATGGGTGTTGTATTTTGTCAAAGGCTTTTTTGAGATAATCATGTTATATCTGTTTGATTATTGATATGGTCAATTATGTTGATAGTTTTCCCAATATTAAATCAGCCTTGCAATCCCGGTATAAATCCCACCTGATCCTACTGTTTTTATTAAGCATACATACACCAAGTGTTAGCATTTGCATACATCTTTGAACTGAAATATTTTTACAGTGAACAGTAGCAAATTCAGTGTACTTCTTGACCCTGAATCTGCTTCTCATAAAAGGTGTTTTTTATATATAAATAGTAAGAGTTTTTCTTATTAGTCTTTTATGATAATCAGTTTCAAGTTTCCATCACGATTACTGCCTCAGACTACTTGAGTGTGGCTGCTAAAATACAGCCATTCTCAAGTTTATATATTTCTATTTGCTTTAAGTATTAAATTTATATATCTTGTATTGTAAGGCCCCAGTGGTAGCCCTGATGTCAGGAAATGTCATGGCTGTTTCCAGGCATATTATATAATATAAAATAGTTTGGAAAATTAGTATTCTAAGTGATATAAATCTTCCTATTAAACTTAAAAAAAAATCTACATTTTGACATTTCCTAGGTATCTGTAATTGTTAGATAGCAAATGCTTCATCTCCTGGGAAATGACACCCCTGTTGAACTGACTGAATGAAATGTTGGAGAAACAATTCATGTACTCAACATGTTCTTATATTTTTAAAAATGTTTTGGCATTTTCACAAGTTTGGGAAGAATATTTTAAATATTTTATCACTTCTTACTGGAAATTACTATATATTGACTTAAGTATGCCACACTAATTTTTTTTTATGTTCAATTTCAAGTACATTAGCATAGGAAGAAAGATAGGGTTTAACACCAAAGAAAACTGATATGAGAGTAGGAAATTGGGACCAAACCTTGACTGCCACACAAAACTATGAGCATTTGAAACTTTTGAGTAAATGCTATAGTCCTTTCTACATGTGTTTTTTATCTCCCACGAGGACTCGGCCCAATTTAACTATCAGAATTTTGAAGTGGAAATTCAGAATATATGGGAAAGTACTGTGGAAATCCTTAGTGTGTAAGAGGAATCATTTTAATGATCTTCACCATTTTAGAGGATTTCTTCAGGACCAGTGCTGTATTAATTGAGAGATGGGCTACCCTTCCACATTTGAGGGAAGGGATGCATAGGAAGACCATCTTGGTTTACTATGCTTGAATAAAGGTTTCTTCTGTGATGTTCTAATGTAGCATTTCTCCATTTTCAGAGAAATGGAATGCTCGAATTACTGATCTCCGAAAACAGGTTGAAGAATTGTTTGAAAGAAAATACGGTACGTCTGAGCCACCCAGACTGATTTGATACATAAATTAGTTGTCCCCATCCCTTTGGCTCTAGCTAGACTAGGCTTAATCTCTTTACCTTGTGCTGAGACCACCCTCACTGATGGATAGGTCTTTACTGTTGGATAGTTTGAACATATTTAGGAGGCCAAGTAAACTGGAGTCTCTGGCCAGGACTCTTTCCCTAGCAAATCGGCTGCTTCCCATATTGGATGATAGAAGTCTTTTAAGGAAGAAAAGATGCAAGTGTTTTAACTAATTTTATTATGTAATTCCTGACAGTTTTTCACCTAAAAAGCAGTTCAGCTCCCACATAGTATTTACTGAGTTCCCATCTGAAAGTTTCCCCAGGCAATTTTCTCTGTTTTAGTATTTTCTAATCAGAGGAATGTTTCTTTTGCATTTGACTATTGATGATAAAAAGTAGCATAACAATATAAAAACCATTAATAGATCAGTTTCAACATGAGAATCTGCTTACTATGTTTGAATAGTAACCAAGTATGTTTCCTTTAAAAGGAATACCAGAGACCCACAATAAAACATAATAGAATGACTGAAATGAAATTCTGAGATGAAATGCTAAATCCTTTCTTCACTTTCAAAAAGTTTTTTTTTGCTTAATCAGCTTGTCTGATATTTTATTTAAATAAAATTTTCAACAATGCTTAATCATCCTTCTTGAATTCTTTCATCTTCATGGAAAATAGTTAATTATGTCTTCATAACTTTTTAAGTTCTTAGTACTACTCCTGTCTTTGAGGGCATGGAAAAACAAAATACCTGTGACTTGCCTTCATACATTAGTTTCCTAAAAAGCAGAATAAAAATAATATCATCTGCTATTTTAGTTCATTGCTCTTTTCAAAGCCTAGTGATAAAAATATCCTCATATTGGGAGAAGACTAATTTTATAGCATTTTTCTTCAGATATGAAAATAACCAATAAAGGATAACCATTGTTATTCTAAAGCTAAACCTGCAATTGGGTTCTATTCAGACATTTTGAATACCGTTAACATCTTGATCAATCAGTGAATGTTTCCATTAAGATATTAGTATTTGTTGTGAATGATAGCAATATCTGATAAAACAGAGAAAGAGTTGATATGTGGAGACATCTCGCTAGTGGTGATCTCTCTGCACTATAGAGAGTTAAGGGAAAGAATGGATGATGAAATCAAAACAGGGTTGACCTCTTGGAAGCCTAACCATGTAAGTGTTGAAAAATATATGTAGGTTTTTTGGCATAATAAAGATAATTTTAAAATTGTTTATTTCAAGGGAAGTCTAATTAAGGACTTTTTTTTAACTCGAGTGTTGACTACAGAAATTGATTGATGAAAAGGCATAAGCGTTAGTGATTTTACACAGTCAGGTATTTATACATTCTGACCTGAGTCTCTCTTTCTTTAAAGCTCAAGCTATAAAAGCCAAAGGCCCTGTGGCCATCCCTTATCCACTCTTCCAATCTCATGTGGAGGATCTGTATGTGGAAGGACTACCTGAAGGGATTCCTTTCCGAAGGCCATCTACCTATGGAATTCCTCGCCTTGAGAGGATATTGCTTGCAAAAGAGAGGATTCGGTTTGTGATTAAGAAGTAAGAATTGTCTGGAATTGTAAATTTATTCTTAATCAGTTACATACATTTTGTAGTTTGACTCTAGAAATCAGTGCTGAAAAAATTGGATCCGTGTTTTAGAAGGGCTCCTGTGTTTGTACAAAGATTCCTGTATTTGGATTCAGATGATCTGGGTTCAAATCCTTGGCCCTTCTGCCTATTAGGTACTTTCTCTTCAGTTTATTTGTCTGAAAAATAGGAATAAGAAATCTGTACAGTCTACCTCATTGAGTTGTTACTAGAATCAAATGGGTAATGCACATAAAGTACTTTCTCGGTCAAGTGATTACATGTCTGTTGACTCTTAGACCAGAGGAATCCAGTCATTTGCCGGATATTCCTCGGGACAAATTTGAATCTGAATGTTTTCTGTAACCAGAAGGCTGATTTTATAGGCAAATGATGCAGACAAACCTTTGTAGTTTCTCTTGTCTACCCTATTTTTCTTAAACCATTTCAAACCTCATCTATTCTTGTTAATATTTAATGTTTCGTTTATTTAATATTAAATATTTAATGTTTCCGCCATCTTTAAAGTATCAAATTTTTTCACTTAACCATTGTGCTTAAGGATAATCTTTAATGGTATTAATTAAAGTTGTGATGGAATTTTATGTAAAGTCTGATCTTCATTACATAGAAGTAATGTGGCATAGGAGTTTACTTCATTAACCCAAACTCTGGGCTGGAATATATTGACTACAAATAACTTAAGCTTTTCAGTGGTATCTTATGGAAATAAACCAGGCTTAGAAGTAGATGGTTAGAATTTGACACTTAAAAATATTGCTGAGCACGTCTTTTGATATATGATATAAATGTAATAATATTTTCCTGACATACTTAGAACATAAAAATGTATGGTTAGATAGAGATAAGACCCCCAAAATGTCTTAAATTATGGATAGAATGAGTCACTTTTAGATGCTAATATTCCATTGACACCTTATGCCTTAAAATAAAATTTTGGGTTGTGAAGTTATCTCTACTATGATCTTGACATTTGTAAAATTAAGTGATGGAGGAGATTTAGTTTACCCTTTGGATTTATTGGTTTGTTTAAGCCATTTTGAATTAAGCATTCAGTTGGGCCTAATCCTAGGAATCAGTAGTTTTTTTCCATAATGATTTGCTTTGACAGTTGAATAACAGTTAACTTCACAACGCTGACTTTTCATTTTTTCTTTCCTTTCATCTTTCAGACATGAACTTTTAAATTCAACACGAGAAGACCTACAGCTAGAAAAACCAACTTCAGGGGGTGAGAGTTTCCTATTTGTTGGGCCAAATCAATAAGTATTTTTAAGCATTGACTTTCACATGTTAATGAATAACCAGTACTCTGAATAATGTCCTGGTTTGGGTTTATCTAGTTATGTATCTGCATTACCATAAATTTTCTCTTTCACATATTGCATTTTCACCCAAATTTAGATATGGAAATCTAGATTGCTAGAGCATTTACTAAATGCTTGGCATATGCCGGGCCCTATGCTAAAGGTATAAAGTCAGGGACCAAGACAGTTCCCCTTCAAAGAGCTTACAATCTAATGGAGAAAGATAGCAAATTTGTAGAGGATAAAGGAGAAGGGTGAGTGGGTAGGGGCACCCACTCAGGTGCAGGGCAGTTCACAGGCAGTGTGAAAAATGAGCAGGAGGGAAGTGAAGGGGCATGGTTAGTGCCTAGTGACAACAACATGGCAATTCCAGGCAAGACTCCTCATTCCTCAGTGTGGCTGCTAATGCAATAAAAGTTTGGGTAGAGAGTGAATGGACACCTAAAAACAAAAGAAAGAAACTTAAATTGGCTAACATGAAGCAAGCAGGAAAGGTTGATAAGGAAAAGGTAGAGAGTCTTCCAAAGTCCATCTCCTGATGTTCATGCTAAGTGTCTGAGCCCCGCTTCCTCTGAGCTTGGGAAGTCTAAGCATTCCCATGCCCAGAAAGTAGTGCTGGGCCAGGTAGGGAGTAGAAGTGGTGCTCCTGCTCCCTGAGCACCCCTTCCTCCTCTCACCCCACCAACACCCTGCCCAGGGGAAATGGCACGAAGTGGTTTATTATTTTTCCCAAGGCAGTCACAGAGCATTTTCACTAATGAAATTAAATGGAGCTTAAAACTTAGCAACCCAGTAATTCTTTGAAAGTGTCTCACTTGACCCCTTTCTTCGACATTCCATTTTTATAGTCCTAATGACACTGGTGCATAGCAATGAGAACTGGAGAAATATCTCGCATGAGGTTTCATTTATTTATTTGTTTGTTTGTTTGTTTATTTTACCCTTGTACTTCTGTGTATTGTCTCATAGGTGGAAGATTGGTCAGGGTGGGCAATGGGGGTCAAGTGACTTGCCCAGGGTCACACAGCTGGGAAGTGTCTGAGGCCGGGTTTGAACCTAGGACGTCCCGTCTCTAGGCCTGGCTCTCACTCCACTGAGCTACTCAGCTGCCCCCTCGCGTGAGGTTTTTTAGCATCTGCTTGTTCCTTAGACTCTTTCAGTGAATGGAAATTCAGGGTGCTCTGTTGAGTACAACTTACTCTTGGATCCTGGAGGCATCAGGATAGGGAATATAGCATTCAGGACACAGAGTCAGGAAGGACCGGACCTCTGCTTGATATCCATATCTCTGTGACCAGGGCCAAGTCCTGTCACTGCTCGAGGACCCAGTTTTTTCATCTGTAAAAGAAATATCTATAAGGGAGTGAGGGCGAATTTCCAATGAGAGAGTGTGTATCCAAGGTGACTTGTTACCTATGAAGTGCTGAGGACATAACATAGCAATAATGTTATTACTAAAAAAGAGGAGAGAGGGAGACACCATTTCTTGTGGGTTTATTGAGAAGGGAAAAATGGGCAAGCCTGGAAAGGAATCATTAGTTGATTGGAGTAAGCAGAGTAAAACCATTTGGGAGAGTCTCCTTCTTTTCCTTAATGCCAGTTAGCTAAAACCTCTTGCAAGATCTTGTTTTCTTCCTGGTTGCTTCAGCAAGGCAGTATATATTAAGGGAATGTGTTCATTTGGGGGCAATAAACAACACTCCAGTTGCACACTTGGATGTTTTCAGTGTGACTAAGCCAAATTTAAATTCCCTTTTATTTGATACTTTAATTTCAAGAAAGTGCTTGAAGAGATTTCTGTCTCTGACACATCCTAAACATCTGTGCAAATTTAGTCTCTACTTCAAAACTACCCAGAGGTGGATTAATGTCTTTTATCTTGATACCAAAAAGAAATAAGAAACCAATGTGTTTCACAGTCCTTGTAGTCTAGACTATAATTAATTAAAAGTACTTTCTTACATAACTAATATTTGAAAATTGTCCTTTTACCCTTCCCTTCTACTCTGGAAAAAGACATTGGAGCTTCCAGGCTTGTCCACTTTGTTTATCATGATATAAGGATTAAATGGTCATTTGTGAGTTGTATTACTTTGGGAGATTTTCAGTGGTTGTTTAGCAATGCCATTTTCTTTTCGTTTTTTTAAAAACAATAACTGAGGATTTTTAATTATAAAAATATATAGTCAATAGGTTAAAAAGGAAAATGCTTTCTTAGAACGTTGTTCCTCTTGTCTCCTAAAACAGGTTAGTTTCTTATGTAGTAGCAAGATATGAACAAAACAACTTTTTCATTTCTCAGGTTTTATCATACTTCTCAGGCAATTATATCAATATAAGTATGAAGCATCAGGGGAGGGTGTGTGTGTGTGTGTGTGTGTGTGTGTGTGTGTGTGTGTGTGTGTGTGTGTGTGACACACACACACACACAAATACACCCAAATATATATTTAAAATATACAAACACATGAGGATAGCACATGTCAGTCATGTACATATACCTGAAGGTATCTGTATGCAACCTTGCTGGCTTTTGTTTGCTAACACAAGAAGGTAAGATAGATCTAATCATCTCTGGAGTTAAAAAAAAATAAAGCAAAATCAATCAAAAAAATGCTTCAATCTAATTTTTTAAGACATTGTAACAATTCTCAATTACATAAATTAATGAATCAAGTCTCTCATGATATCTGCACCAAGTATTCAAATTTTAAAACAGAAGAGCCCAGAATTATAGTCAATACATTTTAAATAGATTATTTTTATACACAAAAAACACTATAGTTACCTTCTCCCACATATGAACAGGAAAACTAGTGCAATATACATACAAGTTTATTTAATAAATATACTTTTTGACCTAACAGTTACTTCAAAGTAGCCATGCCATTTTCTAATGAATAAGAACATCAAATACCTCATCCAATTGTTATGGTCTGGGGTGGCTAGGTGACATAGTAGACTGAACACTGAGCTTGGAGTTGGGAGAACCTGGGTTCAAATTAGACATATTCTAACTGTGTGACCCTATGCAAGTCGATTGACCCTGATTGTTTAGCTCTGGTGGTTCTTCTGTCTTAGAACTAATACTAAGACAGAAGGTAAGAGTTTAAAAAATTGTTATGCTATAAGATAGTTTAAAAATGATGACTCCAATGTATAAAGTTTTAGCTATTTATTTAAAATAATAATAAGTAGTTCCATGGTTTTCTTTTTTGTCTCTGTTACTATTATAGTGAAAGAAGAATGGTATGCCAGGATCACCAAATTAAGAAAGATGGTGGATCAGCTGTTCTGTAAGAAATTTGGTAAGCACATTGAGCAGTCGTTAAGTATTCTGTACTAAAGTGATTTAATGTTAAAAATTAAGGATCTTAGAGCAGCTGAGTGGCTCAGTGGATAGAGCATCAGGCCTGGAGTCAGAAAGACTTGGGTTCAAATATGGCTTCAGAGACTTCCTAGCTGTGTGACCCAGGGTAAATCACTTAACCCCATTTGCCTATCCTTTGCCCTTTTGTCTTAGAGATGTTACTAAGACAGAAAGTAAGGGTTTAAAATAAAAAGACAGTACTACTACCCTTCTACCTCCCAGCCCCCAAAAAAGAAATGAAATGACTAGGTGTCTCTAACTATATTGATTGAAATTAATTTCTTTGCTGTGGTGCTTTTATTTTACTTTATTTTATTTTTAAACCCTTGCCTTCCATCTTGGAGCCAATACTGTATATTGGCTCATAGGTGGAAGAGTGGCAAGGGAGGCAAAGGGGGTTAAGTGACTTGCCCAGGGTCACATAGCTGGGAAGTGTCTGAGGCCAGATTTGAACCTAGGATCTCCCATCTCTAGGCCTGGCTCTCAGTCCATCAAACTATCCAGCTGCCCCCTGCTGTGGTGCTTTTAAAGAAGCATTGGTTAATAAATGTGGTAAACAGAATAATAATACCTCATAATGTCTGTGAATATAAAGTTTGAATATATTGGTAAATTAAATCACAAACTGAGAAAGTTTGGGGCTTTTGAAAAAATGGCCTTTTCTACCTCCTTATGCTAAATCAGAAGGTCAGTGGTAGGAGTATAATAAGCCAGAGAGCATGCCCAGAGGGCATAGATATCCTCAAGGAAATGCCCAGAGCTGAGAGAGATGGAGGGTCTTATTTGTGGAACAGCCAGGAGGCCAGTGTCCCTGGATAGAAAAGTACATTTTAGGGGGTAATGGTGAAATTAGACTGGAAAAGTAGCTGTGAAATGGCCAAGATTAGAAGATCAGTGGTGCCTTGAAAAAGAAAATCAACAGATTTACCCCCTCAAATAGCATTGCATATGACTGTATATCCATAGCTACAGGGTAGAGAGTTAGGAACTTTCAAATGGATTTATTTTTCATTCTTAGAATATTCTGGCTTTGGTTTTCTTACTTATTGCTAAAGGAGATTTTTATGAAAGGCACTCTTGCTTTCTTTATTCACACAGCTGAGGCCTTGGGGAGCACTGAAGCCAAGGCTGTGCCTTACCAGAAATTTGAGGCGCATCCTAATGACTTATATGTGGAAGGGCTCCCAGAAAACATTCCTTTTAGAAGCCCTTCCTGGTATGGGATCCCAAGGCTGGAAAAAATCATCCAAGTGGGCAATAGAATTAAATTTGTCATCAAAAGGTAGGTCAATATTGGGGTACAAGAAAATTAAAATAAAAGTCCTCTCTTTCATGGGCCTTAAGTGGGAAGACATTTCTAACACCCCCAGCCTTGCTCACCACTCATCCATCCCCTCTCTGGTCCTTCTAGTTCTACCCTTGTTGTCAAGCCATCGTGATGTTGCTATGTTGCATTGTTGAGGAAGGATGAGGCCAAGTACCTTCAGGCAGTAGAAGGGTCAGATGGGGCTGGACTTGCTGAGCCTGGCTGCAGAGGTTAGGACTAAGAGCGAGTGAGAGAAGTCAAAGAAAAGCTTGTTTCAGCTCAATGGAAGGCAGACTTCATCACAGCAGAGGCTGCCCCCAGTTGGGGATGAGTTCACCTCTAGGGGTAGCTGGTCCTGCTTCCTGGAGGTTTTCCAGGTGGAGTCTCAAGAACCTTAGAGTGAGCTTGCTTGTAGAGGCTGTCCTTGGAAAGATGCCTAATGGCCAGGAGGTCCTTTCCGTTCCCCAGTGACCTTGTTCTGGTCGTGTGCCACCGCTAATGCACTCTCGGGACACTGCAGTGGTGGGGAAGCCACTTCCGGAAAGATAGAAATCAACTTACGTAGAATAATAAAAACCCAGAAATAATTTTTAAAAAACCTTTAGGTAATTGTTAGTTCTTTGGAAAGAAGGAAATCATCTTAAAAGTGAGAAATACTGGAAGTTAACGTGTCTCACATCAAGGGCCTCCACTGTATCTAGGCCCTATAATTGCTAGGGGTTCTGAGATGGCACTTGTTTTAGTTGGTTGGGCACAAGTATAATACTAGGCCTAAGGGAGTAAAAGGCAGGAGGTGATTATAGTGAAGGATACACCCAACCAAAAAGATGTATGAAAGGGGGAGGTTATAGGGAGCCCTTAGAGCTGCAGGGTGGGAGTGGGGGTGGTCAAAGAATGCTTCACAGGACAGAGGGTAAAGGGTGAGTGACTGATCTGATGGAAAGAACAGGCTCTTTGACATCAGGGGACTTGAGTCGGATGCCAGCTAGTATCGTGCCTGTGCACAGCCTGGGTGGCCTTGGACTAGTCAGGGACAGGTGCAGGGTTCCTGCCTTCGTGTTTCTGAGCCTTTGTGGTTGAGCTCGGTGGTCCTTGAAATAGCTTCTAGCTCAGAGCCCATGATCTTCAGTGGAGATGAATGAGGGGTGCATTCCAGGGTTCAGTAGTCCCTTGGAGTCAGGAGTAGGAGCAAGGAGTTTGTCCCTTGTGTTAAAAGGAGGCTAGTGATGGGGAGGTATGAAGGAGGTATGAAGCTTTAATCAAAGTGAGATCCGAAGGGACTTTAGGTGCCAGGCTGTGAGAATACTGTATTTTATCATTATTACGATAATAGGTGAGATTGTGAGAAGAGAGGGAACAGAGTCTTATCTTTGTAGTTCTTGGACTATTTCCATTTGCCCACAGCTTATTGGCTGGATCTCAGCCTCCTTGGTTTTCTCTTTCCTCCTTCCCCTTTTGGGATTATCTGATTTAAAAGGCAAATCTAACCTGAATTTCTAATGTCTCTTTTATTAGTATTATGATCCCAACATTCAGTAATTAGTATGTGTAAGCATCAAGGAATAATTGCCTTAGGAGGTTTAAAAGAGAAGCTGTATATTACTTTTAAAATCCATCATTGCTTTTCACAAATAATTTGCCGATGTTTCTGAAATTACAGACCAGAACTGCTGACTCACAGCACACCAGAAATAACTCAGCCCCGAACCAATACTCCAGGTAAGACCATCTTCAAGTGTTTTGTGTGTTCGTTACATATCTCCTTCCTTAATTTCTCTCTCCTTTCAATTTCATTCCAAGATTGATTTTCAGATATCTTTGGATCAAAGCATATGATTAAATGTTTATTTTAGACACAGGAAATAGCTTCCTTCAGACCTTTTGTGTGGTTGATTATAAGAGAGCAATGGGCAAAAAAATGGCTAACTGGATTTTGTTTTGCTTTCCTAGTGAAAGAAGATTGGAATGTGCGAATTACTAAACTTCGGAAGCAGGTTGAAGAGATTTTTAATTTGAAATTTGGTACGTTCAGATGATGAATAAGCAATTATGAGAATCCTGCTCTTGGCTACTTTAGCTCCTTTTCCTTAAACAAATTCTCTTCTCATTTCTAATCCTGAAAATGGCTTCTGCTGGGATGTAGTCCTCAGCATGCTAGCAGAACAACATCTCCAAAGGAAGGAATGCCAGGTCACAAAGCAAATTTTTGCCAGTTTAGGTGACCACTATCTTGGGTTTTCTAGATTGTGACAATCCTGAGGGGAAGATAAAAGAAGTAACATGGGCTTCAGTTATCTTTGTGGCTCAAAGAAATTTTTTCTGTGTGTGGGGAAAAAAAGGCAAAATGGATCCATATCTGTATTGTTAGATAGTTTTTGTAATTTGGGGATGGAACTTTAGAGAAGAGAAGAAAAGAGTCAAGAAGTTTGAATTTAAATATTACCTTAGTCAGAAAAAAAAACAAACTGTTGCTATCTTTCATTATTTAGCTCAAGCTCTTGGACTTACGGAGGCTGTCAAGGTACCTTATCCAGTCTTTGAATCAAATCCTGAGTTCCTCTATGTGGAAGGATTGCCAGAAGGAATCCCCTTCCGAAGTCCCACCTGGTTTGGGATTCCACGGCTTGAAAGGATTGTCCGTGGAAGTAATAAGATCAAGTTTGTTGTTAAAAAGTAAGTTAAGTAGTGTATGATAGCCCGTCTGCCTTTAGTCCTCCAGGAACAGTTAATTGCAAGTTGCAGAGAGTTGACTCTTCTCCTAGCCCAGCCTTGGTTCTGATACTGCTTTTGCTGTGAACACTTCTGGCCTATTATTCTGGTCTTTTCCATTGCTATTGGCATCCAACCTCTGTTTGAGTTTCCTCATTGGAGAATATGGATGCCTCACATCAGATTTTTAGCCAAAAAACCCCAAAGCGTTTTACTAGAATGTTTTAGAATTCTTGAGTGAAAGATATGATCAAATGAGACCTTTCTTATTATGATAGTTGCTGTTCTCCTTGTTAGCATTTGATGTTTTAGTGACTGAATCCTAGTGGTGAGAGCTATCAGATTGCTTTCCTGGAGTCTCTGAATTTCAGGGATGAAAGAAAGCCACTTGATAGAAAGGTAGGAAAATCAATGCTTTCCCTCCATCTTCAGTGGACATAGGCATTGACCTTTATAGTTTTGGACCTGATTAGAATAAAACACATACTTGTGTTTGCTATATAAGTGGTCTGAGCAATAGGTATTATAGATATTGAAGCTAATTCTAACAGTTCTTTCATGGATCCTGCACCAGGTAATAAGGCATAAACTAATTACTCTGGGAAAAAATTAATTACAAAGTGGCTAAAGATTGCTTGTTCCTTTACATCTGTTGGGGGAAGTATTTAAATCCCATATTGGTCATTATTGAAACCTCATGGGATGGGGGCAGCTGGGTAGCTCAGTGGATTAAGAGGCTTAGAGACAGGAGGTCCTGGGTTCAAATCCTGCCTCAGACACTTCCCAGCTGAGTGACTCTGGGCAAGTCACTTGACCCCCATTCCCAACCCTTACCACTCTTCCACACAGAAGTTAAGGGTTTAAAAAAAAAAAGAAGAAACCTCATGGGAGTTGTGAGGTGTGGAAGAGTTTGTGACAGATCCTTTGTCTTAGGAGATGCTTGTATATAGAGGCTTCAAACGACCTTGGCCTCCTGAGGGGCCTTACACTCAGTTTCCATAAATAAGGGAATTGGAGATAAAAAGGGCATCACAGCATCACAGGAAGAACCCTGGAAGGCAGGCAGCAGTAGCCTTGGTGACCTGGGATCACCTCCTGCTCAGTAACTACCTAGCTACGTATGAATTGGGGCAAGTCCCTTCCACCTCTGGGTGGCTTCCTCTTCTCAGATTAATGTTGGAGTTCCTACTCTGAAAGCCTCCTGCTCCCCATGGGGCTTTGTGGCGGGTCATGATAGTGTGGGCTTGAGTCGTGCTGGCTGAGATGGCCTTTTTTGTTTCCCTTTGTAGACCAGAGCTGGTTCTTTCCTATTTACCCCCTGGAATGGCGAGTAAAGTCAACACTAAAGGTAAGACGGACTCTGTACCAGATGCTTTTGATTGAAACCTTTGCAGCCTGCCCTGGGACGGCAGGACCTTTGACCCAGTGGAGCCCTGTTCCCTTCTATGTCCCTATGGATCTCTCTCTCCCTCCCTCTCTCTGTCTCTCTCTCTGTGTCTGTCTGTCTGTCTGTCTGTCTCTCTCTCTCTCACCCACACCCACACCCCCCCCTCCCCATACAGCGAATCACTCAATGTTGGCTTGCTCTACTTTGCAGCCTTGCAGAGCTCCAAGAGAGCAAGGAGCCCTGGCAGCAACTCCAAGGTGCCAGAGATTGAAGTGACCGTGGAAGGTGAGTCATTGTGGACAGTGTTGCCCAGCCTTTCTGGGCAGTACTCTTTTGGTGTCTGATCAGGAACTGGAGATCCTGAGATGGACAGAGTTGTGATGGCGGTGGACCAGATTCTGTTTTTTCTTTCTTCTGCCCTTCCACAGGGCAAGGCTCAAGAAGCACATTGGTCCATCCCTAGTGCTCTGTTGGACAGATTGAATGGGAAGTCCCTGCCCCCAAGGTTATCACTGCCATCTCAAGTGTAACAAGTACATCCTCTTGTGTGGGTCGTCAGAGCACACTCTGTTAGGACGCTCCTTTGTTATGAAGCCAGCTTTCCTTCATGGAGGAGTGGGCATAAGGGCACAGTTACCCTGGTCTCTAGACAAGAGGCAAAGTTTCCTGGTTCATGCTTTTATTAATTGGAGAGAGGCCAACACGTAGTGAAGAGAGGCCCGTTTATTTGATTTTTTTCCTTTCCTGAGGAAGAAATTAGGTTTGTTGGAAAATGGCCTAAGGCCTTCATTGAGATTATTGGAGAGTAAGTCGATCAGAGTAGATGAACTAGGAGTTACTTACCCTAGCTGTCAAAGGGCTTAGACCTAGACCTAGACCTAGACCTAGACCTAGGAAGCTGAACACTTAGAGGGGCTGTAACAAATGTCAGGAACAGGTTGTTGGGAACAGGTTCAGTGTTCAAAGTTTCTTCCTAAAAAAGCAAGAATTATTACTTAGCCCAGTTGGAGGGAATGGAGGAGCCTCTTTGAGGAAGGCTCTTCTTCCTTTTCTTGTGGACTAACTTTTGGAATAGACCAGTGGACTAACTTTTGGAATAGACCATGCTTTAATTCTTTGCCCGAACCAGAAGGAAGTCTCACTGGTTTATCTGAACAGTCCTGTCCCAAGAACCTGTTGGCCGCTCTCTATACTGCTGGTCTTATACCCAATAGGAAATAATTAGCATCTCTGTAGGGCTTGCTCTGTACACAGCACAAATGAAGTCTCACCAGCTAAAGCTCCAGAAAGCAGAGGCCGGAGCCAGCATGATACAGGTTGACTAGATACAAAGCACTGTAACTAGCAGTCTGGGAAGTATCTTTTCTCACGTTGCTTCAAGTTCAACACAGAATTCAAAAAGAATAGCAGATAAAGGGTTAGAAAAAGAATTTGGAAGAAGTGGTTAAGTGTTTTTGGTGGTTCTGTTTAGGAAGAAGAAAAGTTGAATGACTCATTTGATAATCACATGAGCAAAAGGAAGAAATATGACTTCACTTTAAGCCCAGAAGATTTCAGTTTGTTGTGGAAATCCATCCCTCAGATCTATAGCTTAGCTTCAGTATCTCTAGCAACTGCTGTCTGCACTCCTATCTTTTTTGACATTTCTTCTTGCATCTCGTATTGGAGATGAGCTCATATGACTAAAATGGAACTCTGTGTTTTTTCCACCCAATTGTTCGCTCTTCTTGCCTTCCCCAACTCTGGCAGCCCCATTCTCAATTGAGCTGAATTCAGAGCACAGGAGCTAGCCACTCTTGGCTTTCTAGTGCTACATCATCCTTCGTGTCTGATGGCTCTCCAGATGACTGTTCACTCCCCTGTCTCATGTCTGGCCTTCAGCTTTTTCCTTTCCTGCTGCCATCCCATGCCTGCCACAGGTATCTTGCCTTCCATCTCTTTCCCTTCTAACTGATCCAATTGCCCTAAACCAATTTGGAGTGCAGTGTCAGGTTGTGCCTTGTCATTCTGTTGTATAAAAGCCTTTAATAGCTCCCCATTCTCTACACATTAAAGCCTGGCCTTTGAGGCCTCTGTGATCTCCCTTCAACCAACTTTTCCAGCCAAGTAGCTGGCCCTGGAGGTCTTTAGGAAAGAAGAAAGCAATCAGTATTGTAAGGCCATCTTAACCTCTATCTAAAGACAAAAGGGTGGGCCAAACAGAAATATTATTCCTCAAAGTCCTTTCTAGAATGAGTTTTCTCTGATTCTGCAGGAAGAAAGACCTGATTAGTCCACATGCCTATTTCTGTCTGCTCTGCTTCAGGTCATTTATGAGTTTGGTTTGGCCCTTTTGTTTCTGGAGGAAAAATAGCTTGCAGAACTGCATGTTTTACAAAAATAGAATATGTATAGGAGCTACATGGTAGGCTAAAATAGAAAATCTTAAAAAAAGGAATTCATATTTGGGAAAAGGGACTGGAGTTCTTATGAAAAAAAAGATCAATCATTAGGAGTCCAAAAATTATGTTTACCTAAACTATTAATATTTTGTTGGGGCCAATAATAACTATTAAGAAGTTCTACCTTTCCTTTTGTTCAGTTTTTTGGTTTTCTTTAAGATT
Source organism: Gracilinanus agilis (assembly GCF_016433145.1). Taxonomy (NCBI): domain Eukaryota; kingdom Metazoa; phylum Chordata; class Mammalia; order Didelphimorphia; family Didelphidae; genus Gracilinanus; species Gracilinanus agilis. Next base: position 499,911,902 of record NC_058133.1, on the reverse strand, counting down.
GTCTTTGCAGTACTATACATATATACATTTATATGTTAGTATATATCTATATATACCTATATGTATATGTATATGTCTGGTAGCATCATAACTCTTTAAGTGTGCTTCTGTATATGTGTGGGAATTTTGTTTTGACATCATTTATTACATTTATTAAATTTAAATAAATGTACCTGGCTTTAAAAGAAAAGATTATCTTTGCAAAAATTCTGGTTGTATTTGACCATAGTGATATGCTTATAGGTTGTGGGAATGAGCATTCTGTTTATTAAAAATATTATTATTATATGCTAAGCTAAAGGAGAATGGGTGATATAAACATCTTTAGGGGAAAGTTAAGGGTCTTGAATCTAAATCCTGCTTTTGCTTTACTACCCATGTCCCCTTGGCCTAGCTATTTCACACCTGAATTTCTATTCATATCTCTCTCTCTCTCTCTCTCTCCCTCTCCCTCTCTCTTTCTTCCTCCCTCCCTCCCTCCCTTCCTTCCTTTTTTTTTTTTTTTTTTTTTTAAAGAAAACAAAGTAGGTTGGGAATAGCGAGTCCCATTCCAGCTCTAGATCCACAATCCTATCAATCTTATGAGTTAGTAGCAGCACAGTCACTTTTCATCATGCTTAGAGGGAAAGATAACCAACAAGACCAAGTATGAGGGGGAAGGGGACACTCAGACACCCCTAGTCTGAGGATGGAGGACTGCCTTTGTGCATGGACTGTAGAGTGCCTGGACAGGAGCCTGCTCTGTGAAGGACTTTCAGAGTCCAAGCTCTATTGAATAGGATGGGAGGTGGCATGGTCAGACTGGGAGCTGAGGGGGCATAGCTGGTACCTTGGGTCTTGAGAGCCTATACCAGGGTAAAGGCTGTGTGAATGGAGAGTAGTGGGTGTAAAAGGGAGAGGGAGGGGAGTGCAAAAGTTGGGAAGGTGAGAGTTTCCAAGCTTGAGCGCCTGAGAGGCTGGCAGTGCCCTCAGCAGTAATAAGGGAGGTTTGGCAGAGGGGGAAGTTTTGGAAAAAAGGAGCCCTGTTTCGCACATGGAAAGTTTGAAACACCTGAATCAGCCAGTTCTGGTTATTGAGTAGGCACTGAGCCTGGAGGTCAGGAGAGAAGCTGGGGCAGAATCAGATAAAGCCATCTGCTTAGAGATGACAGTCTAACCCATGCAAGGTGATGGAATTAGCTAGAAAATTCTGAACCCTCTGATAAAAAGGGCCAGCTAGTAGGGTGGATGGATGAACTTGATGGTTTTTATAAGATGGGGAAGAAATGGAGTCTGGGAAGGAGCCAGGAGCCAGGTAGAAATTAAATATTATTAAGAGGAATGGGGTCACTTATACATGTAGAGGGATTTGCCAAGTGTGAGAAAAGGGGAGAAGAATAGCAAGATTTAACAAGCATCAGGCAGAGTGCTTTACAGTTACTACCTCATTGGATTTCAACCACAGCTCTAGGAGGGAAGAACTTATATCCCCATTTACAGATGAGGAAATGGAGACAAGCAGAGGACAAATGAACTGCCCAGGGTCACACTATAGCTAGTGAGTGACTGGCCTCAAATCTTTTGGTGAAATAGGAGGTGAGGTCCTCCTCATCTGAGAGGGAGGAGGAATGGGGAACTATAGGACACTTGAGAAAAGTAAAGAGATGCGTGGTCAGTGAGATAGTCCATTAGAGAGGGGCACCAGAGGATTGCCTGGTGGCACTGAGGCCCGAGTCGAGATGATGTACTAGAAATTGGTTATGGACTTAGTGAGCAGGGTTTCATAACATTAGCCAGCTTCATCCAGCAGGATTCACAACAGACACTTGGCAAGCCACACTCGGTGAGGAACTGGAAGATGACAGTAGTGTAGACTTGAACTGGTTCACTAATTGTTCGAAGGAAGGAAAGAGAGAGAACTAATGAAAGGGTGATTAATGGTTTGAGAAATTTTAAATAAACATTATTTTAAAAATTCTTATTATATTTCTCTCTAAGATAGATGGTGTATATTAGTTATTGCTCTATAATGGCTATCCCTTAAGATTATATTCATTGGTGAATAATCCTTATTTATGCATCTCTAGGTCCTAATAATAAGCCACAAACTACAGCTGTTCGAACTCCTACCCAGACTAATGGTTCCAATACACCCTTCAAGCCTCGAGGGAGAGAATTTTCATTTGGTAAGCTTTTTTTCCTCTCAGTTTAGTGGATTTCATAATTTTAAATTCATATGAAAGGGAATTTTAATAAGAATATTTTCTTTCATCTTGTTGAAGAGTCTGTTTAGAAAATTCTGGTTGACTGAAGTTCACACCCTATACTTGGTAGCACTAAATGGTCAAATTGATATTGTAAAGATGACGATAATGAGTATTCTTGGTGGGATAGCCTTTTCTTTAAGGGGCCAAAATAATCTGTGAAGGCAATACTGGAGCATCTGCTTTTGTTGGTATTACACTTCAAAATGAGAAAGTCTCCAAAGCTTTTCTCACACTAATTTTAGACTTGTGAAATGGTGGGGCTTGGGGTGTTCTCAGAATGCCATTGAGATTCTCCACAAGGATCACTCCCTCCATGCTCCTGGGCTCCTTGGCAGGTCACTGAATTATGGTGGCGTGACCTGGCTATGTTCTTCTCTTTCTTTGCAGAGGCCTGGAATGCTAAAATTACAGACCTCAAACAGAAGGTTGAAAATCTCTTTAATGAAAAGTGTGGTAAGTATATTTTAAAATAAAGTAAGCACTTTCTGGTTTTAAAGATTTTTAAGAAAGCATCCCAGATCCCAAGTATGCTGTCCTAGAATGTTTAATAATGTATCTACAGATAGATGCTCCTTTCACTCAGAGATCCTAAAGTGTCCATTTGGTTGCTCAGACTTTTTCTACCCCACTTGAGAGGGTGTGTGTGTGTGTGTGTGTGTGTGTGTGTGTGTGTGTGTGTGTGTGGCCATGACCCCATTTTCTTCCAGTGTCATCTTCTCCTTCCCCCTCCCCATTTCTGAGTGTCACAATCCATGTGGGTTTAGTCACAGTGCTCCATGATTATAGCATTTGTTCAATGTTCTGTTCTGTTTTAGGAGAGGCTCTTGGCCTTAAACACCCCGTGAAGGTACCATTTGCATTATTCGAATCTTTCCCTGAAGATTTTTATGTTGAAGGCTTACCGGAGGGTGTGCCATTCAGACGACCATCAACTTTTGGCATTCCAAGGCTGGAGAAGATACTCAGAAATAAAGCCAAGATCAAGTTTATCATTAAAAAGTATGGGAGTGAAGCTAATCCCACCCCTTCCATTAAATATGTTTTTGGCTTACTTCCTGTGAGGCATAGCTAGAATCACCCTGATGCTCTTCTAGTTTGTTTTCTAAGAAGTTAGACTCAATGCTAGTTAATGTTGAGATCCAGTCTTCAGCAATGGAAAAATTATTCAAAAAAGCACTAAATATGTCTGTTTTAACCCACAGGAAGGGCATGTCCTCCTCAAGGCCTTGTCCTTTTAGAATCCAGACTGGGAAGACTTGAATGTGTCTCAAGAATTCTTTCTGACGTTTTGAGAGTATATTAACATTGTATATATAGCCAAGAAAAATGAGGGAGGAAATTGTAATGCCTGTCATTTTAGCTGATTTCTTCAAGACTATTTGTTGGTTGTGTGGTTCAGGAGAAGAGGACTAAGAAGAAGCTGAAAATGTTAAATAATTATTTTTGGATTTCACTTATACATAACACCCCTGGTCATTCATTACTGAAGAGAATTAAGAGAAATATTACTCTCAACAAAGATTTATATACTTGTTTTGTATATATTTTAGGTCTTTGGGATATGATATTCTTTAGGTTAAAGTTTGCTATTTGAGTAATTACAGTGTCATTTTATTGATTAAAATTGCATCTTACCTCCATCCTAGGCCTGAGATGTTTGAAACTGCCATTAAAGAAAGCACTTCCAAAAGCCCTCCAAGTAAGTATGATTACTAATAAGAATATTTGATGAGTTGGGGTGTTTTTTTTGTTGTTTTTTTTTTTAAACAATCTGGGTTACAAAGATAGCATTTAAAATTCTACTCCAGTGGGTCTGTGAGCTCATTGATCAGGGCATTCCCTCCAGTGATGCAGATCACAATTCCTTGGTGCCTCCCCATCCCATGGACTCCTCCATGTCCTCCTGCAACTTCCTCCAAGGGCATGTCTGCCCACCCTTCTGGGGGCCTTCCTCACAGTCTCTTTTGACCCCGTGAACATACCAACGAAACAAATGGGGTGTCATGTAGTCTTACTCCAGCCATGTGACCAGCCCCTTCTGTCTTTGAGTCTTACAGTTCTTTGTTGACATCCTTTATGCCCCATCTCCCATCATAATGCCTTGTTTGGGGTGTACTGCAGCCTGCTCCCACCTACCAAATGCCTCTCATGGTCCTTGAAGGATCCTCAGCTCCAGTTCTTAGGAGACTGTAATGTTCTATGATTGACTTGCAGCCGTGCAACAGAATATTGGTATTAAAAACATAGGCCTTTGTTTCAAGGAGAAGTTTGGCATCATTAAGGCAACTGCAATTTCCCAAAGGCCATCCAGCCTGTTGTCCTACTACTCAATTCAGCCCAAGGCAGTGTTCCTTTGCAGTGTCCGCCAATCTCTCTCTGTATTTATCTGTATCTGTACATATAAATAAATAGAGGCACGAGATGAGCTCTAACAGTCCTCCACTCAGCTGCATATTATAGCCTAGATAACCGTCCTTCTTCATCCACTTGGTTTTTCTCATATGGATGGTGGTCAGGCCAAATTCTTTCGAGTGATTCTGGATCTCATTTAGGAGGCTCTGCAGTGTTCTCGGGCTTGATGAAATCTCCACAGTGTCACCCACAAAAAGGACCAATCTGGAGGACTTCACCATCTATAGGGAATCCCTCTTTGACTTCGGACCCTGCGCTGGATCTCCTCCATAACACTGGTGAACACTTTTGGCGAGCATACATCTCCCACTTTTATGCCTCACTTGATAAAAGGATCAGGGGGTCAAACAGGGTTATCTCTGTTATATCTTAAAAAGAATCTTGAAAATTTTTGACACATGCATGGGAGATGCTTTGTTGGAAGAGAGCTTTTAAGGTGCCATTTTGCTCTACTCCAACAAATGCCATTTTATTAGTAGCCCAGTGGGTTTTTTTTGTATTCCTTGCCTCTTGTAAGCCTATTATGTGATGATAGAGTTAGTCTACTGTATTGTTTCCAAAATTCTGATTATTCCCTTTTGATACCCTCTTCAGGCATGCCCTTGGTATGTGTAGGGGCATATTATTATTCTCATAAGATTATTATTCTCATAAAGAATGCATATATTGGGAAATTGGGGGGGAAAAGGGGGGTCCCTTTTGGGGGTAATAATGACCAGAGGGTTTTTTGCACCATTAGTTAAATCTTCCTTTCCTTTAGAATGAATCCTTCAAAATTATATTGCTTCCAGCGACAGTCCTTTGTACATATATTTGCTCTGATCCAGCTGCTTCTCCTCTTTCTTTCCTTCAGTGCCACTTATATGTCCTCTAAAAGCACATCCAAAATTAGTATATTAGACCTGAGTCCAAGCTTGGCGTCTTTGCTGTCCCTCAATGAGGAGCAGCCACTTGCTATCTTGCATCTCTTTTTTTCTCCTCTTTCCAGTTTCTTCCTTAAATGCCCTCAAAATTGCTTTACTTAGTTGGATCTCTTTCCAGTCTTTTTTTTTTTTTAAACTGGTTTTCCTCTCTATTGCTTCTCACTGTTTTATGAGGGTACATTCCTCCTAATCTTTTATACTAGACTTCTCCATAAGATTTTAGAGGCAAGTTCATATTTGAAAAGTGTCACCTTTACCTATCCATATCTCTTTCCTACTGTTTGACCAAGTATGACATTTTTTAAGGCTCGTTTGGTCTGCCTTGATGGACACTAGATTTACATTTGATAAATTTGTATACAAAATTGTAATAATAATGATCATTGCCCTTCCTATCATTCTTTTTTTTGTATTGAAGTGTCAGTACCTTGTTTAAATAGGTCGGGTTGGAGTTGTTTTGATTTCATTTCTTACCTTTTTCTCCTTTTTTAATTCTTTTAAGCTTTATATTTTTGTCTTTAACAGTAGTGATCTGATTATATGTAGAGCTGATTAAGGAATGACTCTCACAGTGGTAACAAGCAAATTCTGTCATTTTTAAAATGTTATTCAGGAATTTCCTTGGACCTACTTGTTCTCTCCTCAGAGAATGTTCCCATGATGAATATGTGTGAGGCTTCTGGATAGTCTCCAAGTCTTTGGCCTCTCTCATTCTCCATTTCTGCCTGGTATTTTCACTGCTCTCACCTGTTCTACCTTTGCATTCGCCATTTGCGTGGAAGCCACTAAGTGTCAGTACATAGTGATTGAATTTGGAGGTTCCACCTAAGTTCTCTTACAAAGTTTCTGCTTCTACCCTATGCAACAGAAGGTCCTTTTTGAAAAGAGTCAGTCAGTATGAGCTTGTGAGCACAGAGTACCATGGGAGATGACCCAAGGTTCCTCATAGGGATATTTCCTATTGCCTTTGAGCACCAGACAGGATTAATAGCCACAGCTAAGTCCTTTCGTTTGTCTTTCTAAGAAAAGCCTGTGAACCATCCATTTTTCTGAAAATTCCTTCTGTCTTATAGTTTTGTTTATCAGGAAAATGGCACAGACGAGCCAGGTTGCATTCCAGAGTGGCCTGTTTTTGTCACTGGGCATAGATCTCACATTCAGGGTTTCAACCACCATGTTAATCATTCCAAACAATCTTATAGCTGTGAAAAGGTCTTAGCATGTGCTTCTACTTTTCTGCTCTGTGGCCACCTTTACCACTGAAGCCAGAGGAAGGGGCTGCATGGGCACCATTTTGAATCTTGTTTGGTTCGTGGGTTGTCATGGCCAAAGCATTCATTATCACATGGCCAGTTTCTGATGACTAGTGAGCCTTTTCAGAGGCCAAACTGGTCCTTGGGAAATGGGCAGAATCTATTTGATGGGACCACAACTAGAGTCTTGACAGCAGGACAAAATTTGCTAGAACTCCCTATAACCTTCTGGAGTCCAGGGTCACCTCCAAAGCAGGGTGAAGCTTCAGAGGGAGACTTTGTGGAGTTTAATCATCAATTAAATGAGATTGATCCAAAATTAGAAATCTCATTGTCTAGAATTGGGAGGCGTAATTTTCATTTTTTAATTCAATAAGTACTTTGGGGATGGTACTCCCATGCACACTAGTTTATTTGGTAAAGTAAAAGATAAGAGAAGGCCACAGACCCTATCCCCAGATCCTGCAGTCTTATCAGATACTCTGTGTACGTGAAAAAGAATCATTTCCTACTATGCTGTCCTAAGGGAGTGCTGGCCCTAGAGAAATGCTTAGCAGAGACATGTAGGTATTCTTCCTGGGCAAGTCTAACTCTGATTCTCTGTTTTAAGGAAAAATAAATTCAGCCAATGTCACAACCACAGCAGCAGGAGTGGAAGACCTCAACATCATTCAGGTCACAATTCCAGGTATGATTCTTGCTTTTTTCTTTTTTCCTGCTTCTTATCCACACTCATTTACCTAGTTGGGTCTCCTGGGCTTTGTGATTGAGTTGATGTCATGAATGACCAGCCTGTAAATAGCTCTGCTGCCTTCAGGATGGAGATTGAGGCTTCAGCTTCTCCGGAATTGATTTTATAATTTGAAACAGTGTTCAGCTTGATTTAAACTTAATACTCATTGATCCTCCTGTAGTTACAAGAGATCACTAGCAGTGTTGACTGTGACATCAAGGATTGGATTTATATCATGCACTCAGCAGGCCTTTTTCTGTAAAGAAGTGTGCATTCATAGCCTTGGGTTTTTGTTTTTTTCCCCTTTAAATTCTTATTAGATGATGAGAGTGAAAGGCTGTCAAAAGTGGAAAAGGCTCGGCAGCTGCGAGAACAAGTGAATGACCTCTTTAGCCGCAAATTTGGTGAGTTTGGGGCTTTGCAGGCCAGGGCTGGATATTGATCTGATTGGCATCGAGGGTTTGAGGACTCCATCCCAAGGTTCTCCTAATCTGGACATAGCTGGAGGTGGTGTCCAGACTGCTGGACTACCCTCTTAAGAGACGGCCCTTCAGACTTAAGGAAAGGAATCTCCCAGTTAGTCATTTGCAAAGAATTTCCTGGCTGTCCTGTGCCTCCCACTGAACAGTGCTGGAAAAGGCAGCAGAGACTGAGAAAATCCTCGTTGTGTTCATCAGCACTAATTACCAAGATAAGTCTTAGTGCTATTGGATCCCCTTGTTACTGGGTGAAGGGAAAAGTAGCACCAGCCAATGATGACTCTGCTTTTTGCTTTCCTCATTCTGGAGGAGTTGTAGAAGGAGGAAGGACAATGTAGAGAGTACAGTGGGGCCGAGGACCCTTCCTCCTTTCTACCTCTAGATCCAAGATCATCTTTAGGGAGGGAGGGAACAAGCGTTTTATAAAGCCCCTACTCTATACTGGGCACTGTGCCAGACAGTTTAGAAATATCTCATTTGATCCTCATAGTAACCCTGTGAGGTCATTGCTGTTATTTTCCCCATTTTACAGTTGATGAAACTGAGGCAGACAAAGGTTAAATGACTTGAGTCCAGGCCTAGGGACACACAGCTAGGAAGTGTTTTGAGGTTGAGGCTCCTGCCTCTGGGCCCCAGTGATCTTTCCACTGCACCACCAACATGATCTCTTCAGTTGCCAAAGCTTTGAGCCTTGATTTTCTCAATCTTTAAATGGTGATGATACTTCCTATGCTAGTCGACTCATGGGATTGTGATGAAGTTCACTCTTTAATAGCTAGTAATTAGTTTGTCTTTGGCAAATAAATATAAAAGGGCCGTGGGGATTCTTATTCAATGACACATGACAATACTTAAAAATTACTGTTGGAAATGGAAGGTGATTTCTTGAAGGGGAAAAGCTGGATAATTTCATTTTTTAAATCGTGAAAAAATTACCCATCTCCTGCTTTGTGTTCTCTATCTCAGGTGAAGCGATTGGCATGGGCTTTCCTGTGAAAGTCCCGTATAGGAAAATAACCATCAATCCTGGCTGTGTGGTCGTAGATGGGATGCCTCCTGGGGTTGCCTTCAAAGCCCCCAGCTACCTGGAAATCAGCTCCATGAGAAGGATCTTAGATTCAGCAGAATTTATCAAATTCACTGTCATTAGGTAAGTTTTCTAAAAAGTTGTCACTAGTAACTGTCCCAAGAGTGGCACCCATATATAAAGGGGAATTCTGACATTGCAATTTCTGCTTCCGTGAAATTGTGAGGGCAACTGACCCCATGGAAGGCACACACATAATCCTCACTGTGAGCAAAAGCAGAAGTCGGTGGTATATAATTATAATTTAGAATTCACTTAATTGTGCTCCTCTCTTAAAAACAATTTCAGCACACTAGACTTTTGGGTACTGAGGCAGATAGAAAGTGAAGACCAGGAATGGCTCCTCTTCTAGAACTTCTAGTCTGATGAAATATAGGGCAGATCTAGGACTGGTACAGACATAAGAAAGCAATCTCCTGAGGACTGTTTGAGGTTGCAACACCGGGAGGACATCATGAGGCTTCATGGGTAGCTTCTGAATTAGGTTTCACTAATTGGAGAGGGTTTTATGTGGAGTTTCTTGCCAGAGCTTGGCATTATGTGGTAGGTCATCATTGGGGAAGGCTGCTGAAAAGTGACCAGCAAACTGTTAGATAACATAAAATTAGTTTGGCATCAGTTGGAAGGTGGATTATAGGAGTAGATCTTAGCCCATATCTTTGTGGCTGTTGGCAGAGTGGGACAGAATTAAATGGTGCTGTCTTGGGGCTGGTTATCTTGGAGATTTCTGGTATTTTTCTGACCTTGCCCTGAAAGGAACCCAGCACGCACGGCTTCCCTCCATACTTGGCATACCCCAACTTGGGCTGCACATGTTATCTTGGATCTCTTGCCTTCGTGGCTCTAGGGATGTGTACTGGCTGCTGTTTTGATCTCTGGAATGGTACCTTGTGCCTGACTGTGCCCTTTCCTCCTCACATTCTGCTTATCCACTTCTCCCCCCACCCCAGATAATAGTGACACAACCTATTGTGCTGCGCACCCTCTGACAGGAATATATGGAACTCTGGGCCTGGAAAACTGGGCCTCAGTGATCACTGACCCCTCACCATAGTCTACCTGTTGTAGATAGAACCCAAAGATTCTAGACTCATGGAGGTGATGGAGCCATTTACTTTTGGATAGTTTCCCCCCCCCTATGAATTCATCCCTTGACTTGGGAGGGTTCTGAGCCCAAAGAGAATAATGGGAATGAACCCAAATCACAGGATTGGAATGTAGGAAGGGATTTCCTTCACTGGATATCTCATTCAATGCAATCTGAAAAGAAGTCCCTACTATAACCTACCCCCCAAATAGGAGTTTGGCTTTTGTTTGAAGATCACCAGTGGTGGGGATAGGGTGTAAGTTTGGATGTAAGTCCCATCCCTTGAAGGAGCTTTTTGCTATTTTTAATCAGCTCTAGTTACGAAGACATTTTTCCTGACCTTGGCTGTTATCTTGCCCCTTTTCAGTTTCCTTCAATATTCCTGGTTCTGCTTTAAGTCTCCCTCTCTGCCACAGGACAGTCCTTGAAGACATGGATGATTCCCAGATCTTTGTCAGAGAAAACTTGCTGATCACACATGCTTCCGCCATCTTAGACACATAATGTTGTTCATTTTGGGAACTTGTGTTTAACACCATGTATTTGGCCCTATTTTGATCATTGGTTATTTTACCATCTTTTTGGAGTTATCCTGATGCCCTACCCTGGCCAGATCTGTTGAAACTCTGTCCCCTTAGCACTAATGTCTTCCTGAGAGGATCTAGGCTGACCCAGCCCATAGCAGCCTTGCCTCAGTCGGGGAGATTATGGCTGGCACGCCACTGCTTCAGGGGATGGCCACTGAGTCACAGCTGCTGCTTTCCCCTCATAGGTTTGAATCTGTTGGGGGGCACCTACCTTTTTTTGCCTGTTCCCGTGGGTCTCTATTAATCTTGGTAACCACCTGCTTTTTGTCCCCTGATGATTGGTCCACTTTCTCTGCTTATTAAAATCCCTACTAATCTCTCATATCAGTCACCAGCCTAGATTAGGATGATCTCAGTAGGAGTCTAAAGCAAGTTCTGGGTGGGTGCAAGCAGTAGGTGGCAGTTGAATCTTGGTCTCTGAGACATGAGCTGTAACTGCTAACTCTAAATTTTGGATATGAGGCACGGGATAGACAGTGATGCTCAAGAAGGAAGAGCAAGTTGGGGATGGGAGAGGTGGGGAAGAAGGACGTGAACGGGGATTCTGGGGCCAGTAATTTTACTCCTTTTTGAGTAAATTGATTTTGGATATGTTTAAGGCTGTATAGAAGAAAACATAAAGCAATTTTGCCTCTCTTTTTCAGACCTTTTCCAGGACTTGTCATTAATAACCGTGAGTATTTCAAGAGATCATAGGAGTGAGACTGGTGTTGGAGTGTTGGCTCATTGGTTGTGTGTGACACTTCTCTGGAGTCTTGTTCCTCTGTCTCTACACTGAGATGCACCCAGCACCTGTCCTGAAATAGAGCTTGGGTTTTACGACACTTGGGACTTGCTGGACTGACATGGTGGTGGTCTCCTGTCCCCTCAATTTTAAAAGTTTAGCCTTTCAATAGAGCTCTTTAGGAAAAGCCTAGGGAACAGGTGGGGATGGTGGAAGGAAGGCTGTAGAATAGTGGGCATAGTCAGTCACCTGCCAGCCTTCTGTGGGCTCTGAGGCGTCTTGGACACAATAAGGAGAGTCAGAAGAGTCTGTGCTCCAGCAACAGCTTCTTGTTTCCAGTGGTCATCAGAAAGTGTGATTAATGGGACAGAGACCACATTGAAAAGGGTGGTAGCAGTCTTGTTAGGTTGGAAAGCATGTTGTATGATTGGGGCTTATTTGTTAGATGTGGGCTGATCCTTATTTTTTGACTGGTAGTCATGTAAGAAAAGTTTATAGATCAGCTTGACCATGTTCAAGTTAAAAATGCTGCTACCTCAAAAGCTCCTACTAGATTTCACACCTCTCGAACTACAGCCTGTAAATGCAGCAACATTCAAATGGGGCCCACATTCGAAATTGTGTCCTCGGCCCCAGGCATGTACCTGTGTGTATGTGTACATACAAACAATGGAATGCCTCAGAGTTCATCAGGTTTTGGCAAAGTAGATTCCTTGTGTGCCCGTTAGTGTGGCTTAACCAAGAGACAGGGACACATTACAAGCCCCGAGGATATGTTCCCTTTTGAACTCATCCAATCATGTCGCTTATTTTCCCAGAGTTGGTTGATCAAACTGAATCGGAAGGCCCAGTAATACAAGGTATGTGCAATAACAGACGCTGTCACCCCTCCAGGATTGTCTCTGATCAACCACAGACCCCACAGCAAAGATGAGATGCCGTAGTTTAGGGCCCGTTTGCCACGTGGCTGGGAGAGAGACACCTTTTTAGGGACCTCGTCTTCCCGCCCTCTTGAGTGGTTGTAGCCCCAGTGGCACGTGTGCCCGGTTCCACTGAGGCACTTTGGGGGAGACGTGATAGAAAGGAAGGGCTGCAAATTTGGAGGGGGTACACTGACAGGCTGTAGGTGGTTAGAGCATGCTACTAAGAGGCAATGGCATTTTCTAAAGGGTTCACTAATCTGGACAGCTGCCTTGGTCACACATTCCACATGGCTCCTATTGCTTTTTATGGGTGACCAGTGGGGATGCTTTCCATTTGGGCAGAGTTCTGAGGGGCGCTTTCACTCCTCACATAGGATGGTATATGCAGCCAGGCTGCTGAAAGTCTCATGAAGGAGAGTTACTCCATTTTGCATGCATCATTGTAAGGACATTGTAATTTTTGATATGTCACTTATCATTTTTATATCTTATATGGTATATTTCCCTTTTATCATGTACATAATTTTTATCCAACATCTATTGTAAAATAACTTTTAAAGGCACTGGAAAAAAAAGTTGTTTCTTTTTTCTCTGTAGAATCTGCTGATCCAAGCCAGTTGGAGGTTCCTGTAACAGAAGGTATTCAAGGTTAAAAGAGGGAATTTGTGGCCTCTCTTAATGAGGAGAGGAAGATTAGGGGGTGGTAGACTTTGTAAAAAGTATTTAAGTGGAACCAAATGACTGTTTAGTTCTCGTTTGCATAAATACATTTTTTAGCATTTTATAAGATACCTGAAGTGCTGTGTAATTCATTTGGGCCCTTTCGTTGCCATATTTTCTTAGTCATTTTAGGGATCTTAAACGAGATATGAAGATGAAGGCTTACATGCATGAATAGTTGTTGCATAAATTGCACACTGTATTTCTCTATGCCCAGAACCTTTTTTTCCATAAATAAATACCTAAGACATGATGAGTTGGTTTTATTGCCAGAGAAATAGTTATTCCCTTGAAAATATTATGACTTTTGATTATGTTGAAATTATTACATCACAGCTTAATATAGTAAGCAGTTTATTGTGATGGGTGCACTGATTCATATTTGCTTTCCTGGCAGGATTTAAGTGACTATTGTCTTCTCTTTTAGTAGACATTAAGGAAACAGAAGGAAGTTCTCAGATCAAACAGGAACCAGACCCAACGTGGTAGACCTCTTCATTCCTAGGGTAAATGAGCAGCTGTTGTGTGTCACATGAAAAGGAGAGACTGTGTAAAGCACTTTACAATCCCTAGAGAGCGGGCTCAGCAAATGGTGTTAGGATTAGAGAGTGCTCGGCCACTGCTGAGAGGCCCCTAGCCCCAGCCCAGTCGAAGTCTTCTTTAAAATGCCCACAGCTCTGTGGCCTGAGCTTGGTTGGACTCTGGCTCGATGTGTGCCCACCCTGGAGCAGGATTGAAACCTCCCTCCCTTGTTCAGCATTTTCCAGAAATGCTGGGAAGAGAGGCCTTGCTAGGTCTAGGTATGGATGCTGGGCAAGCAAGCCTCCACGTACTACCTGAAGGCCAGCTCTTATGTTTATCATCAGTGAAGCATCGTTGTAACTAAGTACAAGTGAAGGTGCTTTTCTGGGTTAATATTTGGTCCTCCCATGAAAATAAGAAAATAAGAATTGTGATTTTTCTAATCATTGATTTGGCATCAGGATGCTTGGATTCTGATAAAGTGGTGGGTTCTTAGAGAAATGGAAGCCCATCCTCTCCCCTTACTAAATAAAGCATAGACACGCTAGTACATTGTCATGAAGATAATATCCAGAGTCTTAAGTTTCCCTCCCATCAAAGAAGAAGGGTGATAGCTCTGGTTGATCAGCCTCCTCCTCATTGATGTCTATGCCAGATATGGATTATCATGAGTACTCATGGGTGGGGGTGGGGGGTCCAGTTTTTTAAAATTATTTTATGGGTTAGTATTTTACATTCGTTGAAGGCCTTGATGATTGAATTCCTAAAAATGGATTTTGGGGTTGTAATTGGCATTTGCCCAGCATCCACTTGAGTGTCAGGGGCCTAATTTAAGTACTGGAATGCCAGTAATTGTGATGACTGTGATAAACGAGGCAGTCACAACCAGACTTCAAACTTTGTGATCTGGATGAAGGTGAAATTCCTGAAATTTAAGTTAATAGATTTTTCTTTATTCCCTCTCTAGCTTAAAAGTATCAGTGGTTGAGAAGAGCTTGCCGGAACTGTTACAGCCGAAGCTGTGTAATATAATTGTATAACAGAATTACCTTCTATACAAACCTTTTTTTCTACTTTTAGATAGAAATGTCTACTTTTTCAGCAGTTCTGTGAATTGAATTAAAGAGCAGAGTGACTGTAGATTTGGAATGGCTGGTTTACTTTGGGATATATTCTAAGGATTTTGCAGCAATGCTGGAAAAATGACAGGGATGAATCTCATCGATATTTTTTTTTTTTTTTTTTTTTTTACGTAATCAGCAAAGACTTCAGAAATGGTGTTCGTTTTCCAGCCAAGTGAAGATCTCTCCAGCTGGACACATCTCAGCTTTTGCAGTGACGAAAACACCTACGATAGTTCAGTTCTTTAGTTTTTCTATTTGAAAAATCATTTCAATGATTTTTGGTTCCCGTTTCTCCTTAACGGCTGAGTGGACAATAGTATATGTATATTTGACTGGACTTTTTCCTACGCTATCTATCACGGTTCATGTTTTTCATAAATAAAAAACCATCTGGTTCACCTGACAGTTAGTAAGAGGTCAGTATCTCAGTGTGTGGATAACAATGAACCCTCTTCCCATTTTACTTATTTTTGTCCAAATAAAGAGTGCATGATGTATCCGAATAGTAGCACAGTTAAAAATCAGGTATGGAATTTTGGGCAAGCTAAGTTTTACGCTGGAGCCTCCCTGTAGCGTGACCAGCTGCTACAGCTGGGATTCAGTAGCATGGGGGGGGAGGGGGGTGTCCAGCTTGGTTGGGGTCTCATTGCTAGGAGAGCCCCACATTAGAATGCCAGCTCACCTGCCCTGCTCCCTTCTCCCAAAGGTGGCGGCTTTAGCAGCGTTAGAGAGAGGCTTCAGTATTCTGTTTTAAGAGGTTTAGAAGCTAATTACGCATCCTCTGATATCTTCCCCACACTTTGTAGGAGAAACTTTAAATGTGTTGAAATTTCACAAACAAAAAAAATTGTATGATACCAGCTCTATGAAAAGCTAGAAAATGTGATGGTTTAGAGTTTTCATTAGCTTTGCCACAATATTCACAATGGAAAATTATATGACATGGTAGCAGAATAGACCTTTTAATGTGTTGCTTATATTTTACCTCAAATTAAATTGTAGATATAGGGTAATAAATAAAATTCATCCATGCCTTTCACACACTAATTTCTTTCTAAAGTCTTTTATGGTTACGCATCTCTGGGAATACTTGGTTGGGTTGGGGGATGCCTTGGGGTGCTGCCAGCAGATTATTTTCTGAGAAGGGGTCCTCCTAGGCAGAGCAGATTTGGGGTGGGGGGCAGCTGGGTCCAGATGCCCCCACCTAATGCCATCGGGAGGATCATTCCTGCTCTGCCCCTCCGTGTTCCCTCCATTTCTCCGGGGGTGGGAGGGGAATGTGAGTGAATTTCGACATTGATCTCTGCCAGACTAACTTGGGGGAGCAAATCCCCTGCCGTGTGATCCTGCTTTCCCAGAGCTCGAGTGAGCTGAGGACCGGCTGATGGTGGATTGTTGGGGAAAGTGTCGCTTCCTCCCAAAGATTAAGGTTTCCCATAGCCTGTACGGCAGATGGTGACGGCATTAGCAGGCTCCAAGGGAGGCAGGTCGTGCCCCAAGAGCTGCCTCCCCAGCACTGCGACGAGCAGGTTAGAGTGTGTGCAGGCTGCGATACGCCCGCAGTCTGGACTTGTCGATGTTTGAGCTCTTGCACGTGGGCCGAGCAGTCGTGCAGAGAGCAGGGGCTGCTGTGGGGAGAGGACTGGCCTTGGAGGCAGGGAGGCCCCGCTTCCTTCCCTCCTCCTGGCACCCAGACTTGGATTTCTCCAGGAAGCTCAATTTAAGTCGCAGATGAGCACAGCTGGGAGGAGTTTCCATGAATGGAACTCGCCAGGCTGTGGAGGCAGAATCATTGGGTCAGATTGTGGCCCCGAGGGGCAGAGGTGAGAATGCGTGTGGGGCCCGTCTCTGGCCCTTCCCTCACTAGCCGAGTGACCGAAGGCAAGGCACAGCTCCTGGACCATTCCCTGTCCTATAAAATGAGGGAAACATCCCAGTTCAAATAGACAAAAGGGCAAGATGGTGGGCTGCCTTCTCCTGAGAGGCTTCGTTCCTTAGGGGGGCAGCAGGGCTCCTGGTGCCCCTCTTTCCCAGTTATTACAATGCGTGTTCTCTGAGCCAGCCAAGCCTGGTGGGCTCTGCTTGTTGGCCTCTCCTGAGATGGGCGCTCTCTCCGAGCCTCTGGCTCTTCAGGGAATTGGAGACCCCCTCTCTGAAGAGGACTTCTCCCCAAAGGATGGGTGCTCTGTCCCTCTGAAGTGACCCTGAGAGGGGGTCCTGGGAGGTCCTGCCACGCTCCCCCAGGTCCCAAAGAGCCACCCACTTGTGTTTCTGCCTGGGTGCCACTAAAGCTCCCTCCTCCCTGTAGCTTAGAGCATTAGGTGAGATGCTGAGGTGGACTGGACCAGGTCAGTAGCCAGAGGCTCCGCGGGCCCCAGGGCTGCCTCTGTAGAAGCTCTGGTGATGACCAGGTCTTTGTCTACACCACCAGGCGTCACTTGGTGAACACCTTTTGTAGCACCCCCTGCTCTTGGCTGGCAAAGTGGAAGCCAGGGCTGGGGCCCCTCCAACTTGATGGGCTCCCATAGGTTAGGCAGGCTAGACGTGGGCAACAACAATTCTCATCTAGGAATTTAAATGTTGGAATTGTGAATGTGTTGGGATGTTGCTGCCTGGGACTCTCCCTTAGAAAAGGGATGGAGAGACCAAAGTGCAACAGGGAAGTTGACCTGTTTGCCCAAGAGTGGCAAGGGCTAGGCAACTGGGGTGAAGTGACTTGCCCAGGGTCACACGGCTAGGCAGGTCCTGAGGCCAAATTTGAACCCAGGGCTTCTCGACTCCAAGCCTAACACACGACTGAGCCACCTAACTGCCCGGAGATAAATGTTAACTCTAGTCAGTGTTTAAGGCTTTCACGTTTTCAAAGCTTGTTCCATGATCTCAGGAGCCACAAAGGAAACTCAAGGTTGCTTTTGCAAAAATGACTCGGACTCCCTGTAGGCCAGATCTTGTCCCTTCCACCTGGCAAAAACAAGCTGGATAAGCCCTGCCTCAAGGGTTGTATCCTGGCCACTTGGTTTTCTCCATCCAGTTATGCTCCGCCAACCCTGTTCTTTGATTTTAGTGAGTTAGCTCTGGCCCGGGGCTCCAGGATGAGGACCCTGGTGGGAAGGAAGCCGAGGAGGGTTTGCACAGAACGGGCCGCACGACATCCCCCACGTCGGGGCCCAACGGCCCGGGAGCTCCCTGGTCCTCAGCGTTGATCCAGTACAACCGCCAATCACCGGGCGACGCTCGTTCACCCACTAACATGGAAAAGGGTTGGCAGGAACGAGGGGAGCATGTTGAGCTCCCCGGAGAAGACCACCTTTCCTGGACTAACTCGTGAGGGCACACGAGGCAGTCTGTAGGCATTCTGGGGAATTTCTGGGCCTCCCTCGAGTCGTACCTGGATCTCGGTGTGCTCGGCCAAGATCTGAAGCCAGCGGGACGCCCATTGTCCCTGCGCACCCCACCTCAAGAGAAGGTCGGCCGATTTTGTAGTGCACAACGCCAGAGTCGGCTTGGGATGATGAGAAAGTGGGGCTGCTGGCCTCGGAAGGACGAGAGGCTTCCCCCCGCGGAGATCACGGGGCTCCGTGTTTGGGATGGAGAGTTCTAGAGCCCCCTGGGAGCCCCTGGGCCCACTCAGAGCTGAGTATTTTTTTTTAAAGGCTTGAAGACCTTCCATGACAGGCCTCCCACCCGTTTCCAAGAAGGCCCTGCTGATTCTGAATGCCTCTAATTGGGCTAAAAGCCATTTCTTAAATGGAGCCTCCATCTGCCTCTGCAAATTCCTCTCTTAGTTCTGCCATTGGAACCCAAGCAGAAGAGCTCTGATCTTTCTTCCATAGGGTAGCCCTTTTTCTTTTAAACCAAAAAAAAAAAAAAAAAAAAAAGAGGGGCAGCTGAGTAGCTCAGTGGATTGAGAGTCAGGCCTAGAAATAGGAGTTTCTGGGTTCAAATCTGGCCTCAGACACTTCCCAGCTGGGTGACCCTGGGCAAGTCACTTGACCCCCATGGCCCACCCTGACCACTTTTCCACCTATGAGACAATACACAGAAGTTGAGGGTTTAAGGAAAAAAAAAAACAAAAAAAAGGGACACCATCTTCTCCAAATGAAACGCTGCCACTTCCTTCAACTGGTCATGGCATGAGATCCAAGCCCACACGCCACCCTGGTGTTCTCTTGTTTGTCAGGACCCTGAATGTTCTCCTCCAAGCCCCGTTTTCCCCAGAATAGACCTTCCCGACTCGTTGGCTTTCTCGTCTTCTTGGTCTTCCTGGGTGCGCTCCAACCTCTCTTCTGGGACACTCGCGGCCAGAATCGAACACAAGACTGGGTGTAGTCTGGCTAGAAGGGCCAGCTGTAGGTAGACGCCGACACATTCCTCCATCAGCGATGCCTGCCCATGTTGTATAAGGACACTAGATAAATGCAAAGTAGGTGGGGAAGGCTGCCAGCCGATGGGATCAGGGAAGGAGACTTCACATAAAAGGTGTTTCGCTGCCCCTTGACGGAAGAGAGAAACTAGAAGGTATTTGTGAGGGGGCTGCATTGGAGGCTCCAAGGATGGCACAGAGGAGAGTTGGGGGGGGGGGGCACAGAAAAGAGCCCAATAGCTGGATAGCAAAGTGTGGGAAGGGAAGAAATAAATAATCAAGCTGGAAAAGCAGAGTAACTCCGTTTCTGCCCCTAGAAGGCTTTTTTTTTTTTTTTTAATCTAATGAGGGGGGGGCAGCTGGGTAGCTGAGTGGATTGAGAGCCAGGCCTAGAGATGGGAGGTCCTGGGTTCAAATCTGGCCTCAGACACTTCCCAGCTGTGTGACCCTGGGCAAGTCACTTGACCCCCATTGCCTACCCTTACCACTCTTCCACCTATAAGTCAATATACAGAAGTTAAGGGTTTAAAAAAAATTTTTTTTTTCAAAAAAAAAAAAAATAAATAAATAAATCTAATGAGGGGCATTTCTTAAGTACCTACCTTGTGCCCAGGTGCCCTGTGAAGCCCTGTAAATACAGTACAAATGAACCAGTCCTCGTCTTCCAAAAGCTTCCAACCTAAGCAGAATCTAAGACGACCTAAAAGTACGACAGCGTTTGCAGAGGACACGAAGGACCAAGGAGAGGGAATTTGGGGAAGGAAAGACAAAGGAAGTCATGAAGCAGGGAACCCCCAAGCTGGGTCTCAAAGGAAGAGAAGGATTTCTGGGAAGACAAAATACATTGCAGGTCGGGGGGGGGGGGGGGAGTGGGGGTGACTGAACCGAACGGGATCAAATCGAGGACAGTCCAGTAGAATACTGAAGGGGGCAGCAATATCGACAATTCTAGAAACCCATGTCGGCGCTAACTTACGTCAAACAAGCATTTATCAGATGCTGCTAAAGGCGGGTGTCCCCCAAGGCTCTCTTCTGCCAACATGGTTTTCCTGGGGGACGGACGGCCACTATGCGTGCTGCAGCTTCTTGGAGCCACACGTGAGAACTGAGGGGCAAGTGGACAGCAGCCCTGAAAAGGGCTCCTCAGCCCTCACAACAGGTATTAGTTTTACCTGAACACCCCGTGCACCCCCTCATCAGTAAATAATGTAGCTAATATTCCTACCTGTCTGCATTTGTTTTCACATTTTTACACTCTAGTACACAGCAATTCTTATGAAATTTTCGTGTACAATTGGGAAATATGCATACTTCTTTCTATTCCCATTCAGTAATAACCACAGATTTAATTATTTAACCCTAAAGAGAATTGATGAGGCAAAGAACAATTCTTAAAAATAATAATTTTATTGAAGTAAAGGACAATGAAATAACATACCAAAATGTTTAGGATTCAACCAAACCAGTCTTGAGGAAAAATTTTCTATCTTTAAACATTTTCATCACCAAAGAAAGAAAAGATCGATGAATTGTGGAAGAAACCCCCCCAAAACCTGAAAAAAAAATCAGAATACTGCAACTAAATAGAAAAAAATTATGAAAAATCAAAGAAGATAAATCACCTTGAAAGAAAAGGATCAAATCAGTCATTTTAAAAAACCTTTGAAAACAGGGAGGAGTAGAATGAGAGGTAGGTCTCTCTGTGGGAGGTCTTGGGTTCAAATTTGGCCACAGACACTTCCTAGTTGTGTGACCCTGGATAAGTCACTTAACCCCCATTGCCTAAATCCTTACCATTCTTCTGCTTTGAAATCAGTACAAAATATTGCTTTTTAGCAATTTTTAGATGGAAGATAAGGGTTTAAAAAAAACCAACTATGAAAATAGATGAATTGTTAGGTAACCTGGTTTTTAAAAAGAGATAGAAAAATAAAATCATCAATATGAAAAATGAAGAATTCCCCCCAAATCAAAGGAAATCATTCAAAATGATTTTGTCCACCAAAAAAAATCACTAACTGAGATAGATGAATCTTTACATTACCATAGCAAACTACTAAAGGGCTATTTTTTAGAGCTAGAAAATGTGTTAACAAAATTCATCTGGAGAAACAAAAGACAAATTTCAGAGGCAATAATGAAAAAAGTAGGAAAGGGCCTTGCTTAAAAGGATCATATCTCAAATTATCCAAAGTAATAATTATTAAAATTATTTGGGGGAAGCTGGTGGCTTAGAAGATTGACAGCCAAGCCTAGAGATAGAAGGTCCTGAATTCAAATCTCTCAGACATTTCCAAGCTGTGTGACCCTGTTAATCATGTTGTAAAAAAAAAAAAAAAGATGAAATAGGATGAAGTCAGTGGGAAATCCAAACGGGACTAATTCAGAATGAGGTAAGCAGAAGGAAGAGCACCATCATATGGTGACTACAACACTGTAAAAAACAAAACAAAAAAAAACTGGCTTTGAAAAATTTAAGCATTCTGATCAATAGAACAACCAACCACAAATCCACAGGGCTGATGATGAACCGCTCCCCAACCCGCCCCCCTCTGTCTCCCTCTCTCTATCTCTCTTTTTGTCTCTCTCTCTGTCTCCCTCTCTCTGTCTCTGTCTATCTCTCTGTTTCTCTGTCTCTATCTTTCTGTCTGTCACTGTCTCTCAGTTGCTCTCTGTCTCTCTGTCTCTGTCTGTCTCTCCCTCTCTCTGTCTGTCTTTTTGTCTCAGTCTCTCAGTCTCTTTCTCTGTTGCTCTCTCACCCTCTGTCTGTCTCTCTCCCTCTCTCTGTCTCTCTCCATCTCTCTCAGTTTCTCAGTCTCTTTGTGTCTCTCCCTCTCTCTGTCTCTCTGTCTCTGTCTGTCTCTTTCTCTGTCTCTCTGTCTCTGTCTGTCTCTCTCCATCTCTCTCATCTCTCAGTCTCTTTGTCTCTCCCTCTGTCTGTCTCTCTCCCTCTCTGTCTGTCTCTCTGTCTTTGTCTCTCTCCCTCTCTCTGTCTGTCTCTGTCTGTCTCTTCCTCTCTTTGTTTCTCTCCCTCTGTCTGTCTGTCTGTCTCTGTCTGTCTCTCTCTCTCTCTGTCTCTGTCTCTGTCTCTGTCTCTCCCTCTCTCTGTCTGTCTCTCTGTCCCTGTCTGTCTCCCTTTCCTGGCTTGATATCCTCCATTCTTCGCCACACAAACGTCCGTGCCTAAGCGGGCCTTTCCACACGGGGTTCAGCAGGCCTCCTGGCCCCTCGCTGCTCGGATTCATAAATAGGACACGAGTATTTCTGGGTCTGAAATAGAAATCTGTGGTTTCCGGCTTTGGGTCATTGTTCTTAGCAGGCCCGTCAGACGCTGATCCGCAGCCTCCAGCCCGCCCGGCTCTTTCTCCCGAGGATTGTCTAATTCTGGGGATTTTCCACTTCATGTTTTGGATACAAAAAAAAAAAAATACCAGCAAGGCCTAAAGGCCTGGCTTTGGGGCTCGGGCTGGGGACTGGTCCAGGGTGGCTCCTGGCCTGCTGTCGGCCTGGTCTGGTCCCTGTTTCTTGGACGGTTAATCTGTAGAGTCGGTGTTTGTGTTCAGAGTCCTTTGAGCGCTTCCAGCGCCGGGTCTCGGAATTCGGCCTTGTGGGCCTCACGTTCCATCCTGTCCTGTCCTGAGACCATGTTGCGGGGCAGAGCGGACCTCGGCGCCTTCAGGGCTCGGCCAGTGAACCTCGGACCACAGCGGAAAGAGGGAGAGGTGTGAAGCCAGAGGATCCGGGTTCAAATGTCGTGTCTTTCGTGGATTCCATGGGTTACCATGAGCAAAGCATTAAGCATCTCTTGGCTTCAGCTTCTTCATTTCTAAGAGGATTGAGCTAGACGGCCTCTGAGGTCCTCCCCACTCTAGGTCTATGATCTGATCGTTTTCCCGAGGCCTCAGTTTCCCCATCTATAAAACGAGGGGGCTAGCCTTGATGGCCCCCGAGGTCCCCGCAAGCTCTACACCTATGATTTTTTTTAAACCTTTACCTTCTGCCTTAGAATCAGTGCTAAATATTGGGTCCAAGGCAGAAGAGCTTTAAGGGTTAGGCGATGGGGACTTGCCAGGGTCACACAGCGAGGAAGTGCTTAAGAGCACATTTGAACCCAGGACCTCCCTTCTGCAGGCCTGGCCTTCTCTCCCAGCACAGCCACTCAGCTGCCTCCCAGTAAATGTCATCTTGCTGGATTCAGCCCTAAAGTTTAGCTTGACAAACTCCTTGTGAATTCTGATCCTGAAAGGCGGCGTGTTTGCCGTCCCTCAGCTTTGGGCCGCTTGGAACCTGGACAAATGCTGCACGCAGTCCTTGATAAGAGGGTTGGATGGCCCGAGGAAAAGGCAGCCCCCCAGAGGCACCCCAGGAGACGTCTCCCTCCGAGGGGACCCCAGCCTCCAAGGATCGCTGGTAGATCTGACCAGATCTGCGCTGGCTCCGAAGCTGCGCTCCTGGCTCTGTTCCAGCCCGCGTTCTTCTACCTGGTCCACAAGCAGAGAATGAAAGACGTGGCCGCGTGGATCGCTGAAATCAAAGCATCGTTTGTTCATGGACAGAATTTTGCCGATCGATCGATCGGCCAATTCTGACTACTCTGGAGGGGAAAAAGGAACGAGGTTAGTCCGGCACGACCTGGTCCCCACCATTCTGGATTTCAATCAGAAACTTTACAGGAAAAACAACTAGATGGTCCCAACCCTAATACCGGGCACGTGTGCCTCCAGGGAAGTCAGAAACACAAACCAAAGGGTACCAGATGTCAAAATGGCCATAGATGGCTTCAGTGTGATAGCAAAGAACTGGAAACAAAATGGAGGCTCCTCCATGAGAAAATGGCTACAAGAACTAGGGTGTAGGAATGTGACAAGATAATGAGAATGGATTAAAAAAAAACACAACAAACCACTTATTTATACTTACAAGGGCAATGCTAAGTCCTGGGGATAACAAATGAAAAAATGGTTCCTGCCCTCAAGGAACTTACATTCTTCTTCTTTTTTTTTTTTAACCCTTAACCTTCAGTCTTAGAATCTTTACTGGGTTTCCATTCTTAGAATCTATATCAAGTATTCATTCCAAGGTAGCTTAGAATCTTTACTAAGTTTTGATTCTTAGAATCTATACAACTAAGTATTCATTCCAAGTAAGGGCTGGGCAAATGGGGTTAAGTGACTTGCCCAGGGTCACCCAGCTAGAAGTATCTGAGGTCACATTTGAACCCAGAACCTCCCATCTCTAGGCCTGGCTCTTAATCCACTGAGCCATCTAGCTAACCCCAGGAGCTCACATTTTAATGGGGAAAATAACACAAATTGGGGAGAGGCATTTTGTAGGTTGTAATTCTAAAAAGAGGAAGTCAGCATCCATAGAGGAGTGGGGATTAAGGAAGGCTATTTTGTTCTTGAAAGTGAAAGAATAGTAAATTGGATAATAAGGAAGTAGATTGACACACCCAGTCCAGGAACAATGACAGAATGAATTTGTTCATAGTTCATGATTCCAGAACTGGAGTAAGATTTGGGGAAGGAGGGCTGGATAGTTCAGAGAGATGTGGGAAGATGCCTACAATTGATGTAATGTAAAGTAAATAGAACAGGAAAAACCCAACATGATAACTATAGTAATGTAAAGAGAAACAACACCCAAAGATCTTCCCAACTCTCTTACTTCTCTCTCTCTTTTTTTTCAATAAAAACCTTCACCTTCCATTTTAGAATCAATACTGTATATTGATTCTAAATATCAATATAAATCCCTCCCCCAATTGATAAATGGTCAAGGGACATGAATAGGCAGTTTTTGCACTATGAAATCAAAACTATCAATAAGCACATGAAAAAGTGTTCTAAATCCCTCCTGATTAGAGAAATGCAAATTTAAAAAACTCTGGTATCACTTTATACCTAGCAGACTGGCCAATATGGCAACAAAGTGATAAATGTTGGAGGGGATGTGGCAAAATTGGGACACTAATACATTGCTGGTGGAGTTGTGAATTGGTCCAACCATTCTGGAGGGCAATTTGGAACTATACCCAAAGGGCTTTAAAAGAATGCCTGCCCTTTGATCCAGCCATACCACTGCCAGGTTTGTATCCCCAAAGAAGTAATAGGGAAAAATACTTGTACAAAAATATTTATAGCTGCACTCTTCGTGGTGGCAAAAAATTGGAAAATGAGGGGGTATCCATCGATTAGGGAATGACTGAACAAATTGTGGTATCTGTTGGTGATGGAATACTATTGTAGTGAAAGGAATAATGAACTGGAGGAATTCCATGTGAACTGGAATGACTCCAAGAATTGATGCAGAGCCAAAGGAGTAGAACCAGTAGAACAATGTATACAGAGACTGATACACTGTGGTACAATCAAATGTAATGGACTTCTCTACTAGCAGCAATGCAATGATCCAGGACAATCCAGAGGGACTTATGGGAAAGATGCTATCCACATCCAGAGAAAGAACTGTGGGAGCAAAAGCAGAAGAAAAAAATATGATTAATCATGTGGTTTGATGTGGATATGATTAGGATTTTGATGTTAAAGAACCACTCTATTGCAAATATGAATAACATGGAAACAGGTTTTGAACAATGATACATGGATAACCCAGTGGAAATGCTTGTCAGCTCTGAGAAGAGGGGAGGAAAGGGGTGAGGGGGTGAGGAATCATGAATCATGTAACCGTGGGAAAATATTCTAAATTTAAAAAGGAAAAAAAAGAAAGGAAAGGGAAGGGAAGAGAGGAGAGAAAGAGAGGGAGAAAGAAAGGGAGAGAGAGAGAAAGAGAAAGAGAGAGACAGAGACAGAGACAGAGAGACAGAGACAGAGACAGAGAGACAGAGAGACAGAGAGACAGAGAGACAGAGAGAGAAAGGAGAGGAGAAATGCATCTTTGTTACAATGGATGTGGAGCAGTGGACATGCTGCTCAGTTTTGCTAAATTGCTCTGCCTCCTCCTCCAGCTTTGATTCTTCATTACCAGGGTGGTTCCTTGAGAAGGGGAGGGACAGAAGGGGGGAAGAGATGTTTGTTGTGGCTTTGGCTGTAGAAACAAAACCTATCAATGATAATGTAAATGACGTATATGTGTGTGTGACACACACACACACACACACACACACACACACACACACACACACACATTCTTTCCTTNACACACACACACACACACACACACACACACACACACACACACACACACACACACGATGCCCGGTGGCTCCCCAGAGCCTGGGAAGGGTCTCTCCTCTAGATAACACCAGGAGGTGGACGCGCAGGGTGGTGGGAGTTTGTGACCCACTGAGGAGCTGGCACCGAAGTCTTCCCCGGGCAGGTGTTCGGGACGCTGACAGGTGCCTCCCCAGGTGGGTCCCATCTCCTGGGCCGCACCCACGCAGCCAGTGATTCATGAGGGACAAATCTATGGCCTGAAGGAACCTCCTGGACAGCTGCTCCAGACTGTGAGGTGGTGGGCCGGGCCAGGGGGAGGGAACAGAAGGAGTTCAAGCCGGTTGTTGTTTTCATCTCTACACTCTGCGGATTGACATTAAGAAATTCCGAAGAGGAGGGCGAGTGAACAGCTGGCCAAGCTGGTGGCAGCGGAGGCCAGGATTTGGATTTCTGGATCACATATTGAAATGAAGGCTTAATGAGCACTTTGCTAGGAAGAGAGAACACAAGGGGGGAGGGAGGGGGACATGACTGCCAAGCACTGTTATCTCATTGGATCCTCACAACAACCTTGGGTTGGGAGGTGGGGGGTGGGATGCTCTCATTGTTCCCATTTTCCAGGTGAGGAAACTGAGGCAGACAGCAGTTAAGTGACTTTCTCATGGTTGCTCAACTATGAAGTATCTGTGGCAGGATTTGAACTCAGGTCTTCCTGATTCCAGGTACAATGTTCCATCCACTGTGCCCCCAAAGGAGCTTTAAATTGAAAAGGAAGAGAGAGAAAACTGTCTACTTTGTTCCGTTAAGACGGCTACAATGGGGCAACTGGGTGGCTCACTGTATAGAGAACCAGTCCTGGAGACAAGAGGTCCTAAATTCAAATATAGCCTCATATACTTTGTAGTTGTGTGACCCTGGGAAAGTCACTTAACCTCAGTTGACTAATTTTTATCACTCTTTTGCCTTGGAACTAATATTTAGTATCAATTCTAAACTGGAAGGTAATGTATTTTTTAAAAAGACAGGTATAACTGAGTAACCAGTATTATTATCATCATTATCAAGTATAATAATTATTATATACTTATACATTTTATTTATAAAAATATATAATGTTTATAAATAAATCATAAAAATAAATCTATAATCCTCAGGGTTCTTATAATATAGTTATGTAATATATGATATATAACATACAATTTGCTATAACAGAGCTATAATATATATTATATGATATAAAAGTTAAATCATAGTCCTATAATATATATTATATTCTATGTAATCTGTTATAATAGTTCTAGAATATATTATATATCATATAATATAATTTTCTAATATATATTATATGACATATATGTTAGAGCATAATTCTATAATATATATTATATGTAATCTATGTTATAGCAGTTCTACAATATATTATATCACATAGAACATATAAGCTATAACATAGTTTTCTAATATGTAATATATTATGACATATATAAGTTAGAGCATAGTTCTATAATATATATTATATTATATGTAATCTATGTTATAACAGTTCTACAATATATTATATCTCATAGAACATATAAGCTATAACATAGTTTTCTAATATGTGATATATTATATGACATATATAAGCTAGAGCATAGTTCTATAATATATTATATTATATGTAATCTATGTTATAACAGTTCTACAATATATTATATTGCACAGAACATATAAGCTATAACATAGTTTTCTAATATATGATATATTATATGACATATATAAGTTAGAGCATAGTTCTATAATATATATTATATTATATGTAATCTATGTTATAACAGTTCTA
>NC_058133.1:499878649-499881243 GCF_016433145.1 Gracilinanus agilis | reverse complement strand
ATATAATATATTATATGACATATATGTTAGAGCATAATTCTATAATATATATTATATGTAATCTATGTTATAGCAGTTCTACAATATATTATATCACATAGAACATATAAGCTATAACATAGTTTTCTAATATGTAATATATTATGACATATATAAGTTAGAGCATAGTTCTATAATATATATTATATTATATGTAATCTATGTTATAACAGTTCTACAATATATTATATCTCATAGAACATATAAGCTATAACATAGTTTTCTAATATGTGATATATTATATGACATATATAAGCTAGAGCATAGTTCTATAATATATTATATTATATGTAATCTATGTTATAACAGTTCTACAATATATTATATTGCACAGAACATATAAGCTATAACATAGTTTTCTAATATATGATATATTATATGACATATATAAGTTAGAGCATAGTTCTATAATATATATTATATTATATGTAATCTATGTTATAACAGTTCTAGAATACATATCGCATAGAACATATAAGCTATAAGTTTTCTAATATATGATATATTATGTGACATAATGTATATGCTATAACATATAACATATTAAAACATAACAAGATGATTTGGGAACCAAGAGCACCTCCGTGTCTTCTTTGCAGAGCTGGGGGACTATGAGTGTGAGACACCGAATACACTGTCAGAGTGAACCGATGTGCTAGCTTACTTTTGCTAAGGTTTGCTTGTTTTTTGTCCTTTGCCACAAAGAATGATTCAGTGGGTTGGAGAGGGATGTTGAGAAATGACAGTGATGTAAGAGCACAAGATACCAGTAAAGATTAATTAATGGGTCAATTGGCGAGGCCACAAGAGGTTGGGAAATCCTTTTCCGTTTAACGGTATTGAGGGCTTCCACTGAATAACTGCTAAGTGCCATGTTTTCAGTTGGTTGGAGTTTTGGAGAAGAGAAACCTGGGTGTTTGCCCTTCTAGGAAAGCAAGGCAAGAGAATGCTATGGAGAGAAGAGAGGAGCGGGGCTGTGGGGGTGATTTTTACAAAAATTTTACATGAAAGGACAATGGGGGTCACCCTGGCACGTGAGTGCATCCAGAGGAGGGGGGGAGTCCCGAACCGAGAGTCGATCAATGGCTCTCCCACGCTTTTACTCTTACTGCCCATAACCATGGATTGTGGCGTGTTGTGGAAATCCAAGGGGTAACGAAGTGTTCCTGGGGTTGAGGGCCTTGAGGCATTGCTTATTCTCATGGTCCTACGGGCCTACATGCGTAGGGTCTTGTCAAGATAAACTTTCTTCCCAGAGTGGAGGAGAACTCTACCTCCTCAATCATCATGGTGCAGGAGGGTCCTAAGGCACAGGCCAGGAATAATGTCTCACATCTTGATGGTCTTGTCTCTGGATCCAGATGGTGGGAAAGGCCCAGGTTTGCTACATTGTTTAGTCTCAGAGATGGAGGAATAAGAGCTTTCTGGGGCCCAGGAAGACCACTTAGGGAAACAAGATGGCAGAAGCTCCCTTTTGGGGGCTTTGAATGGGTGGGCATACATATACCAGATTGACAGCCTCAAGTCCCCCTTAACTCCCCATCCCACCCAAACAGATCAAGCCGAGAAGCTTGGAATGGCCTCCATGACAGCGGCTTCTAAATAGAGCCTCGGGACTCCCTCAAACGTTCGACCATCTCTCTCTGTTCAGACCCTTCCCGTTGTGGCTAACGTCAGCCTTCAGGTTAACTCTTAAATTCCTTCTCCTTCATCCTTATCATCCAGGCCCAAACTCCTTCTTGCTCCTCCCACCTTCTACTCTTCCTCCTCCATCTCTATCCACGTTGCTGTCATTCAGTCACTTCAGTTGTACAGAACTCTTTGTGACCCCATTTGGGGTCTTCTTGGCAGAGATCCTAGAGGGGTTGGCCATTTCCTTCTCCGGCTCATTTGACAGATGAGGAAACCGAAGCAGACAGTGTGAAATGACT
This sequence comes from Gracilinanus agilis, assembly GCF_016433145.1. NCBI lineage: Eukaryota > Metazoa > Chordata > Mammalia > Didelphimorphia > Didelphidae > Gracilinanus > Gracilinanus agilis. The sequence goes on along the minus strand of NC_058133.1, from coordinate 499,879,273 downwards.
TGCCCAGGGTCACATAGTTAAGATACTGGAATGGTTGACCATTTCCTTCTCTGGCTCATTTGACAGGTGAGGAAACTGAGACAAACAAGGTGAAGGGACTTGCCCAGGGTCATTCAACTAGGAAATGTCTGAGGCTTGAACTCAGGAAGATGAGTCTTTCTGACTCCAGACCCAGCACCCTATTTATAGAAAGAATATAAACTCCTTGAGAGCAGAGACTTGGATTTTTGTCTTTGAACCTCCAAATACCCAGGATAGTGCCTGGCATATAGTAGGTGCTTAATTAATGCTTGTGGATCAGCCTAGCCTTGTACCTCTCTGCATTTTTCTCCCCATTTCTGCATGCTTGGACCACGCTGTGTGCTAACATTCCTTCCACCTCCATACAGTCACTGAAATATCATCTAAGGGAAAACAAGGCCAAAAGAAGAAATTGAGGGAGATGGGAAGTGAGCCAAGTGTGTGGCTCAGAGAAGCCTTGAAGGAGGGAAGGAATAAGGAGAGGGTGGGGAAGATAAAGGGAGAGGGAGGGAGAAAGACAGAGAGAGGAAAGAGAGAGAAAGAGAGAGAGAGAGAGAAAGAGAGAGGAGAGAGAGAGAGAAAGAGAAAGAGAGAGAGAGAGAG
>NC_058133.1:499871371-499878553 GCF_016433145.1 Gracilinanus agilis | reverse complement strand
AGACAGACAGACAGACAGACAGACAGAGAGATGGAGACACAGAGACACAGAGAGACAAAGAGAGGAGCCTGGCCTGACTTGGCTGCTCCCTGGGTCCCCAGGGCCCTCTCGCCTACCCTGTTCACACACCTGTTCCCAGACGAGCCCTCAGGTGGTCAGGGATGACTGACAAGCTCTCTCTCACCCACTCTCTGGGCTCCCCATCACCCCACCGGCATGCCCGGCCCTGGGGAATTTCCCAGTGGCTTGGCCGTTAAGAGAACCTGAAACCCAAACTCCCCAAGGGCAGCCTATACCCAGCCAGTGGGGGAGGCGCTGGAGGAAGTCCTCTTAGGAAGGGCCAAATCTTTCAGTGGAGGAGATTGGACATGGCAGAGCCTTCCGGCTCTGGAAACTCTGCTCCTTAGACTCCAAATCCTCTCTCTCCCACTTAGTCCATGTGGGCAAATGACTTGTCTTTTCCGGGCCTCATTCTCCTCATCTGAAAAATAATGAATGTCACACTAGAGGGTCGTTTCTAGTTCTAGAGCTCCGAGCCTCCCAGTTCTAGATCTATGATTCTAGAATCTAGAATCTAGATGATGGGAGCTGGATTAGCGCCAGCCTTGTTCCTGCTTTGAGAATTCTTCTCTCCTGGCTTGCTACAATGCCTGGAAGGCCTCTCAGATTCCTTCTGGCATCCCAAAGTCCCTTATTCTTGGCATCCATTTAACTAACAAATATGGGGTGTTTACTGTGTAAAGAAGGTGATTGGGGGGGTCCCTGTATCCGCCTCTTTTACACTTGGTTACCAGGTTATTTAGGAAGAGGGCGACCCCCGAGCCCGAAAGGCCTGTGCTTCAATGCTAACTCTGACATATACTGACTGCAAGCCCTTAGTCAGCTTCCTTAAAATCTCAGTTTCCCTAAGACGATATATTTTAAAACTGTATTTTATACATTTATTTTTAATACATTTTTATATTTCTATTTATAATATAAACTATATTTATGATAAATCTATCTGTGTATTATATCATCTTTTTATTTATACATATTATATAAGTATATCATATACAAAATAATATATAATGTATAAAAATTACATGTAAACATACATAAGGCGATAAGTAAAGTTCCAATCTGCATTGACAGAGGAAAGCCCCCATCCCTCATCCCTTCCTCATTCAAACCTGAAAAGAGCATATGGGAGCTAAGGGGCAACTAGGTAGAACCCAGCACTAGGCCTGGAGTTGGGAGGCCCTGGATTCAAATGTGACCTCAGAAACTTTCTAGTTGTATAACCCTGAATAAGTCACTTTAACTCTAGCCCTTTTCCTTCTGTCTTAGAGTTGTGATTAGGACAGAAAGTAAGGGTTTAAAAAATAGATATGGGATGTAGATGAGGTATTAGGCACAAAGGGTGACTCTAAAGTATTTGTTGGCCCTCATCCCTTCTCTACTTCTACTTCTGGGGAAAGAGAGTAATTTGGCCTTTAAGAGACATAAAGACCTGAAATCTAGGCCAGGATGGAGGCTATCTCCAGGAGCTCAGGGCAAACTCAGCCCATTTAGTATCATCTTGACTCACTTTCTTTCTCTTTCACAGTCTCTCCCTCCCTCTTTGTCTCTGTCTTTCTCTCTCTCCTCTTTTCTCTCTCTAATCTCTGTTTCTTTCTCTCCATCTCTCTCCCTCTTCCTCTCTCCCCCTCTGTCTCTCCTCTCTCTCTCCATCTTTTTTCCCTCTATCTCTCTCTCTGTGCCTCTTTCTGTCTCTCCCTGCTTCTCTCTGTCTCTCCATCTCTATCTCTGTCTGTCTGTCTGTCTGTCTGTCTCTCACTCTGTCTCTCTCTCCATCTATCCCTGCCCCCTCACTCTCTCACTCCCTCTTTTTTCTCTCCCTCTGTCTTTTCTTTCTCTCTCTGTCTCTGTGTCTGTCTCTTTCTCCCTCTCTCTCTGTCTCTGTCTCTCTGTCTCTCTCCCTCCCCCTCTCTGTCTCTCCCCTTTCTTTCTCCATCTCTCTCTGTCTCTGTCTCTGTGTGTGTGTCTCTCTCTCTCCCCCTCTCTGTCTCTCCCCTTTCTTTCTTCATCTCTCTCTGTCTCTGTCTCGGTTTCTTTCTCCATCTCTCTCTCTCTCTGTCTCTGTCTTATCTCTCTCTCTCTCACATACATGCATGTGTAAACACACACACACACACACACACACACACACACACACACACACACACATAGCTGGTAGAATGATGAGAAACTAAAACAAAAAGCAGGTCCTTCCAGCCGCCGCCCCTCCCTGCGGGCGGGGCCCCTCCCTGCCCCCCTTCTCTGGCCGGCTCCTTCCTCTTTTCCCAGGACATAAAGGGCGGCGGGTCCCCCCCAGCCTGTGCAGTCTCCGCTCCCAGCCGGTGCTCAGTGCGCGAGTCCTGACGGGATCGAGGAGGGGATCGCAGGCATGGGGGACCCTTTCATCAGGCACATCGTCCTCCTGGGCTTTGAGAAGCGTTTCGCCCCGAATCAGCACTTTGTGAGTATGGCGGGGGGCTGGCCGCTGGGCCCCGGGGGGAGCTCTCGGCGTCGTCCCCCTGAAGCCCCAGCACAGAGCTGGAGCGGGAGGGATGCTCGGGACCTCGGAGCCGACCATTTCCCAGAGAATGTCGGTGACTCGGCTACAGTCACCCAGCCAGCCGCCATCCGAGGCCGGATTTGCACCCAGCTCCCCCACGCCAGGCCCGGGCCCTCCACTGGTCTTTGCTGTCCCCTTAGACTTCCCCTTTCCCCAGAGCTTTCATAAAGAGTCCTGGAGTTGAATTGGGCAAAGCCACGGCTCCGTCCCTGCGGCCCTCCCGGGTCAAACCACGGCCAGCCCTCGCCGTGCCCCCAGCGGCTGTGGGAGCCCAGAGGTGCCGCTTCCTGTCTCTGGCCCCGTTTGCTTTCCGGCCACGCGTTCAGCCTGGATGGCCTCGAAAGCCTCTTGCGGTCTTGACTCCTCTGAACCCGCCACTGGGAGGGCAGGAAGGTCCGAGATGGCCCATCGGCTCTCGGCGGGGCTCCGTGCCTGGGAGAGAGGGAAGGGGCCAGAGAGGAGCCAGCCGGCCACCAAAGAGAACCCCAGGCGTCTCCGACCTGCCCCACTTGGCCGCCGGCCCTCTGCTCGGGCTCACTTTTCCTCCCCCCTTTATCTTGGCTCCCCAGAGAGCTCCCCGAGAGCACAAGTTTCATTTCCCCCATCTTGGGGCCTGGTGGAGCTCCCTGCTCCATCCCCCTCGCCCCCCACCACACGTCTCCCGTGGGGGACTTCTGCCCGGAGCCTTCTGTTTAGGGTTCGGCCCCCTGTAAGAGTGGCTAGAAGGCCGCTGGGAAGGGCCGGAGGGCATTCTCCACTCCCCTTCCTTGCCCTTCCCGAAGTAACCTTTTTATGGGATGCCTTTTGATTGCTCCATTGGCAGTTGGCTGGCCCTACCCATGGACACTGAGCTTAGCTGTGCCCTTCTCCCTTCTCCAGGTCTACATGTTCCTGGTAAAATGGCAGGACCTCTCAGAGAAGGTGGTCTACCGCCGATTCACAGAGATCTATGAGTTCCACGTGAGTGTGGGCCCAGGAGGGGTCTGGGGTATTAGCACGGAGGGAGGGCAAAGAAGGGAAAGTGGGCCGGAAGACTCTAAGGGAAGTCATCCTTCTCTGAACACTGATTAGAAGGAAAGGACCAAAATATAGCCACTCTAGAGCCAACTTTCACTTGGTCAATCCCATTAGGAATGAGTGAGTGAAAGAATGAATAAATTAGGGGCAATTTAATAAATTAAATAAATTTATTTTAACAAATAAAATATATTAGGTGGCTTGCTGGCTAGGTGGTCTAGAGATGGGAGGTCATGGGTTCAAATCTGGCTTCAGGCACTTTCTAGCAGTGTGATCCTGGGCAAGTCACTTAACCCACGTTATCTAGCCTTTACTGTTCTTCTGCCTTGGAACTCATTACTCCTAAGATAGAAGGTAAGAGTTTTATTTTTTTTAAGTGAATAAATGAACGAATGAGTGAAAGAAAAAATAAATGTCTAAAATATTTGTTCAATGCCTGCTACATGCAAAAAGCAGATAATCCTCAAACATAGGCTAACAGGAATCTTCAAATAAGCCCAGAACATCCCCTTTGGGCTCTGAAAAGCCTTCTTGGCTTGGAGGAGGGTTGGCCTACTGACCTTCCTCCCAGGTACATTGGATAGCTCCTGGACCTCAAGTGAGGGAGACCTGAATTCAAATTGAGGCTAAGAGCAGCGCCCTCCCTCCCAGACTAAAACGAGATAATATTCGTAAAGGGCTTTGCAAACCTTAAAGCACTCTATAAATGTTAGCTGCTATTATTATTATTATTATTATTATTATTATTTTATTATTATTATTATCCTTGGCTCAAGGCCATAATAAAGAGAGTTTTGTCAGGTGCACGCAGACAGCAAGGAGAAAACCCATCTAAGAAGCATTCTGGGGAATTGGTCCAGGTTCCGATGGTTGTCCCAGAGCAGACACGAAGTGTGTGGCATCCTCCTCCTCCTTCAGACCATTGGGAGGGGTCTATATGCCCATCGCTGATTGGTCAGCTGGACACCCGGGACCACACTGGCTCCTTTTCCTGGATGGTTGCTCTCCTTCTTGGTGTCCCTTAACTCTTCTGTGTTGATCAGGAAGCTGTGGTCTGCTGGGTGGACGTAGAGTCAAGAGTGACCATAGCGGTCACTTCCCTTTGAGGTGCAAATAAGCCCTAAAATGGAGGATTCCACCAACCTTCCCAAGTCGTAGCCATCACTTTCTGGCCTGGGCCTTTTCTGATGCTCTTTCTTCTACTCAGAGTTCCCTCCTCCTCCTCCTTCTCTACTGAAATGGGATGGATCCAGCTGTGGAGACTTCCTCCTGAGACAAGACTGATTCCTTTCTCCCCCAAACTCTTGGAGCAGCCAGTCCCTCTCCCCTTCTTCTCAGTAGTCTGTTTAGTCATTTGTTCAGGCATCTTCTCTCTCCTTCTTCACTCTAAACCCTTTGAGGGAGGGACTGTACACATTTTATGCATTTTTGTGTCCCAAGACCCAGCACCAATATTCTCTACAAGGTAGTGGTTAATAAACATTTTTGGAATTGAATAAATAGGATCAATCAATCAATGTACATTTATTAAGCATTCACTAGGTTTCAGATATCTAAACTACTCCAGTGTCTCTGCCAAGAAAACTCCACTCCTTGTTTACCTCAGTTTCCCCATCTGCAAAATAAACTGGAGAAGGAAATGACAGGCTCTTCTCGTGTCTCTGCCAAGAAAATCCCAAACCCTGTTTACTTCAGTTTCTCCATCTGTAAAATGAGCTGGAGAAGGAATGGCAGACCCCTCCAGTGTCTCTGCCAAGAAAACCCCGCTCCTTGTTTACCTCAGTTTCTCCATCTGTAAAATGAATTGGAGAAGGAATGGCAGACCCTTCCAGTGTCTCTGCCAAGAAAATCCCAAACCCTGTTTACCTCAGTTTCCCCATCTGTAAAATGAGCTGGAGAAGGAATGGCAGACCCCTCTGGTATCTCTGCCAAGAAACCCTAAATGGGATATCAAAGAATCAGACACAACTGAAAACGACAAAGTTCCAGGTACTCTGCTAGGCTTGGAGATGATGATGATAAAAGTGGAACAGTCCTTGCCCTCTTGCAGTTTATTTCCATCTATCAGGCCATCAAGCACCATTTCTGAAGGGCTATCCATCAAGGGACAAGTATCTAGAAAGCCTTTACTCCTCTCCAAGCCCTGTGCTATTGGGTGGTAGTTCTGGGAGTGGATGTGAGACAGAAAAAGGAGAAATGCCCCCAGTTGGGGTTTCAATGATTGTGTGGGGAGAGAGGATGGTTCTAAGGTTCCAAATGAGAACACGGGAAGGATGAGGGCTGGTACAGACTGATTCCTCTCCGTCGTGTGGGCCACAGTGAACAAGTGGCTTGACTTTTCCTATTTTGTCTCATTTTAGAAACTGTTAAAAGAAATGTTTCCCATTGAATCTGGACAAATCAACTCAGAGAACAGAATTATCCCCCATCTCCCAGGTAGGCTCAGTGGAGGACGAAGAGATGGGAAAGAAGTCAAATCTTCTTTGAGATTCTCTCACCTCCCCTTACTGAATGTAGGGAGAATTTGATCGGAGATCTCAAGAAGAGAAGGGGGGGGGTGTCTCCGAATCCTGAGTACCATTTCTCTAACTCTGTTTCTTCTTCTGTAAAATGGGCTAAGAGTTGCAGCGAGTATCGATGGGGATTCTGTATGTGGACAGTTTTTAAAATTTGCAGTACTCAGAGCTCAATGGGTAGAGAGCCAGACCTAGAGGTGGGAGGTCCTGGGTTCAAATCTGGCCTCAGACACTTCCTGGCTGCTCTTCTGCCTTAGAACCAATATTCTTCCTTGGTCAGCCCCCTGTGACCAGCAGGGATGTGGCCTTGTTACTAGACCTTCCCCAGCCGCCCCGGATGGCTAGTAGAGCTCTGCTGCCTTCCTCTGCTGGGATCATGGTGGCTTTGTTGGCTAAGGAAGAGAAAGAGGAAGAAGAGAAAATAGAAAAAACCACTTGAAAAAGTGAGTCGGGCGATCCTGGGACAGGAAGCCAGACAAGCAATTTCTCAGCTTGTTGGCTGGGGATGGCAAGTCAGGGAGAGAGGAAGGGGAAGGACCTTGGCCAGGCTCACAGCAAAGCCTACACTGGGCTCCCAGACTCCTCCCAGCTGTCAGATAAAGCACTGGACCTGGAGTCAGGAAGATCTGGGTTTGAATCTGGGCTCAGACACTTACTAGCTGGGTCACCCTGGGCAAGTCCCTTTACCTCTGTTTGCCTCAGTTTCTTCCATTGTAAAATGGGGATAATGATAGCTTTTATCTCCCAGGGTTGTTGTAAAGAAAAATGAGGAGATAGTTGCAAATCCCTCAACACAGTGCCTGCTACGTGGAGGCACTCTATAAATGCTAGTTCCCTTTCCTTCTTAATTCCAGGGCTGGATGGTGCCTTACAGTTCATCTAGTCTAACCCTCTCCCTTTATCCAGGACCTAGAGAGGCTCCATTTCTCACCCAGGGTCACACCAATGGCAATAGGCTGAGGCCAGACTTCTATTTTTTTATAAACTGGATTTTTAAAATGTTAAACTTTTTATTTATAAATTATTTTATTTTATACATAAGTTATTAGA
>NC_058133.1:499841181-499868569 GCF_016433145.1 Gracilinanus agilis | reverse complement strand
ATTCCCTCAGAGATAATAATCAAAGGACATAAACAGGCAGCTTTCAAAGAAATCCAAGCTGTTAACAATCACCTGGGGGAAAAAGCCCTAAAGAAATGCAAATTAGAGCAACTTTCAGGTTCCATCTGATACCAATCAGACCAATAGAGGACAAAAGGAGAAAATGACCAATGCTGGGGGGCAGCGGGGGATAGGGGAAAACAGGTACACTCCTGCATTGTTGGTGGAGCTGTGAACTGGTCCAGCTCACTGGATAGCAATTTGGAACTATATGCAGAAAGTTACCACTGTGTAGCTTTTGCCTCAGTGATACCACAGCTAGGTCTATAACCCAAAGAGAGCAAAGAAAAGGGACCCACGTGTACAAAAATATTTATGGCAGCTCCTTTTGTGGTGACAGGGGATGCTATCTATTGGAGAACAGCTGAACAAATTATTCAAATCCTCTCTTACTCCCTATCCAGTGAAATACCATGTATATGAAGTCGCAAATCCCAAGTTCTTTGATGTCCTGCTTTCTTCTCACTATGCCAGTTGTCTGGGCATAGCACTTATTAGTGAATAGGAGGTGGTTACTGCCCAGGACATATAATCATATAGCTCAGGATTAGGATCTAGAGCTGGAATGGTCCTCAGAGGCTATGAAGTCCAACTCCCCTATCTTACAGAGGGAGAAACTGAGGCCCAGAGGTCATTGTGTAGTAAATGTCAAAGGCAGGATCAGAACCAAGTGCTCTTTCTGTCTTCCAAGTTGTAGAAATGGAAAGATACTCAGAGATCACCTGCCTGATTCTCATCTTTCACCAGGGACCAGAAGTCTTCCATCTCCAAGGTTCTACTGGGATCTTCAAACTCGTCTTTCTCCCTAATTCCCTCATTAAGCCAAGAAGCATTTATTAAGTGCCTTCTGTTTGCCAACTCAGCCATTTGGCTGAGTTCTGGGACTATCCACAAAAATGAAAAGGCAGAAGCTGCCCTCAAGGAGCTTACATTCTTTTAAAAAATTTTTTAAGAAAAATTTTCTATGGTTACATGATTCATGTTCTTACTTTCCCCTTCACCCGCTCCCCCAAACACCTCCCCCCATAGCCAACTCGTATTTCCACTGCTTTTAACATGTCATCAATCAAGACTTATTTACATATTATTGATAGTTGCACTGGTGTAGTTGTTTAGAGTCTACATCCCCAACCATGTTCGCATCAACCCATGTGTTCAAACAGTTGTTTTTCTTCTGTGTTTCCTCTCCTGCAGTTCTTCCTCTGAATGTGGGTAGTGTTCTTTACCATAAGTCCCCCAGAATAGTCCTGGGTCATTGTATTGCTGCTAGTACAGAAGTCCATTATATTCTATTTTACCACAGTGTATTGGTCTCTGTGTACAATGTTCTTCTTGCTCTGCTCCTTTCACTCTGCATCAATTCCTGGAGGTCTTTCCAGTTCACATGGAATTCCTCCAGTTCATTATTCCTTTGAGCACAATAGTATTCCATCATCAGCAGATACCACAATTTGTTCAGCCAGTCCCCAGTTGAAGGGCATGTTCTCTTTTCCAGTTTTTTAGTGTGGCTATAAATATTTTTTATTTATTTTTTATAATCTTTTTATCTATGATCTCTTTGGGGTACAAACCCAGCAATGGTATGGCTGGATCAAAGTGCAGGCATTCTTTTAGCGCTCTTTGGGCATAATTCCAAATTGCCATCCAGAATGGTTGGATCAGTTCACAATTCCACCAGCAATGCATTAATGTCCCAGTTTTGCCACATCCCCTCCCAACATTCATTACTTTCCCCTGTTATCATTTTAGCCAATCTGCTAGGTGTGAAATGATATCTCAGAGCTGTTTTGATTTGCCTTTCTCTAATTATTAGAGATTTAGAACACTTTCTCATGTGCTTATTGATAGTTTTGATTTCTTTATCTGAAAATTGCCTATTCATGCCCCTTGCCCATTTATCAATTGGGGAAATGGCTTGATTTTTTTTATACAATTGATTTAGCTCCTTGTATATTTGAGTAATTAGACCTCTGTCAGACTTTTTTGTTATAAAGATTTTTTCCCAGTTTGTTGTTTCCCTTCTGATTTTGTCTGCAGTTATTGTTTGTACAAAAACTTTTTAATTTAATATAATCAAAATTATTTATTTTACATTTTATAATTTTTTCTAACTCTTGCTTGGTTTTAAAATCTTTCCTTTCCCAGAGATCTGACAAGTACACTATTCTGTGTTCACCTAATTTAGTTATAGTTTCCTTCTTTATATTCAAGTCATTCACCCATTCTGAATTTATCTTGGAGCTAACATTCTAATGGGGAAAGCAGATGCATAAAAGGGAGGCAGTAAAAGCATAAAGGCATAAAAAAAAAAAAAGCATAAAAGGTGAGGGAGAAGGTAACCAAGGGGCAGGGGCATGGTGTCCGCGAGTCAGTTCCCATTCGATTCATTGTGTTTGTTCCTCATTTTACAGAGGTGGATTGATTGATCAGCAGTCACGAAACGTTAGAGGTGAGGTTCGAACCCGTGTTCCAAATAGAGCTTCCCCAAGCCCCTCCACCACTGTCTACTCTGAGCATGTGCCTGGGAGACTTGGGAAGGGGCGGAGCCATGCTTTTTCAAAGTCGATTTCTTCGCTTTGGGAAGGGCAAACGAGGAATAAGCTCGCTCTGCGCTGATTGGCTTAGGGGCAGCAGAAACTGTTTTATCGCGTGAAAAACCTTCCAATGACGTCACTACCGCCGCCCCTAGTGCAGCTTCCGCCCACATTCAACATGGCCAAGAAAGGCCTTCCGCCTCAGAAACGGAAGAGGCGGGCTACAGAGAAGAAAGGGTGAAAGGATTTCCAACTTGGTGGCGCCCCTGGCGGGAGGGCTTCGAGGACGCTGATGGCGGGAGTAACGACGAAAGTGGTGTGCGCGTGGGCGCGGCGCGCGGGGCCGCCGTTGCCGAGGCACGCTGGCGCGTCTCTAAGGACGCACTGGACGCCGGCTGGGAAGTCTCGGAGCAGGCGGGAGGCAGCCGAGGCCGAAGCCGAAGTTCCAGTGTTTCAGTACTTGGGCCAGCGGGCGCGGCGCGTGGACCGCATCTTCACGTGGGGCTTTTCGTACACGGGCGCGCTAGGCGTGCCCACCTTCGTACTGCCCACCGCCTACGGCCCCGCTGCCGGCCGCAAGCCCCGCGCCATACAGCCCGTGCCCTACCGCCTGGAACTTGATGCCAAGGTGAGCTCTAGGTGGAGGCGGGACCAGTGAAGGGCAGGACCTAGAGCAGAACCGGACTGACGAACGGCGGGCTTTAATGTGAGGCCAATGAGGGGCAGGAATAAGAGCTAGAGTGGATTAACGAGGGGAGGGAACAGGAGCAAAGTGGAGGCCATTAAAGGGTGCCAATGAGAAAGCGAGGCCCCAGAGGGCGTGGAGCTGATTGGTGAGACCAGTCAGGGGCGGGAACAAAAGCAAGGTGCGGCCAATGAAGAGTGGGGCTGGTGGTTGGGACAGTGAAGGGATGTGGCCAAGAACAAGGCGGGCCCTAAACTAGCGAGGGTGGAGCTAGTAAAGGGGTGTGTCAGAGCTTCTGGTTTAGCCCAGAGCAGGGCGGGGCCGACGAGGAGCTAGAACTGATGGGTTGGACTAGCGAGGGGCGGGGCCAATTGGGGCGGGGTCAGGATGGGCCAATAAAAGTCAGGGCAGGAGGCAGGCTGGGTGGTGCTTGGATAATAACACCTCGTGTCAAGGTTGGGTCTGAAGTCAGAAGAATTCAAATTTCACTTGTGTGTCCTTGAGAAAACCTTTGAAGCCACGAGCCTCAGTTTCCTTATTTATGAAATGAAGGGTTAGCTTGAGTTATCTCCCTAAGGCCCCCTCTAGGAACCTTTTGGGGAGGCAGCTATCATTTTAGTCCAGATTTTTAAAAAATTACTTTAGAGTTTAAAAAAATACAATTTTTCCTTTTTGTTCTCAGAGTGGAAGCATAGAGGCAAAGAGGCAAACGCCTGGGCTCCCTTACAAACAAGTCCATAATACATTTTTGTTTCTTTTTTTTTTTTTTTTTTTTTTTTTTAAAACCCTTAACTTCTGTGTTTGGCTCATAGGTGGAAGAGTAGTAAGGGTAGGCAATGGGGGTCAAGTGACCTGCCCAGGGTCACACAGCTGGGAAGTGTCTGAGGCCAGATTCGAACCCAGGACCTCTTGTCTCTCAATCCACTGCCCCTACATTTTTGTTCCTCTAGACTTTTCTGCCTAAAAACCTTCTTGGGTCTCCCTTATATTAAAAAGGTCAAACTTACCCATTGCCTGGTTATTCCCTTCAAACTATTGCATGTTTCCCATCTTCATCAATTTCCTCAGGGAGAAAAGAAAACAAAAAACTAATTCATATTTATGTTGTTTTGTGGTTTACAAAATACATTTTTTTTTTCAACTAGTGTTAAGTGACTTTTCCAGGATCATATAGCTAGGAAGCATCTGAAGCCAGCCTAGGTCTTTTCCAGTCCAGACTTGGGTCTCTAACCACTCTGTACTACCAGGTGCCCCTTACAAAGTACTTTTCTAACAACCCTTAAGGTTGTAGCATTATCAGCCTCATTTTTACTGATGAAGAAACAGACTTCAGAAGTGAGATAATTTGTTTCATTTGGCCACAGAGTAAGTGATGGAACTGGAACTTGAACTTGAGTCTTCCAATTCCAAATGCTCTTCCTCTATTTGTATCTTGCAAGATGGCTTCTGCATACCCTGATACTGAAGCTGGTTTTTTTCTTAGGCCACCAATGACCACTAAGTGGTAAAAAACATAAATACCCTTTTCTCATGTTCCTTGACTTCCCTCCAATGTTTGGTATTGTTAACCATGTGCCCTGTTGCATTGAATTTCTGGGACAAGATGGACACCACCTTTGAGTGACAAGACCGGCAGTTGAAGACCTCGGAATGTACCCAGATGCTGTGAGCCAGGGCAAAAGTCAGTTGGAGCCAACCCTATAAATACCCACCAGGCACAGCGCAAGTTGGCTTAGTCTGGAATAGAACTTGGGAGGTGGGAGGTCACGAGTGGGAGGGTAGACCTGTACCTGCAACCCAACTTGCCTTACTGAGAGCTAGAGAGCAATTACCATCATTGTCAGTAGAGCTGAGAGAGAACAGTGATACTGTCATTCAAAGATCATCAATAGCCTTCCCTAATCTTTGGCTTGGCTCTGGCCAAGTGAGGCCAGAGTTAGTGTGAGGGTGAAGACCCTCCAGCATCTATCTGATCTAGCAATCTCCAGGAATTGATCATTAACCTAGACTATTAGCAATAAGGTTCCCAAATCCTCCATCCTTACCCTTATTCCTAATCCCATCTAACTAGACTTTAATATAGTGTTTTGTTTCAAAGTACCTTTCTGGAGTGGTGATTATATCCATAGGAAGGGGAGTCAATCACGCAGTCAGATCCACAGAGTTATCCGATCAGCTCACCAATAGCCCTTATCAATAATTATTCCACCCCCAGGTTGAGGAACTAGATAAGTTAACCACACATACAACTTCTCAGTGGTTCCCTGCCTGGGCAACTGTTAAAAGGGGATGGCTGACAGGTGTAGTTTAGCAAAGCCTGTCAGGTGAGGAGAGGCATAGCTTTCCTGCCAGCAGCACCTACATAGAGGCCTGTGGGTGAGAATGTGCTCTTTCTCTCCCATCAAATCCAATCCATACCTTTCAAGCCTAATATTATCATCCTCTTTATAACAGCCCTCCCCCCCCCCCCCCCCGCCCCAGCTCTCTTCCTTTGGTTCCCATGGTGTTACACCATCTTGGTTTCCTGACCCAATTCTCTAGCTTTATTGATGGTGGTTCCCCCCCCCCCCCAAGATCCTCTCACTTTTATCATATCTTTGTACATGGTCTTTTTTAGTGTTATCTTATATTACAATAACCCCAACCTATCTCCTTAGGTCTAGTCCCTCATTTCTAGCTGATGACTTGACAGTTTTGACTGTGTGGCCCATAGTTGTCTCACACTCACTATGTCAGAACTGAGTTCATAGGTGGTAACACAGTTGGATAGAATGCCAAGCCTAATGTTGGGAGAAGGACCTCAGATACTTCCTAGTTGTGTGATCTTGGGTAAGTCACTTAACCTCTGTTCCCTAGCCTTTACCCTCTTCTACTTTGGAGCCAATTCTTAGTATTGATTCCAAGACAGAAGTGTTAAAACTGAATTGTCTTTTCCCACACTAGGGCCTCTTCCTGAGATTTCCTTATCTCTTAATAGGATTCTATCATTGGGGATCACTGCTCTGTCCCCTGCTCCCTCCAAGGTCCAGATATCTTTGTCGTTGACCTTTTTATTCCCTTCTTTCAAATCTCATTTCCTGTGACCTTTCTAAGGCATCAAGGCTGGCCTTTTCCAGATACCCACAGCCACTGACATTCATTGTTCGTGAACTGGGCGTCTGGAACCATCACTCCTTCCCATCTTCCAGGCTTTATTGGTTGGCTTCTTGGAGCTCAGGACCCATGGTCTTGCTTGCAAGAGCTGGGCACCCTTAGTAAAAGCTCTTGTCTCATTGATGGAATCAGGTAGCATTTTCTACCTCTAAGATTCTGGGCAGATTTCCTACTCTTGTTCCATAGCTCTTGCACAGTATTGCATATTTGGGAGTGTTCTGTATCTCCTCATATGATTGTAAACCCCATGAAGGCAGGGTTTGTTGTGTTCCTTCCAGGGTCCCACATGAGGCCTTGTTGTCATTATTTCAAAGCCTGGGATTTCCTTGGGATACGCATTGTATCACACTAGCTTCAAAGTTCGTCCATTTCTCTGTGGCCTGGTGAGGAGCCTGTCTGAGCTCAGCCCAGTGAGCCTGGGCCAATAGATGCCAGCTGTAGTGGGCACTCACCAGAGCGTGAATGAATCAATCATTGTTAATAGATGCAGGTGAGAGGTATCTCTGAATGTCTCTTTCAGGAACATGAATGGTGTGTGATCTCATGAACAGATAACAGTATATGATTTTGAATTTCCTAAACTCCCAATCATATTTGTTAAAGTTGCCTTATAAAATTCTGTGTTTCATAATAAGCGAACTAGTACTGGTTGTGGTCACTTACCAGGAGGTGGTTGCTTTTCAGATTTCATCTGCTGCCTGTGGCTATGGATTCACATTGCTGTCCTCCCAAACCAAAGACATCACCAAAGTCTGGGGCATGGGACTCAATAAGGATTCTCAGCTTGGGTTTCACAGGAGCCAGAAGAATAAGAGTAAGTGTCTTTGAGATGTTGGGGCTTTTCCTGGGTTGTCTCTAAGCTCCTGAAAGTCTGAGATAGGGTTTTGCAGGTACTTCTGAGAAACCAAGTTTTATTTCTGAAATAGGTGGATATTCTTAATCGATGGGTTTGATGGTTTTGTTAATAGTTAGATACCAAGATTGAGGGTTTCTTAGAAACCCACAGTAAGGAGGGCTTGAAAGGCTTCTCACAGGGCCCAGTGTGCTTCTCAGACTCTTAGACAGAGTTAAAAAAAAACAGGACAAGGTTATTTTGAATCATGGTAAGCTGGAAGGGAGGATTAAGGGATAGGATCCCCTAAACTAAGGGAGGTAGCTAAAATGTCCCACCTCTACAACACCTGCAAAGGGGTTTCTTCTGGTCTTCCAAGCTGCTTACTTCCCTACTCAGGCTGTTTATAATTCCTACCTATCTAACTACCTGACACTAATAATCCTCCCAGATAAATGTTGGTTAGATATACAGTTCTTCAGCGTAGTTTAGGTTGAAACTTTTTATGAGAGGGCTCACCCTATCCAGGTCCAGCCTAAGATGGCTTCAGGCCTTTTCCATAGACAGTTTACTGGCTTGCTGGCAGAGATCTTTGGAACAGCTGGAAACACTCTGGCAGGAGGCAGGAATTATGAGTGGATGACAGGGCATGAAGGATTTATCCAAACTGGACAACAGAATTGATAGGTTTGGCTTCAAGGGGACAGGAAACCAAACCCCTCTTAGGCTCACATTGATCCTAAGCAGGAGGGAGTTTCAGCTTCAGGCTTTCCCAGTCACAGGAAATCCAAAAAGCCCCCTTTGGTA
The DNA here is from genome assembly GCF_016433145.1 of Gracilinanus agilis. Taxonomy (NCBI): domain Eukaryota; kingdom Metazoa; phylum Chordata; class Mammalia; order Didelphimorphia; family Didelphidae; genus Gracilinanus; species Gracilinanus agilis. The sequence continues at coordinate 499,860,498 of NC_058133.1, read as the reverse complement.
ACTCTCTGTGTCTACTTTTATATTTTCCCCACGTTATGCAGTTCCACTATATGTGGTAAGGTCCAGCACACTCCTTTGCAAACTCCTCTCTGTTTCCTTTTTTCCAACCCATTTCTGTTTTTCCCTTATTAGATTTCTCAAGAACATGAGCAGAGCAAAATAGGCTATACCTTTAAATGGTCCCAAGGCAGAAAGAGGAGGCGGGTGAAAACCCACCACTGTGGCCTGGGAGGCCTCTGGCTTGCCTGTTTTGAAGGGGGAAAATCAGAAGTTTCTTGTCCTATGGAAACATCACACAAGACCTTTGCAGAAAGACATTAGTGGGGGCAGCTGGGTAGCTCAGTGGATTGAGAGCCAAGCCTAGAGACAGGAGGTCCTAGGTTCAAATCTGGTCTCAGCTGTGTGACCCTGGGCAAGTCACTTGACCCCCATTGCCTACCCTTACCACTCTTCTGCCTTGGAGCCAGTCAAGACAGCACATAAGGGTTAAAAAAAAATACATTCGCATTTACATAAAGAACTCACATGTGTTCAAGATTGTCAGTGCTCCAGGAAAGGCTATAAATGACATTTCAGGGGGAAGTCTTTTGTCATTCAGGACAGAGCCAGAAGGGACCCTCTCATTTTGAAGATGAGGAAACTGAGGTCTGGAGGAGATGACCTGACTAGTCCCAGGGCCTTTGGCTGAGATGGGATTCAAACCCAGGTCCTCTGACACCCAGGCCAGTACTCTATAATGTGTTAGGCCATCTTGGTGGCCCATTTTGGTTACTAATTCAAATCATATTTGGATGGCCTGGACTTATGTCCAAATGGTGAGCAAAAAGATATTGTAAACGTCTGTGTGTTAACACTCGGTATTATTGTGTTAAAAAATAATTTAAGTTAGACATATGAGGAAAAAAATGGCCAAATCTGTTCCCTGTTTTGTTGGATGGAAGAGTGTTGAATGACAGTCAGTCCACCTGATTGTAGCCCCACCTCACATCCCCTTCCCGGGCCTCAGTTTCCTCCTACATAAAAGGAGGGAGTTGGACAAGTTAGTATCTGAGTTCCCTTCCAGTTTAATATTGGCCCCTTGTTTAGGTCTGAGTGAGGGTGCAGTTAAACTATTTAATTGAACTTTCCAGATGTTGGGATGTGAGAGGAGTGGCAGGTAGGGGTGAGAAAATGTCCTCTTTCTACTGGGAAAAAATGAGTTTTCTAGCTGTCACCTGGATTGGGAATGGCTGTGACCCTTGTTGGCTGGGTGTTTCAGGAAAGGGATATGAGTATGTCTTGGAGCCATCCCCGGTGCCATTGCCGCTGGACAGACCGCAGGAGACCCGGGTTTTGCAGGTGGCTTGTGGAAGAGCTCACTCCCTGATCCTGACGGACAGTGAAGGAGGTGAGCTTGTTCAGGGCTGAGCTGGGCCCATTGGGACCTCTGCCATTTTGCCCAGTGTGGTTCCTTTGACCAAGTTAAATTGAGTGCATGGGACTCAGGGCATTCCCCAAATATGGCAACAAGGATGGGCAATTCGGAGGATGGACTCCATGTGCCCTGCAACCCTTTTGTGGGCTCTTCTTGGGCCGTCTGCCTCCGTCTGCCTCTTGTAGACACAGAGGATGTGGCCCAGGGCTCTTGCCTTAGAGCAGTGATGGGCAGCCTTTTAGAGATAGAGTGCCAGACCTGGCCCCCACCCCACCCCCCAGACCAAGTGCCATGCTCATGGTCCCCCCAACCCCCACCACATTTTGTGCTCTTTCCCCCACTGAGTGCTGGACTCACACTGCTTCCCCCCCTTACTCCACCCAGGGGAGGGAGGAAGCACTCCCATTGGACTGTTGGGCAGAGGGGTGGGTGATGAAGTCAGGCTTGGGGAGAGGGAGAGGGGAGGAGTGCAAGCACTCTATTCTGCTTCACTTTAATTATGTGAGCGTTGATCCCCTCAAACCTAGCTCCCTTCCAAAGTGGAAATTAAGAGGACCTTGAAAATTTCTAAATACACCCTCTTTAGCCAGTATTCAAGGAACCAGAAGCCATTTCAAATGCAGTGCTTTATTGAGAGAGAAAGAAAAAGTCAGAAAAAAGCTAAAAAATCCCAGCTTACAGGAAAGCCCCTTATTTATAGGAAAATATAACTCTCAGGTTAAATGACATCATCCTGACACATTCACCCCATCACAGTCCAGCCTTCCTGAAGAGGGTTTCCTCCAAATGAACCTTTTTAGCAAATGGTCAAGGGTTGAAGTCAGGTTTTAATCAAGGATGCGAATTAGAGCAGCCTAAGTTTGCTTGTGAAAGAGACTGGGGAAGGGGGTGCTAGGACAGGGAAGAGGCTGTTAGCCTAGCTTGGGGTTCATAACACTTATTCCTAATGACTAGACTACAGTTCTGAACTTTTTTAAAGTACATACTCAAAAGACACATCCCCAAGTCCCCCAAATACTTTGTATCCTAAAGACACTGGTTGCTTCTGATAGTAAAAACATGGGTTGTTTCTGTCTTGCTGAGGCCAAAGGTAATGAAGAGGCCATTGTATTCTGAATGGGGTGGGGCAGTGTGGTGCTGCCAGGGGTGCTGTGGAGAAGAGACCTGCTTACTAAGGCCTCCTGGGGAGAGGGGAGGGGAACAGCCTGGCTGTGCCTCCCTCTAGTGAACTCTATGCTGCAGGGACAGGCACACTGGGTCCTTGGCATGCGTGCCCACAGAGAGGTCTAGGTGTACATCTCTGGCATGTGTGTCATAGATCCTCCAGTGCAGCCTTCGAGGCTTCAAAGCCCTTTCTCTGAACCTCCAGTCTGAGGGGCATCTGGGTCCAGTCCCTTTGTCCTAAAACCTCCAAGCACAGGTTGTATCTGGAGACTATTGGGGCCGAGGGAAACCTGCTTGCAAATGCTTCGCTCAGGTGGACATAGAGTCCGGGGGCTTCTCTTGAACCTGGGCTTTGTCCAGCTCCCGATACAGTCCTTCCCCCCCAGGTTGGGGACTACTTTTGTATACTGCTTCTGTGGTCAATTCCAGCCCCAAATGTCCTACATGGACTGTCAGGAATACCTGAGTTCAAATCCTGCCTCAGACAGTTAACTGACTGTATAACTGGGGAAGTCATCTCAGTTGTAAAATAGAGAGGGGGCACAGGGGCTGCTAGGTATCTTGGTGGATAGAGAGCCAGGCCTGGAGATGGGAAGTCCTGGGTTCAAATCTGCTTTCAGATACTTCTTAGCTGTGTAACCCTGGGCAAGTCACTTATTCTCCATTTTCTAGCCCTTACCTGCTCTTCTGCCTTAGAACCAGTTCACATTATTGATTCAAAGATGGAAGGTGAGGGATTTTGAAAAAAAGGCTTTAGCACTGTGCCTGGTACACAGTAGGGGCTGTATAAATGCTTATTCCCCTCCCTTCTCATGCTTCATGTAGGGAGCATCCATCAGAATCAGTTTGCTCCTACATGTGGTCAGGTTTCTTTCTCCGGCCACTCTTGGGAAGGGTGAGGTGTTGCTGTTTGGAGGAGAGAGTCTGGGTGCAGGGGTGTGTGCAGGAGCATCTGCTGGGCTCCAGGGCGCCAAACTCCAGGAGCCAGTAGTAAGCTGGCATTTAGACAGCACGTATTGTGTACCAGCCACGGTGCTCAGAAGGAAGGGCTTTAACTGACTAATTTAATGGTGGGTTCTCCAGTCCTCAGCATGGGAAACAATTCCTATGGACAGTGTGGCAGAGCTGTGGTCAGCGATGAGGTTTACAGGTGAGTGAGCCCTCGGGAGCCCCTGCAATATAGCCAGAGCCCTTTGCCAGCTGGTGCCATAGAGGCACAAAGCTGAAGCAGCCACAGGTCCTACATTTGAGGAAATGTCATCACAGAGACAAGGGAAAGTTACTTTAAGATTAAATGTGGGGGCAGTTGCATGACTCAGTGGATAGAGAGCCAGGTCTAGAGACAGGAGGTCCTGAGTTCAAATCTGGCCTCGTACTTCCTAACTGAATGACCCTGGGCAAGTCACCTAACCCCTGTTGCCTAGCCCTTACCACTCTTCTGCATTGGAACTGATACACAGTATTGATTCTAAGGTAGAAGGTAAGGGTTTAAAAAAAACTTAAATGCTTGGACCATTCCATCCCACAAGATTAAAGGGCAGATGGGGAAACACTACATGGTTTAGAAAGTTTTTTTCATATTAAGGGTTTCTTGAGAAATGAATGATTATTCCTTGTGTGGCTCCCCTGTGTGTGCAGTAGAATAGGGGCTGGCCTTCCTTTGAAAACAGCCACTCAGAAGCAATTGGCTTTCAGAGCCAGTTGCCATGGCTAAAGGCCATAGAGGTGTTGGCAACAAAATCCAGCCACTTGGCCCCTGTGGAGTTCCTTGTCATTCAGGGACATCAGGGGGTATGAAGGGAGAGAGCCAACTTCAGAGCCAGGCCGGCCTGGGCTCAAGGCCCACCTCTGAAACACCCTACTGGGACCTCTCCATGCCCAGGCAGCGATCTCGAGAATAGGTGCCAATCTGCATTTGTGGATGGACTTCTTCATTAGGACTCCCTATACTGATGAAATCTCAGGTCCAGTTTTAAAAAAAAGAGGAAGCCACGAGGTAGGTTGGGCTGCTTCTCTAGAAATGGATCCAAATCAGTTCAGGGAGGATACCACCATGTACAAGGGAGCGGAGGGCAGGGGAGGGCAGGGAAAGAGCCAATGTTTGGTAACTGCTTCCCCTCACATCTCTCTTCTTTGCTTCTCCTCCACATGCTCTGGCCTCCAGCGAGAGCCATAAGATACATAGGATGCAAGACTTTGATGGACGAGTGTTGCAGGTAAAGGATTTGGGGTTCCCGAAGCCAGTGACCGAGGTCTGAGCTCCTTGGTCTCTTCTATGCCTTTCTGGGTTGGGTTTCAAGAGAGGAGTTGCTGAAACGGGAGGGCTGGATCCCACAGCGTTAATTTGGAATTCTTCGTTTGAACAGACGTCATTCACCATCTCCTTTGTGTAGTGCAGAAAGGAGCAGGGCCTTGGGAGATCCCATTCCCTGGCCTTCTATGTCCTTCCAGAGCAGGACCATCAGGATGATGGGGGGCTGGGGACCGGCCCATTGAGGAGCTGTTCCAGTGGTGAACCGAGGCAAGGGAAGACTTAGTGAGGCATAACCTGTGGATAAGTGTTCAAAAAGCCATCACGTGGTAAAGAAATAAAATTGTCCTGCCAGGCCTCAGAGGGCCTTGGTGGGGAGTCTTGAACCACTTGTTCATTTGGGGAACCAAACCCCTAGAGTGTTTAAGGGGGAATCGGTATTGTATGTTGAAGTTCCCAGATAGGAAGGCAAGAGTTGGAAGGGAGGGAACAGCTATGAGCCAGGATCCAATTCAGTAGGGAAGGAAAGGGAATGACCACAGCAAGAGCTACCAGCTTTTGGAGTAGGTGGGAGATTGGCCTGTGTGCACCTCAACGGGGGAGAGTTTACTGAGTGATGGAGGGAGAGAGAACCTGGAAGTGGCCGTGGGGAGTAAAGAGTCTTCCAGCTCCACCATCATGGCCTGCTCATTGGTTTTGCCATTCTCACTCCCTTCCACCCTCTTCATTTGCCAGCCCGTCTTCCACACGGCTGGTGGCCAGGCTGATTGCCTTAAAGCAGAGGCCTGGCTGTGACCTTACATAAAATACTGATTCCTCTGTTGGAGTCATAAAGGACCTCACAGTTGGGTTCTCACCGGCCTTTCCTCCCCATCGTGCATCCCATGTTCCAGCCAAGAGGCTTCCTGTTCCCAGGATGCGGTGTGTTGTCTGTGGCCTCTGCCTGGCTGCCTTGGAGGGCCCCTTCCGGATCCCCGTGTCCTGTTCTCCCCTCCCTCTCCGGAACGACTTTGTATGTTGTGTGTGTGTTGTTTCTCCTGGCAGGACGTAAGCTCTTGGAAGGTCGGGCTTGTTTCCTTTCTGCCTCTGTTTCCCCACAAGCTAGCCGTGTACCTGCCACACAGACAAGTGTTTGTCCACTTGGATTGGGCTGAGCCGAGCTGGACAACTAAGCACATACCGGGGATGCCAGGCAGGGATTCTTGCCCTGGCAGGGGTTGGCCCCGATGACCCAGGGGTAACCTTTCCAGCTCCCCGTCCTCGGGAGGCTTGGGCCCTTTGGGGGTTCACAGCACCCTGACCCTCTGTTTACCCCTTCTGGCAGGTGGTGTGTGGCCAGGACCACAGCCTCTTCCTGACAGATAAAGGCGAGGTCTACTCTTGCGGATGGGGCGCGGACGGGCAGACAGGTAGAGAATTTTCAGTCTCCTCCGCTGGGGAAATGGAGCGGTCTGTCCCCGGCACGGGGAGGGCCAGGTGTTGGGAGTCCCTGGGATGGGCCTTTCTTTAGAGCCTCCCTCTCCCAAGAGTCACTGCACAGGCACTATTTGGCCAGACCCCGGCCCAGACCCTGGTAACCCCCCAAATCATTCGCTGGAATTCTAGATGGCGCCGGCCCCGGCCCCAGGCTTGCAGGCTTGGGGAGGCCCTGCAGACTGAGCAGGAGTTGGTTTTTTCCCCCAAGAAGCCAATAAGACCTAAAGGGCAAGCTGATTGATATGTTTTCAGGCACCGCCTGGTTAGCAGGAGAGGGAAGTGCATTTACCAGCCTCCTTTTTGGCTTAGATGTCTGATAGCCTTGAGGTCCCGTCTGTACGGGCCTCCACTTATTTTTATTTTTTCAACCCTTCCCTTCTGTCTTAGAATCAATCCTGCGTATTGGCTCCAAGGCAGAAGAGTGGTCAGGGCTAGGCCATGGAGGTAAAGTGACTTGTCCAGGGTCACCCAGCTAGGAAGTGTCTGAGGCCAGATTTGAACCTCGGACCTCTGGCCTCTAGATCTGGCTCTCAATCCACTGAGCCACTTAGCTGTCCCTCCTCCTTTTATTTTTAAAAGTTTGTCTCAGGTGAATTGAGTGAGAGAGCTTCAGGGCCTGGACCAGAAGTCCAGGCTCCATGGGCAGTTCACAAAGCACTTTGTCTATATGAAACGAGAAACGTTTTATACTGAGTCACCCGAGTGGTCCGAAGGCTCCCAGGACAGCCCAGTGGCAGTGGCCGCCTTTTCTCTGATGCTCTGGGGGGGAAGGAGGGTGCGTGGCCCGAGGGCGGCAGAGCCCGGGGCAGACGCCTGATGCTCCTCTGTGCCCCGAGGTAGGTCTGGGTCACTACAACATCACCAGTTCGCCCACCAAGGTTGGCGGAGCCATTGCGGGAGTGAATATAGTGCAGGTGGCCACCTATGGGGACTTCTGCCTCGCCGTGTCTGCGGACGGGGACCTCTTTGGATGGGGCAACTCGGAGTACCTACAGCTGGCAGCCGTCACTGAAGCCACGCAGGTACCCGGGGTTCAGGGGATGCCAGAGCGGTGGGGAGCGGTGGGGAGGGGTGGGCTCCAGGCCCCCAAAGTGCTTCTTGTAACAACTCTAAGACAGAAGAGCGAGGGATAGGCCATGAGGTGAGGGGACTTGTCTAAGATCTCACAGCTAAGAAGTACCTGAGGCCAGATTTGAACCCAAGTGCCTCCTGACTTCAGGCCTTATCCACGGAGCCTCCTTGTTTCCTGCTTTAAAAAATGAAACTGAGGACAGCTAGGCGGCTCAGGAGATAGAGCACCAGGCCTGGAGACAGGAGGGCCTGGGTTCAAATCTGTCCTCAGATACGTCTTAGCTGTGAGACCCTCAACAATCACTTAACCCCCACTGCCTGGCCTTTACAGCTCTTCTGCTTTGGACACAATGCATAGTATTCATTCCAAGAGGAAGGAAAAGGGTTTAAAAAAAAAAACCTAGCCTGTTTTGAGGCACCCTTTTCTGGATGCTTTATCCTTATTTTCCCCATTAGGGAACAAAGCATGGAATTTTCCATTCTGGGCAAGGACAGCTGTGACCCGTCAATCAGCAAGACAGATGTCACTCTTGGGGATGCCCCAGTGGGCTTGGCCCCTCGGTGCTCTCTAAACTCGGAGAAAAGTCGCCCCCGCAGCCCCCTAAACTGCCCCAGCTCAAAGACTGTTGGAGTCTTTCTCCTGAAAAACCCAGAGTCCCCCACAATCAGTGAGGGGGTTCTTCTGCCTTTGAAACCCGAACACCCAAAGGCTCCCCAGATTTCGTTGGCTTGCTTCTCTGATGGTCTTTCTTTTAAAAAACACTTTTTACCTTCTGTCTTAGAATCCACGTTTTGCATTGGTTCCAAGGCAGAAGAGGAGTGGCAAGGGCTAGGCAATGGGGGTGCCGTGCCGTGCGCAGGGTCACCCAGCGAGGAAGTGTCGGGCCAGATTTGAACCCCGGTCCTCTCCTCCCTGGGCCTGGCTCTCCATCCCCTGACTCACCTAGCTGCCCCCGGTTGCCTCTTGTACACAGGTGAACGTCCCCACACACTTGCCCTTCTCCGGGATTGGGAAGATCAAGCAGGCGGCTTGTGGCGGCACCGGGAGCGCCGTGTTGAATGGTGAGAGCCCTCGGGCAGAGCCGGGCGACTCTCCTGGGGCTGGAAGTCAGAATCCTGGGCTAGTTCCGGGGCCGGCTCCGAGAGCAGGGAAGGGGCAGCGGCAGAGACGGGCAGGAGCCCCCCCGAGCCCTCATCCCCGAAGCCGTCTCAGGTTGTCCTAAGGGGGGGAGAGGGGCCCTGGGCGGCCTTCACGCTCTATTTTTACTCTAACAGACGAAGGGCACGTTTTTGTCTGGGGATACGGGATTCTCGGGAAGGGGCCGAAGCTCATGGAAACCGCACACCCGGAGCGGATCCCGCCCTCCCTCTTCGGCCTGTCCGACTTCAGCCCGGACGTCCGCGTTTCCCGCATTTGCTGTGGACTCAGCCAGTTCGCCGCGCTTACCAGTACGTGACGGGCACCTCCCCCAGGAGGGGTCTTTTGTTTTTTCTTTCTAAAAAATGCTTTGCATGTCCCTGTGGGAAGGGGGTCCCAGAGCCATGCCAGGGGGCAGCCGAGAAGAACCAGGAGCACCAGAGGGCGACAGTTAACCCGGGGCCTGTGGTTGGGGCCCTTCCTAGCCGGGCACCTGGGCAGCCACGAAGCCTCTATTGTCCAGTCCTCGCGCTCTCCTGCCTTGGAGCCGATGCTTGGTATTGATTCTTTAAAATGCCTCTTTTAGGCTCTGTGAGGTGGCTTTTCATGTTCCTAATGAAGAATTGGGCCAGAAGACAAAAGCATAAAAGCAGCAGCTGGAAATTCCAGGCTTTGCCTTCATTAGGAAGGAGGAGAAGCTGGGACTTAGCGTTGGCACGAGCCTCGGAGGTCGTGTAGTCCAACCCCTCCATTTTACAGATGAGGAAACTGAGGCCCAGAGAGAGGCTCCCTCCTCCCTGCAGGGCCCCCCTTTGCCGTTATTGCCCAGCTTGGCTCGCTCTGTTAGTGAAATACTCTCGGGGAGCACTTTCTCAGGCCGCCACGGGCAGGCCACAAGTGCCACTCGGCCTTCCCTTTGCCGTCCCAGGCAGGGCTCCCAGCTCCTCCTCCGTGTCTGTGGCATCGGGAAGGGGTTCCAGCCTGACCCCTAGCCAAGGCCCCTTCCCCCGGGCCTCGGCGTCCTCTCATGTCCAGCACCCATCCGCTGGCCCCTGGGGTCCCTCCCCAGGCTGGTGCTCAGAGCCCCGAGAGGCAGCATCCACGGCCCTCCTAACGGGGGTGCTGGGCCCCGGGCCGGGCCCTCTTCTTCCTCGTGGCCCTCGTCTCTGCCTGGGCCGGCCCGATTTGGGAGATTTGTCCATCATCCCGGAGTCAGGAGGGCCGTCCCGGGATCGCCTCGTGTCCTTGGCCCAAACCCGGCCCTGAGGAGGCGGCTGGCGGATAAGCCTCGCTGAGGTATCTGTTAGCAGCTCTCGGAGGCTGGCCTGGGCCAGACAAGGTTGAAACATGGCCTTCAGGGTGAGGTTTTCTGGGACCAGAGTCTCCCCTCCCCGGGGCCGTGCCAGCCCACCTGACGGCAGCAGAGGGGGGTCCCCGGAGCTCCAGAACACGGGCAGTGCGCGTCCCCAGGCCGTGCGGAGGCCCCGCTCCCCCTTGACGGAGCCGGGCGCAGAGAGGCCGGCCCTGGATTTCAGGGTTTGGGGATTTCTGGTGCCACCCAAGTGGTCAGTCCTCGGCTGGCCGGTTCCCCCCAGCCCTCGGTGTAAACCCTGGTCTCGAAGAGTGTTTTTGTTGTTGTGTTTTCTTTTCTGTGAAGGAGCATCATAGAAGGCTTTTCCTTGTGGGAGGAAACAATGGCGCCCCGTAAAAGCGGCCTCGGACATGCCTCCTGTTGGGGCGCTTTCCCCTCAGGCCGCTTGAATCGTGCTGGGTTCTGGGAAGGTCCGGCCAGCCCGGGATCCACCCGAGCCAATGCTTGTTTCTTTGCAGACAAAGGCGAGCTGTTTGTGTGGGGCAAGAACATCCGCGGTTGCCTGGGCATCGGCCGCCTGGAGGACCAGTACTTCCCCTGGAGGGTAAGCCTGGCCGCCCGGGGCGCCGCGGGGGCAGGTCACTCGGGGCAGCTTCCAGGGGAGCCGGGACCCCTCTGGGCCGGTAAGACGGGGCACAGAGCCCAGGCCCCTTGGCAGAAGGTCGGCTCCTTCCTCGGTGCCAGCAGCCCCGGCCCGAGCGCCGGAGCCTGTCCCGTCGTCCTTGGATTTTGTAGCTTATTGGCCGCTCCCTGGCCTTGCCCCAAGCTGCCATTGTCCGAGGCGCTCCTCAAGGAGCAGGACAAACAGAGCCTTGGCCGGGCTGGCTAAAGGAGCGCCAACGGAACAAAAGAGTGTTCGCTGCAGAGGGCGAGAGGGGGGCAGCCCCGGAGCCTGGGAGGCCGTCTTCTGAGGGGTTATTTAAGGAGATCCGGGGCTCTCCTTGGGGGCGGGCTGGAAGCAGGCCCAAAGCCTCTTGGAGAGTCGGGGCTGGGGGTGGGAGCCTTCCCTGGGAGCCTCATGGCCTCAGAGCTTCAGCGTGGGCTTCTTGAGAAAAGGGAAGTGTGTGTGTGTGTGTGTGTGTGTGTGTGTGTGCGTGCATGCAAGTGCAGCTGGATGGCTCAGTGGATAGAGCCCGGCCTCGAGGGGAGAGGTCCTGGGTTCAGATGTAGCCTCAGACACAGCCCAGCTGGGGGCAGCTGGGTGGCTCAGTGGATTGAGAGTCAGGCCTAGAGACAGGAGGTCCTGGGTTCAAATCTGGCCTCAGCCACTTCCCAGCTGGGTGACCCTGGGCAAGTCACTTGACCTCCATGGCCCACTCTTACCACTCTCCCACCTAGGAACCAATACACAGTATTGACTCCAAGACAAAAGGTGAGGGTTTATTAAAAAAAAATAAAAAAACACACGTCCCAGCTGGGTGACCCTGGGCAAGTCACTTCACCCCATTACCTCGACCATTCTTTCTCTCCTGCCTTAGAACCCCTGCTTAGTATTGATTCTCAGGTAGAAGGTATGGATTTGGAGGGGGAAAACCAAGCTACGGGGGTCCCCAGTGCCGAAGAGCAAGAAATCCATAAATGGGTTTTTGATTTAGTTTTTTCTTTTAAAGACACACGCCTGGGCCTCTTCAGAGAGTTTGGTGACCGCTCGGTAGCTTAACTCTCTGAGCATTCATTTTGCTGGCAATAAAATGAAATGTCAGCCATGAGCACCAGTGGTTGAAGGGTAGAGAAGTGTTGAGAATTGTGGTACGTGAGTGGGCACCTCCAGAGTGGCGTGTGGAGCTGCCTTCCCTCCTCTCTGGAGTAAAAGGAAGCCCTGTGTAGACACCCAATAAAGACAGGACAGCTTTCTCCCTCCCACAGCTTCTGGGCTGCCCTTTGATTTGTGAAATGGGATCATCTCTGAAACCAAAAGCCCATCCAAGATGCACCTGAAGAGGAGTTTTGGGGAAAGGTCCTGTCTTGGCTCTCGGGCTCTGGATGAGAAAAGTGGAGCCCCCGGAGCCTCTGCCCCCAAAAAGATTCTAGAGCTTTTTTTTTAAAGCTTTAGTGTTTGTCATGATTGTGGATTGGGGCGAACCCCTCAATTCCTGCGGAGAATTTTGGCATTTGCATTTTTTTCCTTTAGCTTATTTTTTCAGTTCCCCATAGAAGTCATTTTTGGCAGTTTTCTGACATTTTAGGGTTCAGATTTCTCCCTCCCTCCCTGACCCCGCCACCCCGGCTCTAAAGAATCCGATATCAGTGATACCAGGGCCTTCCTGCAGCACCGGCTCCATGCTCTCTGGGTCGCCGTAGAAGGCTAGAAGATGCACCACATCGGGATTTGGGAGGATAACGAGAGCATTGCCGGAGGGGCTCCCCCTTCTTGTCCCTCCGAGCACTCTGGTTCAGGGCCCAGTGCTTCTCGGGGCACGGAGAGGAGAGCCTGAGGGACGGCCCCCCGTACTGGAAGGAGGGGGACATGGTCGGACACCGCCACCCTTGGATGTCGCCTCAGAGGGAGAGGGTGGCCGCTCCGAGTCCTGAGCCATCTGGTTGGGTGTCGGTACGGTTTGGTGAAAAGAAGCCAGGATTCGGCGTGGGAGGAGCTGGGTTTGACCTGGGCTCTCTCTGGGCACACAGCAGGGGAAGGGAATAAGCATTTGGGGTGCCTGCTGTGGGCTTCTGTCTTAGAGTCAGTACTGTGTAGAAGAGTAGTAGGGCTGGGGGTGGGGGGGATGACTTGGCCAGCATCATCCTGCCAGGTAGTGTCTCAGGCCAGATTTGAACCCAGGACCTCCCCTCTCCACACCTGGCTCTCCATCTACTGAGCCACCCAGCGGCCCCCCTTGGCTGGATTTTGCCTTCCTCCCCGGTTTTCTTTGCTAGGATCCCTCCTTTCCCCCTCTTCCTCCCACCCTGGATCTTTGAATAGTGCTGATAACCCAGGAAAGAGGTGCCCCCGCGAGCTTGCATCGTCCTAGCAAGGAAGAGATGTAGCTGGGGGGTGGGATGTGGCCGCAGGCTGAGCCAGCCCGTCTCCGCAGTGACTCCATCGCTCTCCAAACAAGAGCTTGTTCTCGTGGTTCTGGGTGCTGCCCCGGCCCAGAGAAGACGGTCCACTTAGGGAGCCTCGCTTCAGACATTGTTAGAAAGATGGAAAACGGGCTGGAGAGGTAGCCCAGTGCATGGAGCCCGGCCCCTGCCTCTCTTCTGACTTAGAATTAATACTACAGTAGAAGGGAAGGGCTTGGAAAAAAATAAAAATGGAAAATGGGTGAACTTCAGCCTAGGGGTCTCACATGGCCCCGAGTTCTGCTCCAGCCTGGGCCCCCCATCATTTGTCACCCCCCAAGGAGCTCCTGGCTAAGGCTGTCCTCTGGGAGGGATGGGCCCAGGGGGAGAAGGACAGGCTTTCTGAGTCTTGGGGGATCAAGACTGTGTCGGTTCTAAGGCAGAAGAGCAGCGAGGGCCGGCCAGTGGGGGGTCCCCCAGCTCAGAAGTGTCCGAAGCATCTACTGAGCCCCCCGGCTGCCGAGCAGACTCCCTTAAACCTCCTTGGGGGGTGGGTCTTTGTACTTGGGGGCGATGGGCTTTTTCAGCCGCCAGAAGCCATCCCATCCCAGCTGGGGTGAAGCTGGCCGCCTGTGGAGCTGGAGGAGCCTGCGGGGCTCTAATGGAGAGGGCACTGCCCGGCGCCACGGCAGATGGTTCCGAGGGTTTTACCAGTTTATTGTGGGCATAGCTCTGGGCAAGGGGAGCTTGTTGGCGTGTCGGAGCTGTGTGTGAGTTTGTAGAGCACGCAGAAGGCACGCACAGCCTCATGGCCTGGAGCCTGGCCTTTCCCACCTCTTCTTGTTCAGAAGAGCTAGCTTAGAGGGCCGGGGGGACAAGGCGGGTGAAGCTGCCCTCAGAGGTCAGGGTGAGCCTGTGGGCCCTTCTAGCTCTGATCTCTGATCTCTAGTTTCCCAGCCTGCCTCACCCCGACTTTGGGTCCTGTTTTCCAGGTGACGATGCCAGGAGAGCCGGTGCAAGTGGCCTGTGGGGTGGACCACATGGTGACTCTGGCCAGGTCGTTCATCTAAGGCCGCCGCCTCCAGGGGGTCCCCCCAGCCCTTGGCTCTCTCGGGGACAAGCCAGCTCTGCTCACCTCAAAGTTTTGCCTTCTCCGGCCCGGCCACATCACCCTGCCTGTTGGACTCGGAGGCTTTGGGCTTCCGGCTCTTTTGGACTGTGTTTCCATGCTGCCAGCCAGTGACTAGGGATGTCCTCGGGGGCTGGTGTCTGTTAGTTCATTGTGTGTGCCTGCATGTGTGCGTGCGTGCGTGTGTGCACGCACCCGTGTGTGGTGGGGGAGCAGCCCCCATCTTTCTCAGGGAAACATTTATTTCAGGCCCCTTCCATGCTGAGGGTCCTGCGGCACCGATGCCCGCTTTGGGGCTCTGTGAGGCCCTCGCGGGGAGCAGGGCAAACAGCCGCCCCCCGACGACGGGGAGGGCAGCAGGGCCACTGGCCCTCGTTTGCCCCTTCGTATTTTTCAGCTCTTATCAAATAAAATGACGGCTTTCCCTGGGCAGCCGCTCTTCCCGTTTCCTGCAGGAACTGGTTGGGGAGGGGGTGGGGGAAGGGGGGCCTTTGGACCTCCTGAACGGATTTGATCAGTAAGAGATGACCCAGCAGAATTCATGGTTGACTTGGGGTTTCCATGGCCTCCCCGGGATGGTTTGGGCCGCTAGAACAACACTGCCCTCGACCGTAGCTTCATTTGTGTCTGACCTGGCCTCCCCGGGGCCTCCCTGGGGCCAGCCCAGACCTAGGCGGTCACGTCATGACAGGCTCTAGGGGGAGCCAAGCCTCGGATGCTCTCGGGGGGGTCCCTGCCCAGGGAACTGGCCCCAGAACCCTTTTAATTCCAGCGCTCGGCTGCAGGCGCCTGAGACCGCCACCAAAGGTCCTGGGTGCGAAGGTTCCGGGCAAGGCAGCTCCGGAGAGGATAGATCCACCCCGAGGAGCCTTCCTGCGCTTGGGCTTTTCAGATAAAGCAAAGCGAAGACGTGCTTCTTGGCACCCCGGCCGAGCCAGTGAAGGCTCCCAGCGGAGCACGCTTAATGCACCGGCCATTTGGGAATTTGCCATCAAACAGCTCTGGGATCCCGAGGAGAGAGATGGCAAAGGCTGCATAACTCGGTCCGCCCTGGGAGCGGCTCATAACAGGAAAGCCAGTGGTGGCCATTGGGGAGCCCTGCCCCCCCCCCAGGTCCTCGCCACAGGGCTCTGGGGCTGACCTGCCCCCTCTCATCCCCTGGGCGCTGCTTGCAAAGCATTGCCGGAAACCAGAAACAAATCTGCCCTCTTTCTCTCTGTCCCTCTGGGGCCGAGCTGTCCGGAGCCAGAGGAGATCCGAGTGTACCCCCTGCTGCAGTGGGGCTGGAGTGGGTGAGATCCACAAGCAGCTCCGGCGTGCCAGGCCCTGGCGACCCAAAGAATCTGCTGCTCTTCTGGGGTTAGGAAAAGACACTATTTCTTTTATTTTAGACACTTAAAGACATTTTAGAAGGGGGTATCCCTCAGCTGCTTCACTAGGCAGCCCAAGGGGGTCCATGACACAAATGAAGGTGAAGAACCCAAGATCTAAAAAGAGGGCTGGCCCCATCGCCTATTTAAACAAGCAAGTCACTTAACCCCCACTGCTGAGCCTTTACTGCTCTTCTGCCTTGGAGCCAATACAAAGTATTGATGCTAAAATGGAAGGCAAGAGTTTAAAATAAAATGCCATATTGACCGTAGATGCTTCCTAGCTGGGTGACCCTAGACAAGTCACTTAACCTTACCTCAGTGCCCCAGGTAGAGCCTATGTCAGTCTGTCCTGGTAGGAGTTTCCTCACTGGGTCTTTACTGTGTTATTATTCATATAATAGGAAGCAAATCTGAGGAATTTCCTCTAGGAGTGACGTGGGTGAAAGCTGGTTATTTTTAGTCAGGAAGGAGGGGCTTTGCCATTTAGTACTTGCATGACCTTGGACAAGTCATTCTTGGCCTCAGTTTTCCCATTCGTAAAGGCAAGAGCCAGGCCCGGAGTTGGGAGGCTCTAGCTATACCACCCTGGGCAAGTCACTTAAACCCATTTACCTGATCCTTGCCTTCTGTCTTAGGGCAGAAATGAAGAATTTCATCACTTCTGAGGCCTCTTCTAGTTCTAAACACCAAGGGGAATAGTGGGACGATCAAGGAAGTGGCCATCCCACCCTTTCTTTTTTCAGTCTAAGTCCTGGAAAGCCCACTGGATCAGAAGGGAATGTCGGTCCTAACTCTGCTCCTAACTGGCTACAATGACCGTAGGCAAACCCCGGGCCTCAGTTTCCCTGGCCTGGGCCCTTTCTGGCTCCAGACTTCGATTCTGGGCTCTCTTGGGGGGCAGGGGGAAAGGAGGGGACAAGGGGCACCTGGCAACACACGGCCGCTGCTTTATTTGAATCCACCTGATGGGTACAAAGGCAGACAGCGTTTGTTTGTTTCCTGTTTTAATGAACACTTTACAAAGTACAAAATATACTGTCATTTGTTTGGGGACATTTAGGTATTTTTCCTCTTTCTCCATTGTACAGTACATGAATCTCCAGGGTGTTTGTTTCTCCTCTGCCCAAGACCCCCAAAGACAGGGGAGGATGCCGGAGGAAGGAGAGGGAGCCTGGAAGACGCCGCATGACTTGCCCCACTCCCAGGCCCACCGACCTTCCCCTCCATCCCAACCGCAAGGCTGAGGTGTTCCAGAGCGGCTGATGCTGGTGGTGTAGCCGTTGGGTGACTCGGGGACGGCCCTCGCCGAGTGCTCCGGGCTGGCATGTCTTCAGACTCTCTGAAGGGGACAGTACACGAAAGAACTAGGAATGGGGGTGGCTGGGCCCGAGCCCCCAGGACCATCCTGCCGCTCACCCCCATGCCCTACCTCGCTTCAGGGGAACGACCGCGGGCCTAGCCCTTTCTGGGTCCTTCAAACATCATCACCCTCCATCCAAGCTGCTTCCTCATTGCCCCATTACCCTTCTCAGCTCTCGTCTAGCACGTGCTCGTCTCTCCATCCCGGCTTCTGCCCAGATCACTCTCGGAGCGCGGGCAGGATGGAGGGTCACGGCCACGAGGCCAAGGGGTGGAGGAGCTGCTCTCCTGGGTCCGAGGTGAGGAAGGGAGGAGGACCAGGCCAGAACTGGCCCAGGCCCTCGTCCACCCATGCCAAGTGGTATCACAAAGGGAGGGAGTCAGTTATTCCCTCTTCCTCCAACCGTGTCCTCATGGGCTGGTCTCTCCACGCTCTAACACGGTGGAAAGAGGGTGATGGAGAAAGAAAATACCTCATTGGCCCGAGCTACCAGGAGAAAGAAAGAAGCTATGGTCCTTTGGGCCTGGAGGACGGGAGGGACATCATGAAGGAAGTCCAGGCTCTCCACCTGGGGGGTGGGAAGGGATGGCCTCTGGGGATGGACAGGCACCACAATTGGAGGAGGGGACAGAGGGCCCATTCTCTGAGGGCCACAAGTCTAAAACGGGGCCTTCTGAAGGAGGGACGAGGCAACACCACCCACCAGGGCGAGCGCCCCCAAGGACGTCCCACTAGCTCCTCCTCCTTCCTCGGACTTGCCTCGTCCCGCTCCCATGTCCTTTCTGGTCCTGCTACAGTACTTGTTCAGAAAAAAAAAAGTGCATCCCTCACAGAGGCAGAAGGGGGTGCACACAGCGCACACAATGCGCAGAACATCCCGGGGCAGCGGGTGGACACAGTGGGGGGCTTGTGGACTCTGCAGGGGGAGCCCTCCTGAGCCAGGCCCAGAAGGACCCCCAGAAACCACTGGCCATCATTGTGTAAACGACCTACAAGCAAACATCTAACCAGGAGGCCTGTCCTTCAGTGCTGAACGGACTGTGGAGAGAGCATCAGTCTCCCTGCCCCTCTCCCCCATTCTCTCTCTCTCTCTCTCTCTCTCTCTCTCTCTCACACACACACACACACACACACACACACACACACACACACACACGCACACGGACTCTCCTCCCCCCCCCTCCCATGGTCTCTCCCTCTCTCCTATTCTTTGTCACACACACACACACACATGGTCTCTCCTTCCCTCTCTCACACTCACACTCACACACACGGTCTCTCTCTCTCTCTCTTGTTCTCTCTTGTTCTATCTCTCTTGTTCTCTCTCTCTCTCTCTCTCTCTCTCTGTCTGTCTCTCTCTCACACTCACATCCACACACACACACATCCACCCATCTAGATAGTAAACCATCATTTTGGCCACTCCCAGAATGTTCACTGGATGACCCTCCCCGACGGCTGAAGCCTTTCAGAGAACACCCGGGTGCCCCGCATCCCAAGGGGGCAGGCGCTGGTTCCTCCTGCCCTCTCTGCCCATCCTGCTCCTGTTTAAGAGGACCGATTTCTCCACCCTCTAAGCAGTGAGTCCTTAGTCCATCCGTCCACCCGTCCATCGGCCAAGGCATTTCCTGGTGGCCCTCAGTCTAAACCACAGCCCAGGCTGAGAAGGGAAGCAGGCCCCTGACCAGAGACTCCCCACAGGGTCTCGGAACTGGTGCCAATGCTGTGGGGTGACCAAGGCGTGCTGGATGGCCCGCCGAGGCGATCTCATCCCCATGACCTCGACGTAGAGCCTGGGCTGTCTCAGGCACCAGCTCTTAACCTTCACGTGGCTTCTGGCCTGATACTAAACGTCCTGGAAGTCCAGACTCTTTGGACTGCAGAGAAACCGGCGCCTGGCCTGGGCCTCATCTAGGCCATTGAGCGCCTGCTCCAGCTCCCCCCTTCCCTGTAACTCTGTCCATCACACTGCAGACTCTTGGCTAGAGGGGGGTCCCTCGTCCCTGAGCCTGGGCTGTCCCCAGCCTGAGGACTCCGGGGGCAGAAAAGGGCATCCTAAAGCTGGATCCTCCCAAGAACACGCTCGCTTCTGGCCTCCGGTCTCTGCCCATCCCCGAGTCCCTCCACGATGGCCCACAGCACGGACACCACTCTGGCAGACAACGAACCACGGAAGACGCTACAGCCTCACATCCACTCTATGTGTATATATATATATATATATATATTTCTAGATAAATAGGAAATGGGTTGCAGGCCAAGTCAATGGCTCCACTTAGTAAGATTCCCTGGGAAGGTGGAAGGAGACATTCAATTTGTCTTTTTGTTGTTATCAACTTAAGGATCATGGAGAGATGGGGGCGATCCAGCCTCGAGGCTGGCTTCTGGATGAGAAGGACCTGAGGTCTGGCAGGGAGAGAGGCAGGCCCAGCCCGCGACAACAGAAACAAATGCTCACATCCACACACAGACCACAGCACGAGACATTACTCTTTCCCTTGGAAAACAACCCCAATCGCAGAAGCCATTTTGTCTGTGTCTGGAGTGAAGGGGAGAGGGGAGGGGGGGA
>NC_058133.1:499827486-499840903 GCF_016433145.1 Gracilinanus agilis | reverse complement strand
AGGAGGAGGGGAGGAGAGGAGAGGAGAGGGGAGGGGAGGGTAGGGGAGGAGATGGGAGGAGAGGAGAGGAGAGGGGAGGGGAAGAGAGAGGGGAGGGGAGGGAAGGGGAGAGGAGGAGGGGAGGAGAGGGGAGGGGAGGGGAGGGGACTACATTTCAAAGGGCTATCTGGCTAGACCCTGGCTTCCATCCCAGAAAGCCATCCAACCAGGCTGCAGGCTTGGGCCTTCTCCGGCCTTGACCTCTTTGTCTCTGCTCCCAATCCAGGGCCCCAAAGAAACACCTTCTGAAAAATGCTAATACTTGTGGTCTTCACTTCTTGCTAGAATTCCCTCCTTCCCAGCAAGCCCTGCTCACCAGCCAGCCCATCATCTTGCCTTTGGGTTGCCTTTTGCTCCTCAGAACGACAACCCCGTTTTATTGACTTGAGGGTCAAACTGTTCCTAAAGGGGAAAATGGCGCCTTCCCAGGCACTGATATTCTTAAAGCAGGCCACCAAAGGGATCGACGAGGGCCTGACCTCACTGCCTAAGTAAGGGGGTCTTCCTGTTCCCAGGAATTGGTGTTCCCCCTTCTCCATCCTTGGTGGCACTGCGAGGGTGACTTCCTCTCTTCCTCCACTGAATGGAGGCTTGCCTGACTTGGTCCCACTATCCAAGTCTACAGAATGGTGGCATGGCAGGTGGCCGAAGGAGGCTTCCATTCAACTCATCCAGAAGGCCAAGGAAGCTACCATATAATCCTCAAACCTTCTCCCTTCCTCAAAGAAATTAGGTGGAAAGGAACGAGAAAAGGGAGCCAGACTTGCCAGATCCCCAAATGTCCTGGCAGCTAGAGCCGGGGCCGAGAGGAAGGTGGGCCCCGTCACGCCTGGGGGCCTTTGATGACATCCGGCCTTCAGCCGTTAAGAGAACTGGCTTCCTCTTGCAGGTCGTAGCAAGATGGCTGCATGAAAACGGACACGCTCTAGCCGCTTACTGAAGGAAGAGAGGTTTAAAAAAAGGACAATTAATAGCTATAGCATCGAAAACAAAAGGCAGAATTCCTTAACGTACTTAAGATTTTTGGCGCTTGGGGTAGTCGAGTGCTTTCCCGTGTGGGTTCTGGCCTGGCTCGGACCCCCCGTCCCTTTCCTTCAGGCCTCTCACCCCACAAACACGAGCCTTTTCAAGGTGGTTGAGCGGGGCAGGAAAAGCGTCTTCCCTCTTCTCACTAAGGACAGTGGCCTGGTCTTGCTCTTTCTAACCAGCCCGAAGCTTAAAACGAGGAAAAGGTGCCAGGCCGGTGGTCCACTAGGGGCACAGAGAAAAGCAAAGCCTCCGGGTGGAACTTGGCTCGATGTGACCCAGCTTCCTGCAGCGGGCCAGGAGGACGGAGCTGAGGTCCTCCACTTCTGCCGTCCAACCAGGGAGCCCTCCTTCCTCTGCCAACTCCCAGGAGGCGAGAAGGGCCTCCCCTCCCTGAGCCTTGGGCAAATGTCTCCAGGATCCCTGCAGGCCTGCGGAGGCCTCCCTGCCTAATCGACACCTTGTTCTTCTGCCTAGACCCAAGGAAAGGCCTCCACTGGGAACCCTACAGCGTTCCTGGCCTAGCGGAGGAGCTTAAATGAAGAAATCCCGGCATAGATCATTCCGTTCGCTGGTCTCTCCCAACAGCTCCCATCCTGGCCTGGGGCCTCTTGGACCTCCGGGGCTGACGGGTCCCATCATTAGACCGCCTCAAGGCCATCCCCTCCTGGCCACCCGAGGGGAAGGGGGGGTGTTTGACCAAGTTCTCAGAGCTCATCCTACCCACTCGCTCCCAGGGCCCTTCTGATGCTCGGGAGGACACCAGCATCCGGACTAAAGAAATGACCAGCCGGACCCCCGTGCGGTCCAGAATTCGGCTTCCTCGAGGACTCTGGTGAAACCCCAGCCAGCGGCCCTCTGAGCGGCCCCGGGGCCGTGGAGTGGAGGGACGGGAGAAGCTAAGGAGGTAGAAATGTGTGCAGCCCTAAAAGGGACAGTTATTTTGAGGGTGGGATGCTTCGGGGAGGAGAGGGGGAGGGCGAGGACGCAAACCCTCCATCCCCAGCGGCGAGCCACCGGGCCCCTGCGCTGGCCTCCTTCTCTTCCCCGCTCCAAATACCCAGAGCTTGGCAGGCGGCCGTGCGGGCGTCGTCTCTTACTGGGTAAAAAGGGCGGGAGGAGAAGCCCCGTGCGCACGTGGCTCCCACAGGGTACCCCCAGGGTGGGATGCCCGGGGTGGCTTCCTTCCCTCAGTCGGGCCGCCCTCCACCTGCCGGGGTCCCGCGTGAGAAGAAGCGGGGTTCAGATCTCATCGCCCCCCTCCCTCTGGAGAGGCTGCCCAAAAGATGAGGAGGGAGAAGATGACGGGACGGGCGGACGGCTGAGAGACGGCGGAGAGCGGAGTGCCCTGCCTGCCTCCTCCAGGAACACCACCAAAGAAACCAGAAAACGCCCCCTTTCCCCATTTCCCCTTGGAGCGGGTAGGAGGCGGCCTCTGGGGAGACCCCAGCGAGTGAGGGCACGGCCAGACGGCCAGGAGAAGAGGCAGCAGACAAGGGCTTCTAAGTCACATCTTGTCTGGAAGAACAATAAAGATTAACCTATTTAGAAGCTACGTGATTCATACACACTCACAACCCCCCGCACCCCCCTCCCCAAAACAACCCCCAACCACAGCACCCTTTCCAAGCAGTGGGCGCAGTAAGAGCGCTCAGGGTCTCCTTGGACTCCGAGGGGCCAGACGCGGGGAGCCCCGGGGCGCTGCCGGCTAGGCCCCTGCGCCCCTCGCTGTTCCCCTGACTCAGTCCATCAAGGGTGTCCTTTCCTGAAAAGGGTTAGTCTAATAACAAGAAGAATATCAAAAAGGAAAACGGAGGAAAACCTGTCCTTAGGTCAGTTGCCAAGGGCGAGTCTCGGGAGAGGCAAGGGAGGGAAAGGGCCGCCCCGGGTCCAAGCTGAGAGCCCCAAGATGACCCCTTGGAGACGCCCCGCCACGGGGGCCCCCCAAAGCCAACAGGGCAGAGGGGGCAGCTACGTCATTAAAAGCCCAGCCAAACCCCCGAGGGGGCCCCTTCCCCAAAGACGAGCCAGCCGGGCCGTGGTGGCCAGTCCGGCCACGAGTCTGCCCGACGGACCAGGAGGCGACGGTAGGGCAGAGGGCGGCGAGCCCAGTGGCTACAGGACAAAATAGAGGGGGTCAGAGAGCCGCTCCGGCTCGGCGTCGGGGGCCCTCCGAGCCCCGACTCTGACCCCAGGCGAACTGTGGCTGCTGGTTGTTTGACATCAGGTTTGAAAAATCCGTACGGCTTATCTAAATAGTTGTATTGCCCATATATCTGAATGAAAAATAGATGGTGACTGTGTGTGTGCGTAGCACCTGGACCGGGAGGCGGTTGCCACGGCAGCAGCATCCCGCGGGCACCCCCCGCCTCGAGAGCCGGGATGTGTCTGTCTGTCCGTGCGTGTACGCACTCACACACTCACGGTATATATTAACATATATATATATATTGCTCAGGTCTATACGCTATTTACAGCATATATATATATATATATTTATCTCTCTCTATCAACATAAAACACAGGTATTTATATTTGTGTCCGATGGGGCGATGTCCGGGCGAGCACAACGCGTTCGGATGGGTTAGAGAGATGGACGGACGGATGGATGGACTCGTACCACACAGCAGGGAGGAAAAGGCCGGGGAGGAACACCTGGGAAAGTCCGAGGGAAAACGGGAAAGGGAGAAGGTTTGGGTGGACCCAGACATCCGAGGGGCCAGAGAGCGCCGGCGTGCCTCCCTCTGGGGACCAGCAAGGAATCGACAACTTTGGGTTACTCGAGAGTTTTGTGCAAAATCAAACACAGTCATTTTTTAAGAGGGGGTTGGGTGGGGGGGGATCCCCGATGTATAGCTCTGTGCCCTCCTCTTCCTCCTCCCTCCCATCCATCCTCCTCTCCCTCCCTTGCCTAAAGGAGCCCCGAAAAGCTCCCTCCGGCAGGTTCAGGGGGAGAACAAGGGGAGGCTATTTGCTCGGCCTCTCCCACGGACCGCCTGGACAAGGCAGGGGAACGGCGCAACTCTGCTGGCCTTGGCAAGAAGGGCGTCGGGGAAGGAGCCGGGGCTCGGGACCCTCCTTGGGGCTCTCTCCTGTCCCCTTTGGCGCTTTAATCCAGCTTCAAGATGGAAACCCCAGGAGGAAGCCACCATCCTGAAGGATGGACCTGCCGCTCTGAGTGACAAACCTGGAGGAGGCGAGGCCCAGCGTGGGCTAAAGCACCCTGCCCGCCCCGTCTTCCTCAGCCCAGCATGACTTCTCTTTGGTGGCTCCCTCCCGCCCCCCATCTCCTCCCCAGCCCCAGGACCACACGTGTCCCCGAGCCAGGCACAGGCACCCAGCACCACCCAGGGGGCTCCGTGTGGCTCAGGTCAGTTTTGGGGGGCCGGGGCGGGGAGGAGAGCGGGGGGAGGGGTCCCCTGTGACCTAAACCCTCTCAGAAAAGGGCTCCCCTCCACTGCCAAATTAACTTGACTAAAACAGCCTGAGTGCAAAAAACACTTTAAATAAGAAACTAAAACATGGTTATTATTTTCTCTTTCTATTAAGGCTCATTCAAGTGGCCTCGGAGTTCAAGTAATCGCTTGATGAATGCCACGTGTCCGGGGCTGGGGAAGGGGCAGAGGGCAGGGAGCCCAGGGTCCGAGGGAGAGGCCGCCGGGGAGCGGGCCGGGGACGGGGGACAGGACGGGCCCAGAGGGGCCTCCGGACATCGGGAAGGGCAGGGAGACGGAGTCTAATGCTGGCTGTTGGTCATCCACGGGGGCTCCCGCCTGTGGCCCAACAGGCCCGAGAGGCCCCCCTGCCCCGAGGATGGACGCCCTGTGTTTTGGGGGGCAGGCCTGAGTGGCGCTCGGCTTCTAACAACCGTCCGCTGCTACGTGTCTGGGTCTATTATGGTCTCAGAGGTTGAAGCCGCCCAGAGCCATCCCCCGGGATGCCGGGAGGCAGGAGAAGGGGGGCCCTGCCCGTTTGTGGGCTCCTCGTCTCCGGGGAAGGCATCGGAGGGCCGGCGGGGAAGGGGCGGTTCAGACCACAGGGCCGCCGAGCGGAAGGTTCCGGGAGCGGCCCAGGGGGCCGGCGGGGCCCCCGTGTCCGGGTGGAGGCAGGCCGAGGACGGAGGGGAGCACGGCCTGGGCCGGCCTCCCATGCTACTCAAGGGGAAGAAGGGCCCGCGGGGTGCGAGGCTACAGATGGCTCTTGAAGGGCTGGTCCTGCGGGCCCCTCGCTGGATTTTACAACTCGGGGAGGGACGGGGAGTGGAGGAGGCGATTTTCTCCATGGAGACCCCGGCCTAGAGGGCCCGGCAGCAGCAGGAGGGCCAAAGGGGTCCGGGGGGCGGGAGAGTTAAAATCGCCCCCTACACCTTCCGGGGCTCAGAAGGGAGACCCTGGGGGGGCCTCTGGGCAAAGCTGCTCGCCAGGACAAAAATGACTCGCCCCTCCGGCCCCCTCCCCCTTAAGGCTAGCAGAGGGAAGGGCCGGAGGCCAGCCGGGGAGCCCTCGACCTCTCCCCTCCCCAGAGTTCCGGCTCCTTCTAAGGCCCGAGCGAGGCCGGTGAGACGTTCTCTCTGGGCCTGCGCAGACCGGCTGCCCTCTCTGAGCGATGGGGTGTGCCAGTGGTGTGTGTGGGGGCTGGGAGATAAGAAGAAGTCCGGAGGTCCCAGGCCGGGGGGCTACCCCCAAACCAAGAGAAGGCCCCGGGCCGAAGCACGGCCGGGCGAGGCCATCGCCGGGCGTCCCGGAGGCAGCCTCGTGCCAGGCTCGGAAAAGAGCGTCCCCCCATCATCCGACTACCGTCCGTGCCCGCTGGCGGCCTCTCAGGAGACGGCGGCGTCTTCCCCGGCCCAGGCGACGAGGGGGAGACGGGAAGCCGGACAGCGGCGAGCTGGGCTCCGGGCACGTCTCTCGTCCTTCGTGGAGTGTCCGGGGCGTCCCCGCCCGTGCCAGGAGGCTTAGAGAAGCCGGGGGGCTGTCGGTGCCCCCCACGCACACACACACACGCACCCCACTTCACGTCAGGCTCCACATCGGCACTCCCAGCCCCGGGGCAAGGCTATGGCGGCCCCTCAGAGCCCTTCCTTGCTGGCTCTGTCCATGGTGGCCTCGATGGACCATTTTCTGGTTTGTTAAGAAATACTGCAAGNTTTGTAAAGAAATACTGCAAGAATGTGGGGGGGAGGGCGGGGGGCGAGGGAGGGGACACGGGGAAGGGGGAAGCTGGGGAGAATGGGGGGAAAAGGGGCGCTTCTAATGCTTCTCCGCTTGGCTGACTTTCAAGGCATTGATGACACCCTTGATGTTCTCTTCGGGTACCTGTGGGGGAGGGGGAGCAGAGTCAGCCCTTTGGGTGCCCCCCCCCCGCCTCGCCCTGCGCCCCCCTCCAGCCGGCCGGCCGTGAGCTCACCAGCGCGTGGTCAAACTTGAAGGTACTGATGTAGTAGGCTGGGATGTCCGCGGCCGCCAACGGTTCTGAGATCTGAGCGACGATCCCGCATTCATCTGGGAACACAAGAGTCCGGCCCTTTGCGGCCCTCCCTGGTCCGGCCTTCCTCGGCTCTCGTCCTGAGCCTCAACTCCTGCCAGGCTGGACAGCCCCCCCCGGTCCCGACGCTCTGCGGCCGCCGGACTTTGAGTCCGAAGACCCAGCGTCCAATCCAGGTCATGAAAGGGTCCCGTGCCTCAGTTTCCTCATCAGTAAAGTGGGGCGAACGAGCTGGTGTCTGCTAAGAGCTTTGCAAACCTTAAAGCACCCTAAAATGCTCTCGTTATTATTACTATGATTGTCGCGATCGACGAGGACATCGAGAGCGAAAGGGAAGCTCTTGCCCGGGTCGTCATCCTCCATCCCTGCCTTTCAGGGTTCCGCTCTGAAAACCTCTCCTTTGCTGCGATCCCCGTTTTACAGAGGGGGGCCCGGAGGCGGGTGGAGGTTGGCCCTACAGTGCCCGGCCCTGAGGAGGCCCACGAAGGGCCGGAGCGACTTACCGAAGCCAAGGGGCTGCCCGCCGATCCGCACCATCTTCCAGAGTTCTCCGGACGCGCTCGTGAACAACAGATTATTTGGGAACCTGGGAAAGGAGCGAGACCCCCCAGACCTCCGTTAGACCGCCCGAGGCACCCCAGGCCGCTCCTTTGTGGCCCCCGACTTGGCCCAGAAGAGAGGGGGGCCGGGACGGCCTACGGCCGCCCTCCATCTCAGAATTCCTCCGCCAGCCTCACGGCTTCCCAATGCGCCTGCCTCGGCCACCTTCTTTCACTCTGACGCCATTCGAGTGGACAGATGGGAAAGGCGAAGGTGGGGGGCTTCTGGACAACGTGAAGAGGAAGCCCCCGTGGAATCCCGTCCCCCAGCAAGTCAACGCTTGCCTCATCCATAGAATTTTTTGGGGGTCTTAATGATTTTATTTTTTAAATTTATAAAATTAAATTTATTCATAGAATTTGTTTTAAACCTTCCCCTTCCCCATCTCAGACCCTCTCTAGGCCCGGCTCTCCATCCACGGAGCCAAAGATATCACAGCCAAGGGAGTCTTGGGAATGGGATCCGGCACCGGCATCCCCCCGGGTCCAGGACACGGAGCAGCCCCGACCCAAGGAGGTGGGAGAGTCCAGCCCGGCCAGGCCCTGAGCTTCGCGCGTCCAGCCCCAGGACGCCCACGGGGTCAAGGCCTAAAGGGAGAAAGATGGCGGTGGGGAGCCCCAGGACTCACCTCTGCTGGGTCTGGACGTCCATCACGAGGGAGATGTAGCCCTCGATCAGGGAGAAGGAGAAGAAACGGATGTGGCCGCAGTCCTCACTGCCTACCACGGCCTCCTTCACTCTAGGGAGGCAGGGAGAGAGGAGGACGGCGTTCACACGTGAGATCTGGCACGACGGACACTCGGCCGCACTGGCGAAGGCGCGTCGAGGTGCCACGTGTGGCTCATCCACGGTCAGGGTCAGTTTATGCCGTGGTTTGTCTCTGGGAGAGCGGCTACCTCGGAGGCGGCCGTGTGCCGGCCTCCCTAACGGACGAGGGGCTCCCTCCGAGCAGGGGCACCCCGAGGGCAGGGACGCCTCCCTCCCTTACAGGACCCAAAGCTCCGGCCTCGGGGTGCCCCGAGTTCGGACCTCCTTTGCCAAGGCGCGAGGGCCGGCTCGCTCCTCCCTCCCAGGCCGGGACCTACCCGTTGGAGTAAAACATGACATCCATCAGGAGTGTGGCCACGGCGGGCAGCGTGTCGGGGTCCAGGCTGGTGACACAAAACATGTTACTGGGGCTGGAGAGAGGGTGAATGACCGGCCTCTGAACTGCAAGAGAACAAAGAGAAGACCAGAGCTAGAGCCTAAAGCCTTCGCCCTGGAGGAGAGATGCCAAAGGCGGTGAGACCAAAGGAAGGTTCCCGAGGCGGTCACGGGCTTTCTCTATCTAGGAAGTCAGTCCACGAGAAGGAGATCCGGTTGGAATGGGCAGGGGATGGGGGAGAAGACAGACTCATTTTTTAAAATATTAAACCCTCACCTTCCGTCTTGGAATCAATACTGTGTATTTGTTACAAGGCAGAAGAGAGGTAAGGGTGGGCAATGGGAGTTAAATGACTTGCCCAGAGTCACCCAGCTGGGAAGTGTCGGAGGCCGGATTTGAACCTAGGACCTCCCGTCTCTAGGCTTGGCTCTCCATCCACTGAGCTACCCAGCTGCCCCCAGCCTCATTTTTGGTAAGACGCCCCTCTCCTGTGCCCACGTCCTCGACGATGCCACCTCCTCTTACCCATCTTGGGTTTCACAAAGCCGTTGGTAATGCCCAAGTTGTCGGCTGCTACCGTCTCCCCATTGACGACTTGAAGGATGGTGAACTCGGCCGCCAAGGTGTGTGTGACAAAGGGCAGGTCCCGCTCACGTACCTGGGGGACGAGAGGGGGTCTGGAATTTGGGGAGAGCCGGGGGTGCGGGGCAGGACACGCCCGCTCAAGTCCCTGCTCTTCTTTCGATGTCCTCCACGTCTAAGAAGAGAGGTTGGCTGAGGGGGCCGTGGAGCTTCCTCCCAGCTCGGCCCACTACAGCTTAATGACTCGACGGGGCGTGAGAGGGGAATCCGCCTTTTCTGCTCCTCCCTAGACCTGCCCCTAAATCTCTGCTCCTGGAAAGGAACTAGAGAATTCTCCACCGCCAGGCCGCGGGCACAGAGATGGCGGCCACCCAAGGGAAGGTACGGGATGAAACCAGTTGAAATTGGTTGTCAAAAAAATCTTACATGGTTTCTATTCAAATTCTATTCCATGGTGGGCTATAAAAATAAAAGATTCCTCAGACTTTAGCTCGGAAAAAAAAGGCAGAAGATGAAAGCTAAAGGCCTGGAAAAACACATCATTTTTGTGTGACAGACGACATTTCGGCCCTTCGAAAGGGCCCACGTTACGTGGTAACCGAGAGGAAGAAGGAAGCGTCTAGAGAGGACTTTGGAAGGGACGGGCTCAGGCGCCCCAGGCCAAAGCAGAGGTGCCTGGAATGTCCCCCCCGTGGGAGTGGGAGCCTTACCAGGATGAAGTCTGTTTGGTAGGTAGAAAGCATGAACACCGAGATGTTCTGGTCTGCCAGAGGGGCGATGACCGACTTTGCAATCTTGGTCACCCCGATGGGCTGGGAGCTGGAGAAGCTTCCTCCGCCAGACACCACGTTCAAGGCGAGCCACGTCGCGTCGGCCACGCTCAGTTGCTCTGAGGATGGCAGCTCTGTAAAGGAGAGAGGATTAGGCCAGCAGCCATCCAGCAGACTTAACACGGCTCTACATGCTCTGGTTCTTCGGCCTATTCATTTCCCCTGACCTACTTCCTCTTCTGTTCCAGCGTAGCCACACACAAAGATGGCGGTACCCTTCTAGATCTCGGCACCGTCCACAAGTGTCTAGAGCAGGGGTTCCCAGACTTTTTTTGGCCTCCCGCCCCCTTTCCAGAAAAAATATTCCTTAGCCCCCTGGAAATGAATTTTTAAAAATGTTAATAGCAATTAATAGGAAAGATAAATGCACCTGCGGCCATCACCGCCTTCCTGGATCGCTGTAGCACCCACCAGGGGGCGATGGCGCCCACTTTGGGAATCCCTGCTCTAGACCTTCATTGTCTGCCATTTCTTTATCTGATCATTATCTGTTATTATTCCATGTTCCATTCATCCTCATTTTGACCTCCATTTCTTACTCTTCCTCCCCCCATGACCATCATCACATCACTACTTCTCCCGTACTTATTTCCTTGACTCTTCAGTGAACCAGTTTTAACCGGATGCTACGTATCCCCCATCTTGGATTCTTTGGTTCCTTCTTGCCCATCACTAAGGCCAGCCCTGGATTCCTGCCACCACCTGATCTTTATTCCTATTCACAGGTTGCCAAGCGGGGCTAGAAAAAGCCACCTGAAGTCCATGACGAATATATTTAATCTCAACTGGACCCTCCCAGCAGGCACCACGGCAATCCTACTCTTCCCTAATGGATTTTTTATCTCATTCTGCCCAACGGTTATTTGAAATGTTCTTTTCTTTTTTTTTTAGCCCTCCATGGCATTCCTCTCTCTTACTCTCTCAGTTACACACCGTACCTATTTTTTATGGAAGAAAAAATGAGGCCTTTTACCATGAGCTCCTCCTTCTACCCCCTTCCCTCAGCTCAGGTCCCTCAGACGTCTTCCCCGACTTTCACTCCTGTATAGGATATTCTCACCAAAGTAGCCCCTTTAATTCCATCCTGCGGAATCTCAGATTTACAGTCTCTCCCTGTCTGTCTCCTTCCTGGCTGCCCTGTTTACAGATGAGGCAGCAGAGGGTAAGGGTCCGTGTGGAGATGCCCCACTCGGGTCCTCTGATAATCTTAGTCCGAATTTACAAAGTGTTCTACGGTTTGTGAAGCCCTTTATAGTGACAAGAAATGTCTGAAGAAGATGCTATCATTATCCCCATTTTATGGATGAAGAAACTGAGGCTGAGGGCCAGTTTTGTGACTTCCTTGGGCCACACGGCTCCTTTTAAGTATCTGAGGCTGGATTTGAATTCAAATCTTCCTGAATCCAGCACTCTATCCGCTGCTGCGCTACTTTCCTGCTGATATCTCCCAGTGTATGTACCCCGAGACTCTGCATACAGCAGGCACTTAATAGATTCTCCCTGTCTGACTCTGGCCTACATTCCCAGAACATAAAATTGGGCGGGGCTTGGGAATCTCTGCCGTCCCCCCCTTCCAGAGCCCTCGGCACCTCCGTCTCCCACCTGTTCCGCAGCAAACCCTCCCTCCCATCCTTGGCCGTGGACCGTTTTGTGAAACTTGCACATGGCTGCTCAGGTTCCCAGGGCAACCCAGCTTCAGTAGCCATGGTGACCAAGCCGGGGCCTCAGCAGGCCAGGCAAGCGGGGATGAGGGGCCGCCTGGCTCCGACTAATCCTGAAAGCCCAATTTGTGGGATTAATTTCCACATTTTCCCATAGGCAGGTCATCCCAGGGGGCAGCTTAGCCGGATGGCTGAGGCTGGGGGGCGGGAATGCTTCTGGGAATCAGGCTTACGAATGGGAAGGCAAGAACCGCCCTTCTCCTCCTCTGATTCCCGGTGCTGCGGCAGACAACAGCAGCTGCCGGGAGATAGTCAGGTGAAAGGAGGAAGAGGGCCGAGAACCCGGGTTCAAATCTCAGTCCTGCTACTTTGTAGCTGGGTGACCTTGGGCAAGTCACTTCCTTCCCTCCTATGGGAGGCTTTCTCATCTGGAAAATGAGAGGGGTGGTGATGGTGGCTGGTTCCTTCCAGCTGGGTGTCTGGGATTCTATGAATCCACAATTCGAGGGCATGACAAGGTTCAGAGGGCTTTCATTGCGTGAGGTGGTAACACAGGCATTTCCACTTCAAATGTAAAAATCACCCAAATCAGTCCATTTATCAGGCTAAGACAAAAGGCCAAAAATGTGTCGTGCTTTTATCAAGAACTCGCAGCTTTACAGGGACAGAAAGAAGCTTAGAAATGTGTTCTTGGGCCAAGGTAACACGGTGCCTTGGTGGGGGTTCCCCAAAGGGCCGTTGCTTTGGTTGGGAATAAAAGCATCGGCTCCTAGCCGGCTCTAGTTTCCATGTCTCTGGCCGGCTCTGGGGCCAAAACAAGGCCCTGCCCTGCACGAGCTCCCATTCTCTGGACTGATCAATCCGTAAATATTGATTAAACGCCTCCGATGTGGCCCTGTGCCAGGAATACAAATCAGAGCCCTACAATCCAGCTGGGGTAGACTTTGGGGTGTCCTAGAATCAGAGACGCTCCGCAGGGCCCGTTGGAGAGTCGAGGGAGGGGAGCCGAGCTCTGAATGCCCCCGACGCCTCCTGGGGGGCTGGATGGGTCTGTCCTCGGGGATTGTCCTAGACCCAAGAGGCTGGCAGAGCCCCTGGGTGGTCGTGGCGCCATGGACTCTGGCCCTGGGAGAGAAACCCTTCCAGCCTTTGCCCGGAGACCTAAAAGAGAAGATGCTGGGAAGTGAGTGCCAAGAATAGGGGCTCTGCGTCTTCTGGGGGAGTCCTGGGCACTGAAATCGAGGAGACGGTCCCGGGGAGCCCAGAGCGGGCCTGTCTGGTGAGACAAGTCAAGCGGAGTCATTGCTTTCTTCTTTGCTATTTTGGGGCCTTTTGGGGCTCCTAAAATGCTTTCTGAGGAGTTTTCTCCCCAAGTCATGTGTTTCCTATATATTCCCAACCAAAGGACGGTCAAGGTGAACAAGGGACGGTTGGAGAAGAGACCAAGCACACAAAATTTCCCTGGGAGCAAAGTCTAACCTATTCAAAGGCCGAAAGGGATTATTTTTGTCACCACACATTCCACTCCCTAAAAATAGCAGCCAGGCCATCCAAAGCCCTCCGGAGTGTGATGGGAGCCTTCCACCTACTTGCTATTAATTTGGGGTGGTCTGCCTTGGTCCCTAGACCCGGCCTTTGGGAATGTCATCGCCTCCAAGAAGCCTTCCACAGCTCCCCCTCTTTACACAGTCTTCTCCCCACTTCATCCCTCCAATAAAACACTCAAGACTTGTTTAAAGGGTACTGGATTTAAGTAAGAGGTCCCGGGTCCAAATTCTACCTCCTTTCCCTTTTAAATTCCACTTTTTAAACTTACTACCTGTGATAGCATATTAACTTCCCTCCCTCCCTCCCTCCTTAAATCTTTCCCTTCCTCTTCTCTTTCTTCCTCCTTTTCTTTCTCCCCCTCCTGTCTCTCTCTCCTCTTTCTCCCTTTCTCTCTCTTCCTCTCCTTCCATTCTTCCTCAAATATCACTGTCTCCATCTCTTCCTCCTTCTCCCCTCCCTCTTCTCTCTTCCTCCTTTCCTTTCTCTCTCTCCCTCCCTCTCTC
>NC_058133.1:499744090-499813128 GCF_016433145.1 Gracilinanus agilis | reverse complement strand
CAGTTAAGCTGTCTCAGACTAGATCGTGGGTTCTTAAGCAGGCTCTACAGATCCTAAAGGCACCCATGAAGTTGGATCGAAAAATGGAAAAAAAACAAATCACATTTTTTTTTAAACTACCTTCTCACCGAAGTCAAGCATTTTCCTTCTGTATGGAATTTTATTTTATTTTTTATTTTATTTTTTTTTTTAAACCCTTAACTTCTGTGTATTGGCTCCAAGGCAGAAGAGTAGTAAAGGTGGGCAATGGGGGTCAAGTGACTTGCCCAGGGTCATACAGCTGGGAAGTGTCTGAGGCCGGATTTGAACCCAGGACCTCCCATCTCTAGGCCGGACTCTCAATCCACTGAGCTACCCAGCTGCCCCTAGGGAGTAATTTTTAAAAGAGCAGCTGACTATAAGGTATAAGACAAAAGGTAAAGGTTTAAAAAAAAAGAATAAAGGTAACTGATTTTTGTATCCTGGTTTGTATCCTATAAACTATTTTCTTTAATTAATGGGCCATATTTGATCAAAAAAAAGAAAAGAGTAAAGGTAAAAATCAATACTAGAATATAAAAAAGGAAAAAAGAAGGGAAAGCGCCTGAATATCAGTCCT
Source organism: Gracilinanus agilis (assembly GCF_016433145.1). Classification (NCBI taxonomy): domain Eukaryota; kingdom Metazoa; phylum Chordata; class Mammalia; order Didelphimorphia; family Didelphidae; genus Gracilinanus; species Gracilinanus agilis. Next base: position 499,812,530 of record NC_058133.1, on the reverse strand, counting down.
AGTCTGATTTGTTTACATTATTGATGGAAAAAAAGGAGGAAACGGGATAAAAGAAAGGCCCTGGGTGAGGACTGTTCTCTATAGAAGACTGATAGAAAGGAGAGACCACATTGAGAAGACACAAAGTTCCAAGCCATCATCTCAGCTAGTAAGCGTGTGAACCCCTTAACAAGTGTCTAGAGATGGCAGTCAAAGGCAACTTGGAATTTTTTGGAATAGATTCTAATGCTCTGGAGTGGGATGGTGGAAGATTACATATAATATTGCCTCATACAACGAGGAAGAGCTATAGGGGTGGAATACGATGGTTTGGTGGGAGATCCATTTGCAAATGGAAACATCAGCTTTTCCAAAACGAACCATTTTCCTCATCGATGGCCAATGGGACCATTAACATGCAGGCTTGGCATTTCAATCTTTGAAGTTCAATATGAAGACGTACAAAAGGCAAGAAGGAAAGTACATCCACAAGAAATCCAAGTTGGAGGTGAAAATGCTGAAGCGATGAGCCATTTGTTTTTAAGATATCCAGGAAAAGGGAAGACGCTGAATTATTGGTTGGCGTTACCCCTCCCCAAAAGGCAAGCAAGAGGACAATTACCAACTCCATTCCTACTCTGTCATTTTCATAAAATCTTTACGAGAAAGCTCTAAATAGAAAGTATTACTGGTGAAAATGAGAAGGGAAAAAGCAGACTTGACAAATGATTTTCTTTTAAAACCCTTCTCTTCTGTCTTAGAATCAATACAGTGTATGTCTCCCAAGGCAGACGAGCAGAGTAAGGGTTAGGTGATGGGGTTAAGTGACTTGCCCAGGGTCACACAGCTTGGATGGGTCTGAGCCCACATTTGAACCCAGGACCTTCCCTCGCTGAGCCTGGCTTTCTATCCACTGTGCCACCCAGTTGCCCCAAGGCCATCAGCTTTTAAAGATCAGAAGTTTGATGAACAACCATTTCCCAGTGCATTTCGCCACTGATTGGTTCATATTGATTTTGTGTAACTTCTTCATTTTAGAGATGAGTGAACCGAGGCAGAGTTTATATAGCCCATTGGTGGCAAAACGTAGGAGAAAACCTGGACGTTCCAGCTGGACCTGCGGCTGCCCTCTCCCCCCGTGCCCTCCCATGCTTCCCTCCTGGCCTCTTTCCATATTGCTGGAGAAAGCTTCCTCGTGCCCTGGGCACTCAGGTGTGACAGGTACACATCCCCGAGGGAGTCAACATGCCCTGCTGCTAATGGATTTTCCCAGCCCTGGACAAATGACCCAGAAGAACCTCGGATGTGGCTGTTTGCTATCCCTGGTTTCTGGGGGAGAACGCCACGCTCCTGTCAACAAAACAGCATCTGGCAGCCGCTCCCGGGGTCGGGAGGGATGGCCCCACTCCAGCACCCCATAAGGGCTCCCCCCGACCAAGGCACAGCCCCCACCTAAGGGGTCTGAGCCGCCTGGGCTCGGAAGGCTTGCGGGTCACACAGACAGGATGTAACTGGAACCAGGACCTCCTGGCTCCAGGCTTGGCTCTCCACCCACTGAGCCCCCCATAGCTGCCCCCTTTTGAGGTGCATTCTTAGCCTTTTTTTGGGTAAAGGGCTTCCGACACACGTCTGACAGCTCACACGGATAAGAGAAGGGTCAGGGGGGCACGTGGGCATCTCTCTGCCCTGGGGGGGAAGCCGGGGTCTCTGATTCCACTTACCCAGGAAGCCCTCTTCATCCACGATGATGGTGTAGTCCTCCGGCGTCTCGGTCAGGCTGAAGAACTTGCACCTAGGACAGAGGAGAGGGCATCGCGGTGGGTTAGATGCGGCACGTTCCCATTCACTGCTCCCTCTGCTCAGACGCCTCTGCTCCGGCACTCTCTCCCTCCCCCGTGCCATAGGCTCGCCAGCACGGCCAGAGAGCCTAGCGTGTGCTGGTGTGTAGAGTCCCTCGGCTGCACGAGGGAGTCCACTCTGCATGCCAGTGTCCGCCTCAATAATGCCTATAATTACTGATTATAGAATAAACTTATCTTATTGATGAAGATCGGGGTTTTCCACGGAGCCCAACACCATTATTTTACAGAGGAAGAAGCCGAGTCCGGAGAGGGGAAGGAGGCTGCCCTTCCATTTCTCTTTAAACCTTGACCTCCTCTTAGAATCCATCCTGCCTATCGGTTCTAAGGCAGAAGAGTGGTCAGGGCTGGGCATGGTCTGAGCGAGGCAGCTGCCCACTCTGAAGGAAGAAAGGGAGCCCCTGAGATGGGAAATGAATGGCCCACGGCCACACAGGCAGAGTTTGGTGTCCAGAGGACTCCTCTTTAGGAGCCTAAGACACTTACTGGCCGTGTGACCTTGGGCGAGTCACTCTACTCTGCCTCAGTTTCCTCCTCTGTAAAATGAGCCCAGGAAGAACATGGCAAACCACGTCCGTATCTTCGCCAAGAAAACCCCCAACGGGGCCGCGAGGAGTGGGACGTAACGGAAGCAAGTGCACAAGCGCACACGGGGGGCCCAGGCTTCCCATTCGGAGAGGGCTGACCCGAGACCCCCTCCCCCAGCCCCTTATTTGACAGCCGAGGCACGTGGAGGCGCTCGCCCTTGAGAAGACCCTCAGAGACTGGGCCGAGGCCGCCATCCAGGCCCGACGAGGATAAGCTCGCCTCGTTCTGAGTTCCCCAAAGGGAGGGAGTTAAAGTGCCCTGAAAATCGGAGCGAGGTTCGTGAGCCAGGCTGGGCAGGTTCCAGCTCCTCCTGGCCGCCTCTTTATCCCGACCACCAGCCCCAACAAGCCCATTTTTATCAGACGTTTTGTCTTCCCATTATCTCGCTTGCTGTTTATTCCACAACTAATTTGCAGCCATTAGGTGGACAAATGAAATTTAGCATTGCTTTGGGGCCGACAGCAAATTATCACCTTATTAAGGGCTAATTTTGGCACGTCTGCATGATGCAGAAGAGGAGGGGGGCTGACAGGTCCTTCGAGCAAGACTCTAAATAAACAAACGTCGCCTCCCTAATTCCCTCCGCAGCCACATCATAAGGGGGTCGGCTGTCATTGGAAATGCTCCGTCCAAGGGCAGTGAGGAGTACAGTGGGTAGAGCACCAGGCGTGGAGTCAGGAGGTCCTGTGTTCAAATTTGGCCTCACACATTTCCTAGCGGTGTGACCTTGGGCAAGTCATTTAACCCCCATGGCTTAGCCCTTTGCGCTCTTTGGCTTTGGAACTCATTTGATTCTAAGTCAGAAGGTAAGGCTTTAAAAAATAAAATAAAAGGAAAGGCACGTCCAGAAGCTTTGGGGATCCAAGAAAACTATATGAAATGCAGCTGGATCTTGAGCTGACTCTCAAATGTTAGCAGAATGGTTCACAACTGGTTAGAAACAGATAAGATTAAAGGTAAGAACAACCCACCCACATCTTTTTTTAAATTATTTTTTTACCCCCCAAAAATTTTTAATTAATTTAGAATCTTTCCCCATGGTTCCATGATTCACGTTCTTTCCCTCCCGTAGCCAAGGAGCGATTCCACTGGGTTTTACACGCCATTGATCAGGAACTATTTCCATATTATTACTATTTGCACTAGGGCACCCGCCCCACCTACCCTCCCCATAGCAGCTTGTTTGCAATCCAAAGCGCCAATGCGGCCCCCAACCCGATGTCCAAAGGCTAATTTGGTTCCCTTTCTGGTCCAGACTTCTGATTTCATCTCTCTGAGAAAGTTGTTGGTGTCAGAAGCAGGACTTGAATTCAGGTCTTCCTGACCCGAAGGTAGGCTTCCTAGGTACTCCATACCTCACCGTCTCCCTATAAACCCAATATGTAGTAATAAGCATGGATGCAGCTTTCAATGGTTCTGTGACCTCATCGGTGAAAATGGTGCCTCAATCCATTATTTTCTGGCCATCAAAGCTTCCATAGAGGAACATTCTAGCGCATAGAGGATCTCAGAGGCCATCTGGTCCAGTCCTTTTGGTTTACAGATGAGGAAACTGAGGTACTGAGAAATGAAGTGACCTGCCTCAGATCATATAACCCATCAATGTCTGAAGCAAGATTTGCATCTGGGTCTTTGGGATGCCTGGGGCAGCCAGGTGCTACCATGGCGAGAGTGCCGGGTCTGGAGTTAGGAAGGCTCATCTTCCAGAGTTCAAATCTGGCCCCAGAAACTTACTGTGTGACCCAAGGCAGGTCCCTTAACCCTGCTGGCCTCAGTTTCCTCAGCTGCAAAATGAGTTGGAGAAGGAAAAGGCGAATCATTCTAGTATTTCTGCCAAGAAAATCCCAGATGGGGTCATGAACTTAAAATGAGTGAACGACTTGCCGATGCCAAATCCAGTGCCCTGTGTACGATGCCATGAGCCTCTCATTGGCCTTCCCAATGGGATATTTCATGGAAACAAATGCCAGTTATAACCCTTATTCTTATTTTTCTTTAAATCCTTCCCTTCTGTCTTAGAATCAATACCAAGAATTGGCTCCAAGGTAGAAGGGCAGTAAAGGCTAGGCAATGGGGGTTAAGGGACTTGTCCAGGGTCACACAGCTAGGAAGTGTCTGAGGTCAGATTGGAACCCAGGATCTCCCATCTCTGAGCTTGGCTCTCCATCCACTGAGCCACCCAGCTGTCCCCTAACCTTTAACTCTTAAACACCAGAATGAATGAAAACCATTTAAGTGCCTACAACGTGCCAGGGGTATAAATACCCAAAGGAGAATATTCCCTGCCCACGAGGAGCTTCCATTCTAAGAGGAACGAAGCAGCGGCAGCCAGGAAGTTGTATTTTGGTGACATCCTCTTTTCACTAGTAAAGCCAGAATTGACTGGATTATGGCTCCAGAACTGGAACGTGTGTGCGCGTAGGAGCAGAATATGTGTATCACAGTGCCAGGCTAATGGCCATCTCCCCCTCCTTCCTACATCTTTCCATTTCCATCTGAGCCAGCCGCCATTTTGGTCCTTCGGAGCAAGCTCTGAAGAAATGAGAAATGTTTGCTGAAATCACGGAAGCCCCCTTCTCCCTGGTGCGGACGACCGGCACCGCCTGAACTCCAGATGGAGAACAGACGTGTTATCCATCGTGATTCTGAAATGACCCGGGGAGGGAGCCTTGTTTCCCTTCAGGACTGGATTTATCACCCCAAGGAAAGGAGCTGTCGTTTCTTGCTGGCAGTCTGCAAATGAAAGCTTCCCCACTATTTTTCATTTGGGGGTTCCATCAAACCGATGAGTCCCCCTCAAAGAAAATCTAATACATTGTTGGCCCAAGAAATGATTTTGAATATACATAAAGAATAAATGCTGGAAGCAGCTAAGTGGCTCAGTGGATTGAAAGCTAAGCCTCAAGAAGGCAAATCATGGGTTCAAATCTGACCTCAAACACTTCCTAGTTGTATGACCCTCGGCAAGTCACTTAATCCCTATAGCCCAGCCCTTACCTCTCTTTTGCCTTGGAACTAATATACAGTATTGATTCTAAGACATAAGGTAAGGGTTTAAAAACAAAACAAAACAAAACAAAAGAAGAAATGCTCTCTGCAACTCTAGTACCCCAGCCATTATCCAATCCATTCTAAGAATCATCATTCCAAATCTCTCCCCAAAGGTTACAGTGCAATTTGGTAGACACCAAAGGTTTTTTTAAAAAGAAAAAAATGATTGCTCCTTTTTCAAATGTCCTCACCTCCATCAAGTGTTTATGGAGTACATTTTTTTTAAAGAATTTAAAATAGATTTCTTAGAGATATTTTGTCCTTTCTGCTCTCTCTGCCCAGACTGCCATCTTTATAAAAAAGAATTAAAAAACAAACAAACCCATAAAACCAATGGATTTTTGAAATGTTCTGATGTTCTATGGAATGCTCAACATTGATTGGTGAAGCTTCACTTGTGAAAAAGTGGGAGAAGTGTCTTTCCATAATTCTTCTTTGGGGACAAATTTATAACTTTGGAATTTCATTATTTTGAGTTTTTGTTGTTTTATGCCTATTCTTTCCATTTTATATCATATAATCATTGAGTGTCATTTTTTTGTTTCTGTTACTTCACATTGTATCAGTTCACAAGTCTTTCTAGTATTCTCTGAATTCATCACATTCATAGTTTCTTATAGCACTGGCTTATTCCATTACAATCATGTACCAGTTTGCTTAGCCAGTCACCAATCGATGGGCATTTGCAGTTCTTTGCTATTACAAAATGTGCTGCTGCAAATATTTGAGTCAATATGGAGTATTTATTCTCAATGACCTCTTTGGGGTACACGCCCAACGATGGAATCTCTGAATCAAAGATAATGAATATTTTAGTCCTTTTACTTACAAAATTCCAAATTGCTTTCTAGAATGGTCAGCCAATGCCTAGCTCCTGAAACAACATATTAGCATGCCTATCTTTCCACACACCTTCAGATATGGAATATTCCCATCTTTTAGCCACTTTGTGAATTTGTTGGCTGAGAAATAAAACCTCAGGGTTCATTTGAATTTATCTTATTATTAGTGATTTGGAGAATTCTTTCAGAAGGCTGCTAATAGTTTGCAATTCTTTAGGGATCAATTATTTTGTATCCTTTGGCTACTTATGGATTTTGTTTGTATGTAAAGATATTTTTGGAATGGCTTCCAGACTTATATATTAGTGTTACAGTCTATATATGTTGGATATTGGAGCTTAATCAGCTATCTCATGCAAAGATGCCCCCCTCCACTCTGCCCCATGGACCATTTACTTCCCCTTTTTATCCTAGTTGAATTCGTTTTGCTCATGCAAAAGCTTTCCAAATCCATGTAATCAAAATGACCTATTTTATCTTTTGTAACTGCCTCTGTATCTCTTATTTGGTTGAAAATGGATCAAAAATCATAATCTGCTTCTTTTCTAATAATTTTTAATAGTATAAGCTTTGACATTCAAGTCACAGATGCATTTTGAGTTTACTGTAGAATATGGTGCAAGATGCTAGTCTAAATCTAATTTCTGCCAAATTGCTTTCTAGTCTTCCCAGCAGTTTTTCTGAAAGAGTTCTTTTCTATTTAAATGACTGGAGGTTTATAAAAAAACTGGATTGAGTTGAATTATTTCTAATTCTTTCTTGCCTAGTCTGCTTTACTAACTTTTTCTGATTTTTCAAAAATCAGTATCAAGTGGTTTTGCTGATTGCTACTATAAGTCTGAGATCTAGAGGTGCTATTTCTATTTCATTCCTACCTATTCTCATTATTTCCCTTGATACTGTAGACCTCCTAATCCTCTTGTCCCTCTGGTGCACATTCTTTTTTACCTTAATCCTCTGCTCAGCTATATAGAGAAGAGAAAAGTACTATCCTAACCTCCTGTCCTCAGGAAGCTCAGAGTCTGAGTCAGAAACTGAATCATTAACACCTGTTACTGCCATTATTCCTTGTTTTTGGAGAGGTACGTCTACATCTCAAGGTTTCATGACATCGTTCATTACTAAGGCAAATCATAATCCCTTTGTCTTCAGGAATTGCCCTGGCTAACCAATGCTAACCAACCTTTTGGTGATGGGCTTCCATGGTGATGCCCTTTTAGCTATCTAGAGAGACCTTTGAGAACTTGCCATGGTGTGTTCTCCACAGGCATACTCTTCAAGAGTCCAGCAATACCTCCAAGTTCTTCCCAAGATACATCAGTAAATCAGTCAATTTATTAATTATATACCAGACACAGGGCTGGACCTGGACATACAAAGAAAGGGAAAAGACAGTGCCTGTTCTCAAGGAGCCTACTAATACTTTAATGGGGAAGATACATAGAATGATTGAACAAATTCTGGTTCAAATCCTGTTTCAAGCACTTGGTATGGTGTCTAGCCCACAGAAGACACTTAATAAATGCTTTTTTTTTTGGTCTTGTTTCTTTACCTTCTGTATTAGGATCGATACTAAGTATGAGCTCCAAGGCAGAAGAGCTGTTATGTTAAATGACTTGACTAGGGACACACAGCTAGGAAGTATCTGAGGCCAAATTTGAACCCAGGACCTCCCATCTCTAGACCTGGTCATTGAGCCACCTAGTTGCCTCTTAATAAATACTTGTTGACTTGACTGATGTTTCAGTAGGTTGAGCAACCGTTTCACATTCTGGGAGCCAGTTTCTTTTTCTTTAAAATTAAAGGGTCATTGAGGAGGGGAGGGAAAGAATATGAATCATATAACCATAGAAAATTTTCTTAATCAATAAAATAAAATTTAAAAAGTTAAGAGGCAATAAAAAAATAAATTAAATTAAAGGGTTATACCAGATAGACTCGGAAGGGTCTCTTCCAGTTGGATATTTATGGTCCCAGTTAATAAATGGCAAAACCAGGACTCAAAATGAGGTCTTGTGTCTCCGGATCTATTAAAACACATTCCTTTTTTTATAGGATGATCCAAATAGCAGATGCCATATTGTATAGTGCTGAGCAAAAGCCAAGGCAAGTTAAGACTTGACCCAGTGACAGTCAATTCCAAAGGATTCTGGGTAGGAAAGCTCCCTGAGGATTGTCCAAAAAAAATAAATAAATTAAATCCAACTAGTTTTGACCAGATTCACATGCTGAAGATAATGATCTCACGGTGGCCACTGAGATATTTTGCAGCCCAAAGCATCGACTTTCCCCCCTCCCCTTTGGCAGAGGGTCTAGAAACGGCCAGAGTGAGATGTAGAAATAAATCTCTAAGGCAGACCCCATGGCCTGGAGCAAACTGAGCTCAGGGGTCACAACTTGAATTGTGCCCCAGCACATTCTCATAGGCTGCCAGGCTGATTTCAGTCCCGGCGGATCTCAGAAACTTAAAATACTCTGGTCAGGAACTGACCCCAGAGCTGCCCCCGAGATCAGTCCCGTTGCCCCTTTCCTCCGCCCTGAGCTTCCAGCTGGAGTTTAAGGAAGTTCCACAACTTGAATGGAAAAGAGGACTTTTTCTTGGCCACCCTTCATCTTGCTTCTGTCTCTAGCCCATAGCTCGGGGCCTGGCACAAAGAGTCACTCAATAAAAGACTTGATTGATGGATCTACATTTTGCCTGACTGATCTTGGGGACGACCCCTTGTTAGTTGTTTCTTGTCATCCTCGTTTGTCAAGACAACAAGAGCCAAATAAAATCTGTTGTCAGCTGCCGCTCCTCCCATCCCTCCCGAGCAAAGGTCTCATCCTTTCCTGGATTCTCCTTTTTTCTCCTGAAATAACTTTTTGTGATTGTAGTTTCTGCCCTCAGCTGCCAGCTTTAACATTTCTGACACTATTAAAAAAAATCCGCTACTTTCCATCTTAGAATTACTGCTGTATATTGACTCTAAGGCAAAAAAGTGCTGAGGGCTAAGCAATGGGGGTTGAGTGATTTGTCCAAGGTCACAAGCTAGGAAGTATTTGAGGCCAGATTTGAACTCAGAACCTCCCATTTCCAGGCCTGGCACTAGCCACTGAGCAGCCCTCTTGACATTATTTTTCATAGGGCTGTGCTATATTCAACTTCATCTTCTGTTAACTCGACTTGCTTCTATCTTTTTTATATTAAAAAAAAAATCTAAGTTGGTTGGTGATGCAAAGAATTGTTTTCCTGTTGAACATTTGTTTCCCTTATCCTAGAAGCATTCATTTTGTTCATGCAAAAGCTTTCCAATTTGACGTAATCAAAAATGATTTATTTTATCTTTTGTAATTGCCTCTATCTCTATTTGGTAAAATATTTATGATCTGGGGCAGCTGGATAGCTCAGTGGATAGAGAGCCAGGCCTAGAGATGGGAGGTCCCAGGTTCGAATCTGGCCTCCGACCCTTCCTAGCTACATGGCCCTGGGCAAGTCACTTAATTCCAATCATGTAACCCGCACTACACTTCTGCCTTGGAAACAATACTTAGTATCAAGTCTAAGACAGCAAAGAAAAGTTATTTAAAAAAAAAAAACAACACTGTATGATCTGCTTCTTTTCTAATTTGTTTTTCATTACTATGAGCTTTGACATCCAGGTCACATATGCCTATGTGCTCTCTATGGCTCTTAGGCCCATATCGGCCTCATCAGAAAAATCTCATTTTTCCTCCTCACTAGAATGGCTTCGGAATTTCATTCCTGGGCACCTCCTATCCCTCCCGGACTGACTTCCTCTGTCATTTTTATTCCATAGAATCAAAACTATTTTTTGCTCTGGATTCTCTCAAATCTCTTCTCCCCCAAAGTCAAGAAATTATTAGGTTGTCTGCTCTTGTTTGGGAGTAAAAGAGAGAGAGAGGTGGTGAGGGGGTAGGGGGAAGAGAGAGAGAGAGAGAAGAGTAAGAAGTAGAGAGAGAGGAAGAAGAAGAGAAAGAGAGGAAGAGGAAGAAGAGAGAGAGGAAGAGAGAGAAGAGGAAGAAGTAGAGAGAGAATAAGAAGAAGAGAGAGAGAGGAAGAGAGAGAGAAGAGTAAGAAATAGAGAGAGAATAAGAAGAAGAGAAAGAGAGGAAGGAAGAGAGAAAGAGAGAGAGAGAAGGAGAGAAGAGAGAGAGAGAGGAGGAAGAGGAGGAGGGAGAGAGAGAGAGAAAGAGAGAAAACATACATATCCATTAGACTATAAATTCCTGGAAGAAAGGAATTGACAAAAACACATACACAAGTATCTCTAACACTTAGCACAGTGCTTGGCACATAGTAGGCGCTTAATAAATATTTATGGACTACTAACTGGATAACTTAAGTTCCTATCACTATCATATCATGCTTATGTGCCAGGTTTGTGATGTTCCCCAAATTCTTCATCTCTTTCTTCTTCCTGTGTAGGGAGACATGCTCTCAAGACAAAGTCATGTGTTTCTCCCTCCTTTGACCTTCACCATGACACTCTCTACCATGTTTTCCTTCCCCTCCTTCTTAGACTTCTCAAATAAATATATATAAAAAAATTTAAATTTTAATTTTAAAAATTAAAATTTTAAAATAAAATTTTAAAAATTAAAATTTTAAATTTTAAAAATTTAAAATTTAAAATAAAAATTTAAAAATTAAAAATTTTAAATAAATTTTTAAAAATTAAAATTTTAAAATAAATTTTTAAAAATTTAAAATAAAATTTTAAAATTAAAATTTTAAGATAAAATTTTTAGAATGCAATTTTACTTTTCCTTCTCTGCTTCTTTTAAAGAGGGTACACTCATATAGAGCCATGGTCCACTCCTGGGTTTTATCCCAATAAATCTCATATTAGGCCCTCTAAACTGTGGACACTTGTATATGAATACTTGAGGCCATGGGTTTTTCTATAGGATCCTTTCTTGAGTTTTGTCTCTATGAATTTCAGGGGTAGTTCAGCTGCTATTTTTCTTCCTGCCCATTAAAGATTAAAAGGTAACAAGCTTTTGGGTTCATTGGATAGAGCTCTAGACCTAGAGTCAGGAAAATCTGAGTTTAAATCCAGTCTCAGACAGTCAGTAGCTGTGTGACCCTGAGCAAGTCACTTAACCTCGGTTTGCCCTTAGGGTAAAATAAGGATCAAAATGAGATCCTTATAGTGTTTAGCACAATGTCTCATACGTAGCAGGCGCTATGTAAATGCTAGCTATCATCACCATCATCATCATCATTATTGATGACACAATTAGCCTACTGGATGGTAGAGACAGGATACAAAAGAATTTTTTATTTTTTTTATTTATTTAAAAATTTTTTTTTTAATAAACCCTTAACTTCTGTGTATTGGCTCCCTGGTGGAAGAGTGGTCAGGGTGGGCCATGGGGGTCAAGTGACTTGCCCAGGGTCACCCAGCTGGGAAGTGTCTGAGGCCGGATTTGAACCCAGGACCTCCTGTCTCTAGGCCTGGCTCTCAATCCACTGAGCCATTGCCTAGTTTTATCACTCTTCTGCCTTTGAATTAGCACATAGCATTGATTCTAAGAAGAAAATAAGGATTGAAAAAAAAAACCAGTCTCAAACCCATCTTCTGCATGCAGCCTTTCCCACTAAGGGCTTCCCCCTGAAACTCCCTCCCATCTATATATCCTGTGTAGACAAAGCTGTTTGTGCCTTCCCCTTTCATCTTGAGGGCAAAGCTGGTGATTTGGTCTCTTTTTGCAGCCTCAGCGCCCGGCACGCAGTAGGACCTCAATAAATGCTTTTTGACTGACTAGCTGCTAATGCGTAGAGGACAGCCCCGAGCCCCCTTCTTGGGCTTCTCAGAGACGGGGCCTCGCGAGCCTGTGATCTCAGAAGGGGGGAGAGATGACCCCCACAGGAAGACAATGACCAGCCCAAGACCCACCCTGGCTCCTCTGTCAAGCCCAGGCGATGCTCGAAGGGCAGCTGAGGTGACGAATGGATGGGCCTCTTGGGCTCAGCTCTGATAAAGCAACCAACTGGGCTGCCGCTAAGTGAATCCAGGCAGCATCGTGGGAGGCCGGAGAAGGGCGGCCACGGCCTAGCGGTCAGGGGACGTCCCCGTCGAGGGAGGACTGAGCTGACTCTTCAGAGAGTGGAGATGAAGGCCAGGAGGGGATTCTGAAGGGGGGAAATTTCATAATGGGAAACGGGGTGTTCTGGGGACAAATCCGGGTTTCTCTGGCCTTGGAACAACAGTGGCAGCCCCTTCCTCTACTTTAGGATCCGGTAGGGTCTCCCCAGGTACCACGGCCCGGAGGCACAGAGGCTGGCCCTGGCTCCAAGCCCCATCTGGCTGTGTCCCCGTTTACTCGCTCAGTTATTCTCTGGCCTGTCCTGCTGCCCCAGCAACGACCTACAGAGCCGGCCCCAAAATGCTGACTCCAGAGGAAAAAAAATGTAGCTGCTCCCTGGGGGAGAAGCATTGTGCGGAGGCTTTGGGCGCTCCCAGCCAACGGAGGTCACCAAACCCGGCCGGCTGCCGAGCAAAGACAATGGCACACAAGGACACGGTTGTGCCTTAAGACTATAAATGGTTTCTTCTTCCCCCTAACTGCCGACAGGTACGGACGCACAGACGCACAGACGCAGAGACACACAGACACACCCCCATTTTCAGCCAGAAAATGAGACGTTAAATTTTAAAGGGACCTTAAGACAAGACCTCGGCTATCTTTGTTCTTTTACGGAGGAGAACGGGGGTTCAGAGGGGGAAGGGACTGGTCCAAGGACATTCAGCAAGAGAGCGGCAGACCCAGGACTCCCAATCTGGCGCCCTTTGGGGCCCGCCGAGTCAGTAAATCTCCGTCTTCTGCCCCCCTGGCACAGAGAAGGAAAAAAGCCCTTCTTTCAGACAAAGTTGGCTCTCATCTCGGAACAGGAAAATCACAGGCTGTCGGAGCAGAACAACTGAAAACCTGGACTCAGCATCAGGGGACCTGACTGATGTCTTAGCTCTGCTCCTTCCTATCACTTCTAAATCTATGACTTTATGGTCCAGAGCCAGAAGGGACCGGCTTATTTTATTAAAAAAAAAAAAACCCACAAAAAATTTATCTTTTGTCTTAGATCAATACTGTGTATTGGTTCCAAGGCAGAAGAGCAGTAAGGTTAGGCAATGGGGGTCCAGTGACTTATCCAGGGTCACCCAGCTAGGAAGTGTCTGAGGTCAGATTTGAACCCAGGACTTTCCATCCACTGAGCCACTTAGCTGCCCCCGCCCACCCACTAATTTTAAAAAAAGAAGAAATTAAAGCAAAATAGAAGGGCTGAAACCTGGGTTCTGAATGTGTCTCCTTCAGTGGGCCAGGCTGGGCTAGTCACACTCTCCAGCTTCTTCCACTTGTGATGGAACCAAAGTAGGAATTTCTAAGGTGGTTAGTAAGGCTTAAGCCAGGATGAAGGGTCAATCTGGAGAGCACTAATCCCCCCTCACCCATGCAAGCACAGAGTCAATAACTGTAGCCTTCTCACTGAGAACTAACCACTGGGGTAACTGGCCACAGACAGGAGAGAAAAGGCAACAGTCTGCTCAGCCCGCTTTTCTAGCTCCCACCCCGAAAGGAGATTGTTTTGTTTTTTCCTATGGATTTCTGAAAACTCAACGCTTCTCCCCGGCTCTCCTAAAGGGCCAGAAATGGGAGTTTTTTTAGTCCCCAACTTCCATAATTGAATTTTGTCTGGTTCAAACTGACTCCACTGGCAGGAAGTCTTGCCCCGAGTCAAATCATCCAGAGCCCTTCCCTCTGTTAAGGGGGAAATTGTGGTTTTATTCTTGAGCTAACTAAATCCTTCTAGTTTAGTGTCCTGTCAACTCCATAAACTGGGCAGACCCTTTCTAGAATGTTCAGAAAGTAAAAGAGGGCTGGAGTTTTGAGTGGCAAGGACTGATTCACGAAATGGGGACACTGTGGTTCCCATCAACTTCATTAATATTTACCTTGGCGAAGCCAGTAACTTGGAGTAGGAGATAATGTAGAACAAGAGACCTGGCATCTGGTCCTGGCTGTTTTACTCTACCTTATCCCTGTCTCATTTCCTCTCGGATATAGACGGTGGAAAGAAAAAGGCTAGGCTCAGTCACCTCAACTGATCCACAAACTGGGCAGAGTTTACTATCTTTTTTTCCCCCTTCACATTTGGGGCAACTGAAGAGGTCAAGAGAAGGTAATTTCCCCAAGTTTAGCACAATAAATCATAAGAATAGTCATTGTTGGTGGATTAGTGGGAAGATGGGCATACCTGTACATTGTTGGTGGAACTATGAATTAGGACAATCACTCTGGAAAGCAATTTAGAATTATACAAAGTGGCTAACACATCCATATCCTTTGCCCCAGCGAATCCACTGATAGGTATATATTCCAAGAATGTCATTCATAAAAAGAAAGCCCCACATATCCACCAAATGCTTATTTATAGCAGCACTTTTTGTGGTAGCAAAGAATTGGAAACAAAGTAGATATCTCATTGACTGGGGACCAGCTAAACAAACTTTGGTAGTTAAATGTAATGGAATATTACTATGTTTCAAGAAACAACAGAATGAATGCAGAGAAGAATAAATAGACTTATATGAACTGATGCAAAGTGAAGTAAGAACAACATATACAATGAAAACAACAAAGTAAATGGAAAAACATTCTTAATCAAAAATGGATGTTGCAAAATTACAAATACTAAACCTCTTTCTAGAGATGGAAGAGGGAGTTTATACTGGCATGGAACATTTTATAGATTGTCAAATAAATTCTTTCCTTCCTTCTTAAAACAAATAAACAAAAAAGCCTCTTATTTTCTGTCTTAGAATCTATACTAAGTACTGGTTCTGAGGCTGAAGAGCAGTAAGGGCTAAGCAATTGGGGTTAAGGGACCTGCCCAGGGTAACCCTTCTTTTTCTTTAAAAAATTTTGTTGCACATTTTCAAAAAATGTATTAATCAGTCGTTCTCTTTACTTTTTCCCTTTTTAAATAGTCTTTGCAATATGAGATGGCTCTCTTGGAAAAGAGAGGGCTTGTGTACAACAAAATAAACCAATAAAATTTTATTAAAACAAACAATGAACCATAGTAAGTTAACAGCAGAGTACAGAACAGAACCCAGGACTTTTGACTCCTAGTTCAGGGTTCCTTTATCTCTAAGTCAATTAGATTCATTTCAACAAATAACTATCTATTATCTGTAAAGCTTGGTCTTAGGTTCTAGGGACAAAGACAGCAAAGGTAAGTGCCACAGACATCAAGGTGCTTACTTCCAAAAAGGGAGATGTAACAGACACAGATAAGGAAAAAGAAGGTAATTTGAGAGCAGAGCATTTCTAAAGGAGGGGACCAGGGAAGGCTTCACAGAGGAAGGATACCTTGTTTGAACTTGGAAGGAAGACAAGGATTTTAAGAAGTAGAAATGAATAGAGAGAGCCTGGCCTATGGCTTGTACAAATACAATGAGGTGAGAGATGGGAACAAGATCAGGGCTTAGCTAGTAGAACAGTTTGGCTGGAACAAAGAGGATGTGAAGGCAAGCAACAGGGGCCAAGGCTGGAAAGGATAAATTCCAGCCTACCTGTGTGAAAAAACAGGGTTTGCCCACAGGTTTTCAATGTTGAGTTGAGGTTATTTGTGTATATTTCCAGAGGTAATGGGGAGCCATGGGAGGTTTTTGTGGAAGGAGTTTAACTTTGCCATAGGAAGATAATTTTGGCTTCTGTATAGAGGGAAGACTAAAGATGGTAGCGTGGAGGTGGGGAGGAAGCTGTGACCCCGTTGAGACAGCTGGGAAGGGGCAATTACAGAGTAAACTCATGAGCCAGGGACCTGAACTTGGAAGCTGGTCAATGATCAGACTAATTTCCCATTCCTGGAATATAAGACTCGGGTTACCCAAGTGCCTTCATATCCTATTACTACCTTAGATCTTTCACATGAAGCAAATCAACCCCATTTCACAGATCATAAAACTGAGAGTCAAGGAGGACCCACTGAGACCTCTTTGAACCCAGAGGAGAAAATAAATCCAGAGAGGGGAATTCAATTTGATCAGGGTGTATGGGCAGGACTCAATGTTGGATATTGGGAATACAGAGGCAAAAATGAAACACAGCCTTCAAGAAGTTTACATTTCATTGCTGGGGGATATACACATGCAGATAGGTCTGAGACAAGGTAGGGAGCGCCGGGTGGCAAAAGGGAGAAACCAACTCTATTATGAGTCTCAGTCTCTGTAAAAGACTTCATATAGGAGATGACACATCATCTGAGTTTCAGAGAGGATTGTAAAAGGTGAGAAAAGTTTAGGAAAAAATCATATGCTGTTCCTACAGAAAATTGGGAGGAATATGGGACAGCAAAATGGAATTAAATGGAATTCAAAACTGATTGAATGACTGGAATGAAATAAGTGTTATTAAGGGCTCCATGCCAACTTGAAAGGTCTATACTGGAGTGCCTCAGGGATCTCTACTGGTTAACCTTTTCCAGTGGCTTGGATAAAAGACAGAGATGGATCTTATTTATCATAATCCTTATAAGAGTATAAACTAACACACTAGTTGGCAGAGTCAGGATAGATAATTGGGCTGAATCAAACAAAATGAAATTGTAGAGGCATAAATGTAAAGTTATACATTTGGGCTCAAAAAATCAACTTACAAGAGATGGGAAGGCATGTTTTCATGGCAGTTTGCCTAGACAAATTTGGGAGTTTTGGTGATCTGCAAGATTACTCTAAGTGGGGTAGGGGTAGCTAGGTGGTTTAGTGGATAGAGAATTGGTCCTGGGTTCAAATTTGGTCCCAGATACTTCATAGTTATGTGACCCTGGATAAGTCACTTAACCTACCCCTTACTGCTTTTCTGTATTGGAACAGATACGTATTATTGATTTTAAGGCAGAAGATAAGGGTTTAAAAAAAGGATCAATATAAGAGATATGGTCCCAAAATTCATCTGACCTTGGGCTATATGAAGAGAGACAGAGCCTCCAGAAATGAAAGTTAATAAGCCAGTGGCCCTTTTGCCCTGGTTAGACCATTCTAGGAGGACCATGTTCTGTTAAAAGTATTTTTAGTGGGGGATGCTGATAAAATGGAGCCTGTCCAGAGAAGGGGAACCAGCATGGCAAAAGGTCTTCAGTTCATGCCACATAGGGATTAGCTGAAGAAATTGGAATGCTTAACCTAGGAAAAAATGGTGCAGAAGAATTAAAGCTGTCTTCAGCTCACACTGGAAAGAAGGATTAGATTTGTTTGGTCCTAGAGGGCAAACTTGCGATTGGGTCAATAGAGGAAATTGAAGAGGGGAAGACTTAAGGTTAGGTCTAAGGGAGGCCCCTTCTAACAAGGAGAAACATCCAAAATTAGAATACGGTAGTGGGTTCCCCGTTCTAGGGGTTGGCAGGCACAAGATGGATGACCAACCGTCGGGTCATCCTGCCGACCACGTGGTGTTCTCCTTGGCATTTTTTGGGGGGACTACAGAGGCCCCTTCCAATGGAAATGGATGAAATTCTGTTATCAAGTAGGAGAAGATACAGCCACCAAGAAGCGAGAGGTGTAGCCCAGGAGGGGGTGCAGGAAACATCGACAGTAAGAAATTCTGTGATTCTGTGAGGTACCACAAAGGTGGGAGATGGAACGTCGAGTCCAGCATTTTCCAAATAATCCAAACAATCAGACTTTTGCCAAGGCATGGCCTTTCTGACCTACAAAACATCCTCTTTTCCCCCAAGAAGGTAACAAATAGGACCATCGAGGCAATGTTTAAACCAGTTGAGACCTTAAGAAGCCCCTATTTGTAACCCATGGATGGGGTCTATACACGCAACAGACTTAGTTTATAGAAGGCTTCCTCAAAGCAGCCCTACTGGACATATTTTTTGTTAGTCGGCTTTAAATGACGCACTTAAAAAGAATAAAGCCGCATGACTTCAAAATCCTTAAACTAGCCTCTAGTTCAGAAAATCTTCTCGTCTACTAGATGAATCTAGATAAATGAGGTTTTTACCCAATCGAGGAAAAGAATGGGGGGGGGTTCAATGTCACTTTTGGTCAATTCCCATCTAATTTTTTTAACTTCTGCATTGTGTTTTATTTTTATTTAAAAAAATTTTTTTAAGGGAAACCTTTTTTTTTTTTAACCCTTAACTTCTGTGTATTGGCTCCTAGGTGGAAGAGTGGTAAGGGTGGGCCATGGGGGTCAAGTGACTTGCCCAGGGTCACACAGCTGGGAAGTGGCTGAGGCCGGGTTTGAACCCAGGACCTCCCGTCTCTAGGCCTGACTCTCAATCCACTGAGCTACCCAGTTGCCCCTATGTTGTGTTTTAGAATCAAAACTCAGTATTGGTTCCAAGGTAGAAGAGCGATAAGGGCTAGGCAATGGGGGTTAAGTGACTTGCCCAGGGTCACCCAGCTAGGATGTGTCTGAGGCCAGATTGGAACCCAAGATATTACATCTTCAGTCTTGGCACTCCGTCCACTGAGCCACTTGGCTGCCCCTGTGCTTATCTATTTTTAAAGCCAGAAAGTCCCCCCTTCCAAGACCAAGGGCTGTACATTGAGGAATATGCACAAAGAAGACACAGGAGGGGGGATCATTTTCATTCTCTGCCAGGGGCCCCACGCTGAGGCAGGAGGTGGGAGGCAAGCTTGGGGAGGGAGATTCCTTCCCTGTTACCACCCCTGGGTTACCCGCTCCTTCCAGCCTAAGGCCTCCGTCACAAGAATTCCCGTCACCTATTGGCTGACGCTTTGCTGGGATTGATCAAATAGTGTTTTAAAATAGGAAACGGCCTTCTAAAAATGTTTCTGAGAATCAGATTAACACTAGGTCTCTGGCAAAACAAACTCGCCTCTTAATGCTGTTTCTGCCAAGCTGGTAGGTCTCTCTCCCTCTCTCCCCCAAAGGGAAATCAAGCAGAGATCTAACAAAATAAATAAATAAATATTCAAGGCCTTTGAATTCGTTCCCTCTGCCAACTGCCTTCATCTCCCAGAGCGCTCCCGACCTGCTATTATTGACATTTGCATTGTCTTCAACAACCAGCTAGGAGTTGCCTTCAAGCCTCAGCCCTCCTGGAAGGCTCTGTTTGGGCTTCGGGCCAAGCTCTGACTCTCCCTCACCTGGTGGCTAACTTGCTATGTGACCTTAGCCAAGTCACCTGATTTCTCATCTGCAGAAGAGAAATATTATCATCTCTCCCAGGGGGAATGAGAGGCTCAATCAAAGTAACATGTGATAATTGCCCTTAGGAATGAGAATTTTCCAGCTGGAAAGGATCTTGATTATCTGCTCCATCCCATAGATGGAAGAGAAATCTCTTGGTTGCCTCCTAGACAAGGCGTTTTTCAGTCTCTGCTTGAAGAAATGACTCAGGGGCAGCTAGGTAGCTCAGTGGATAGAGAGCCAGGCCTAGAGATGGGAGGACTTGGGTTCAAATTTGACCTCAGACACTTCCTTGCTGGGCAAGTCACGTAATCCTGTTTGCCTGCTTCTCCCACACATACTCTTTAATCGGGTGACACTGACCTCCTGGCTGTTTCAATATGAAATCCTCCATCTCTCAGTTCTGAGAATTCTCTGATTGTGTAAAAATTAAAATTAATATACAGTAACTTCAAAAATTATATTTTATAAGATGGATGAATAATCACTAGAAGTAGAGGAATAAAAAGGTATTTATTTAACAAAATAAAAAAAAAACCAAACACATGCTCAAGCTAATCTACCTGCTCAAAATTCCTGTGTTCACAGCTGCCCATACAGGAAGGAAAAAAAAAACCTAGACACCCAGTTCCCCCCAATTGATCTCCTGTCTACATCAGCACGTAACAACAGGAAGTCAGTGGGCTCCTGGGTGATGTAGTTCAAAGGCACAAGATTTCCAATTACACAATTGTCCCCCATGCTTGGAAAGCTCTTCTTCTTCCACCCTGGCTTCCTGACTAAAACCCTGCCTTCTGCAGGAGGCCTTCCCCTGACCCTCTTAGTTCTAGTCTTTCCTCTTCTCCTGGATGTAGCGTCTTTGTGCACGATTATTTGTACGTTGTCTCCCCTGTTAGACTGTAAGCTCCTTGAGGGAAGGGATTGTGTCTTTTGCTTCTTTTTGTATCCACAACACTAAGAACACTATCTAGAACACAGCAGGCACTTAATAAATCTGGTGATTGATGGAGCATAACTGCTTGGCCTAGAAGTCCTTAATAAACTTATTCATTCACTCATTTATTCATTGGGACTTGAGTTAAAGCTACTAATGGGATTGGGGGCTCCATTATGATAAATGCAGAGTCTTAGAAAGAGACAGCAGTCAATGGGATGTCCTTGTCCCAGTCTGACCATATTGGGGGCGCCATATTTTAGCTGTGACAAGCTGGGAGTCTAGGAGGGCAAGCTGGATGAGGAAAGATCTTTGGATCACACCATGTGGGAAGCACTGGGAAGGTTTAGCTGGAAATCTTTTTCCAGAAGATTTTGGGGGTGTTTAATTGGAAGAGTAAATTTAGAAGGGGGCATAACCATCTTTGAGGATCTGAAAGACAGTCAAATAGACAGAAGAGAGGCAAAAGGGTAAGGTGGACAGCTAGGTAGCGTTGTGGATAAAGTGCTAGACCTAGAGTTAGGAAGATTCATCTTTCTGAGTTCAAATCTAGCCTCAGACAGTTACTAGCTGTGTAACCTTGGACAAATCACTCAACCTTGTTTGCCTTCATTTCCTCATCCGTCAAAAGAGCTGGAGAAGGAAATGGCCAACCACTCCAGTACCTTAACTGTGTTACTCTGGGCAAGTTTACTTCACCCTGTTGGCCTCAATTTCCTCATCTGTCAAAAGAGCTAGAGAAGGAAATGGCCAACTTTCCAGTAGCTTAACTGTGTTACTCTGGGCAAGTTTACTTCACCTTATTGGCTTCAGTTTTCTTATCTGTCAAGAGTTGGAGAAGGAAATGGTCAACCACTCCAGGATCTTAGCTGTGTGACTCTGGAAAAGTCACTTCACCCTGTTGGCCTCAGTTTCCTTATTTGTCAGATGAGCTGGAGATGGAAATGGCCAACCACTCCAGTATCTCTGCCAAGAAAACCCCAAATGGGGTGATGAAGAGTTGGACACAACTGAAAAAAGCCTTGCCCTACAGGGTAGGAATGGAAGCAATGAGAAGCTGTAAAGAGATTAAGTCAAGCTTGATGCAAGGAGAAACTGCCTGATAGCGAGGAGAACTGTCACCCCAGGGGAAGGGGCTGCCTCATCATGGGGCGGTTTCTCTCTCATTGGGCTTTTCTGAGTGGAGCTGGGTATATGGTTGAGGTGACTCCTAGTGATCTAGACCTTCCAAGGTCCCTTCCAGCTTGGGGACTGTGTGATTGAGAATCTCAAGTCTTCAAGAGTCCTTTTTGCTGAAATCCATCTTAAGGCTGCCCAGGAGGGGCCGGCCAATGCAGAAGAAAACAGGAAAGTCAACTGACTCTTGGAATTTCCTTTCCAAGCCCCATTTTTATCTCTGATGTGCCTGTCTTGGGAAAGCTGCCTTCCCAGAACAAGCTAGAAAACACCAGTTGTATTCCATCTTCAACCTGATCTAAAATAGTTAGAAAAATGGCACGCTAGGCAGAAAGGGCTCATTGCGATGTCCATGGATGGATGGGTTTAACTCCCAAACCCTAATAGTTCATCTACTGATGCCCATCTCAGTCCCTGGTTCAAGAGTTCTTAACCTGGGTTCTGTGAAGTTGTTTTTTTTTTTTTTTTTTTTTTAGGTTTTTTTTTTTTTTTAATTTTTATTTTAAACCCTTAACTTTCGGTGTATTGTCTCATAGGTGGAAGAGTGGTAAGGGTGGGCAATGGGGGTCAAGTGACTTGCCCAGGGTCACACAGCTGGGAAGTGGCTGAGGCCGGATTTGAACCTAGGACCTCCCATCTCTAGGTCTGGCTCTCAATCCACTGAGCTACCCAGCTGCCCTGTGAAGTTGTTTTTAAAAGCCAATCTGGACCCAGCTGTGTGACCCTGGGCAAGTCACTTGACCCCTATTGCCCACCCTTACCACTCTTCCACCTAGGAGCCAGTACACAGAAGTTAAGGGTTTAAAAAAAAAAGCCAATCTGGAAATTGCATTTTGATCCTTTGTAATCCCACATTTTTTGTTTTTAAACATTTGAAAACATTATTCTAAGGGGAGTCCGCAAGATAGATCCAAAGGGGTCAGCTTTAGTTATGCGATTCCTTTATTGGGAAGGAGCTGCTAGGTGGCTAGGTGGATGGAGAGCCAGGCTTGGAGATGGAAGATCTTGGGTTGAAATCTGACCTCAGCTACTTCTTAGCTATGAGATTCTGGGCAAGTGGCTCAAGCCCCATTGCCTACCTAGCCCTTCCTGCTCTCCTGCCGTGGAACTAATTCTAAGATGGAAGTGGAAGGGTTTTAAACAAATAAACAAAACCGGGGCAGTTGGGTGGCTCAGTGGATAGAGAACCAGGTCTAGAGATGGGAGGTTCTTGGTTCAAATCTGGCCTTGGACATTTCCTAGCCGTGTGACCCTGGGCAAGTCACTTAACCCTCATTGGTTAGCTCTTACTTCTCTTTTGCTTTGGAGCAGATACACAGGATTGATTCTAAGAGAGGAGGGAAGGGCTAAAAAAAAAAAAAGCCATTATTTGCCTATTGAAATACTCCTCTCTTTTCCAATTATATATTTCTGTGAAGCCAGATTTTCTTCATATACTTGAACCAAAACAACATATCACAACAGTCTGAATGCAGAAGCAGACACGAGAATCCAGCTGTCTTCTATTAAGGGAGAAAGTAAAGAGATTTGCTAAAATATGTAAAACAATGCCACTCTTCCCACTAATTTTGTTTTAGAAAATATAGAGACTTTTTTTCTCACAAAAATGTGATGCGATGGGTTCATTAGTATTTTTATTTATTTTTAAACTCTTACTTTCCATCCTAGAATCAATATTGTGTATCGGTTCCAAGGCAGAAGAGCAGTAAGGGCCAGGCAATGGAGGTTAAGTGACTTGCCCAGGGTCACCCAGCTAGGAAGTGTCTGAGGCCAAATCTGAACTCCCTGGCTCTCAGTCCACGTACCTGCCCCTCCAATAACGCCAATATTATACAAGTTTCCAGCATTTCCTTGTCCCAGGGTAACTAGTCTCTCTGATCCCTGCCTTCCCTGGCTCTGTTGGCTGGGCCCTGGAGCCAACAATTTGAAGCCACAGAGCCCGAGACCTTCTGGGCTTAGCCTGTTCATCTCTGAAGATTTGAAGATGGGGACAGGCGGTTCCCAGCCTCCACTACTCGGGTCTTTGGGGCGGTCCAGGATGTCTGCATTCATTACTGCTACCCTTGTATATCTGCCTCTGGAGTCAAAGTCAAAGAGGACCCAGGTTCAAATCCTGACCCAGCACACAGTTATATCTCATCTCTGGGCCTCAACCTTCCTTCCCTGTAAAAGGAGGCGGCTTCTCGGATCCTTTCGTTTGGGCATGAGGAATCGCCGGACTTCAGCGTTAGGTAGGACTTTCAAGGCTGTCTAGCCCAATGTATACCCACTATGAAATCCCCACTAACATCGCCGACACTCAATCCACGTTTATTAAGTGTCTATCAGAGGTAGCGGGACCTCGTGGAGAGTCCTGGGTATGGACTTGAGACGTGGGTTCAAATTCCTCCCAGACACTTTCTAGCTCTATGACCCTGGGCCAATCGCGGAATCCCAATTGGCCAGCTCTGGCCATTCTTCTGCCTTAGAGCCAATACTTCGTATTGATTTTTGGAGAGAAAGTAAAGGTTTGTTTAAAAAAAAAAAGATCCCCTCCATGGCAGCCATCGTGCCAAGTGCTGGGGATACAGAGGGAGGCGGGAGGCAGTGAATGCCTGCCTTCAAGGAGCTCCCACTCTAATAGGGGATGGAGGGAGACCCATTCGTTCTGGGTTGAGCCTTTAGAATGTTTTCCACGGCGGTGACGTGTCCTCCGTCTTCTTTCTGACCCTGCCCCCAGTTCCTCATCAGGCCATCTCCGGGCTGAGCATCCCCAGCTCCTTCCACAACGCCTCTCCATTCCCTGACATCATGCCCGTCACCCTCTTCCGGAGAGTCTCCGGCTCATCTTTACCTAGGGACGACCAAGCGTTGGGGAAATCAGGGAGACATCTTTAGCTTGCTGCGAGATCTAGGGGGACCCCCTCTAATCTGTGTGCCAGTCTGCTCATCTGTCCAATGGGGACAAAAATACGAGACCCGCCTCGAGATTGCGGAGGGAAAACACTTGAGTTTACAGTGTGACAAAGACACAGAATGACTATTATAGGACCAGGACTAGTCCTGCACCAGTCCTGGACTTGGAGAGTCTGGGTGTCAATCCAGCCTCTACGTCACCCTGGGCAAGTCACTTCTCCTCCATTGAGAGAACAAGGGGGCCGTACACGGCGGCCTCTGAGGTCCCCCCAGACTGTGTCATCGATGCCACTACCATGGCCACCCGCTCTTAGCAGGACAGCCGCCTCTGCTCTCCTGCTCTCCAGGGCCCACGTCTCTTACTGCTCCGAGGACCTGAGAGCTTCCCATCAACACATGTTTAAAACATGAACCCAAAAGGCAGTCTCCAAAGCAATCTGCATAGCAAAAATACATTTGCATGAAAATTAGGGGAGCCAATTCCAGGGAGAGAGTAGAGAGTTCGCGTTAATGAATCCATCAAGCTAAGAATCCCCTCCCTCCTCCCTTCCATCCCCCCCAATCTTTGTCCTTGGCTGGCCTCATGTTGGTAACGATCACCCATCTCTGGACACGCACCCAACCATCGGAGCACGAGGCACTGAATTTGGGACCCGGGAAGATCTAGATTCAAGACCCATCTCAGACGCTTATTTGCTACATCAGCCAATGAGTCAATTTTTTAAAAGGGCAATGGAGGTGAAATGACTTGCCCAGGATCACCCAGCCAGAGACTGTCTAAGGCCAAATTTGAACCCAGAACCTCTCAGCTTCATTGGGCTACCGAGCTGACTCACTTAGTGAATATTATATAAAGTGTCTACTATGTGCCAGGCTCTGTACTAAAGGCTAGGAAACAGGAGAAAGATAAAAGACAACCCCTGCTCTCAAGGACTTCCCAATATGCAAACAAATGTGTATAAAAAGGGTATGTGGAGGGGCAGCTGGGTAGCTCAGTGGATTGAGAGTCAGGCCTAGAGACGGGAGGTCCTGGGTTCAAATCCGGCCTCAGACACTTCCCAGCTGTGTGACCCTGGGCAAGTCACTTGACCCCCATTGCCCACCCTTACCACTCTTCCACCTAGAAGCCAATACAAAGAAGTTAAGGGTTAAAGAAAAAAAAAAGGGTATATGAGACAAGTACAGTCATCTCAGGAAGAGGGGAAGGGAGGGAGGGTGAAAATGTGGCTCAAACTTAACAGAATAAAGGTTAAAAAATTGTTTTTTCATGTCATCGAGGGAATTATATTATAATATTATATATTATAGAATATTATATTATATATAATTATTATATATGCATATATGTATAATATATAAAAACATCTCACAAAACATTAAATAAATAAATAAATAAATGAAAAGGTTGTTGGGGGCAGCTAGGTGGCCCAGTGGAGAGAGTCAGGCCTCGAGTCTGGAGGATCTGGGTTCAAATGTGATCTCAGATACCTCCTAGCTATGTGACCCTGGGCAAGTCATTTAACCCCAATTGCCCAGCCCTTACCACTTTTCTGCCTTAGTTTCTACTACTACTAAAGAGTAAGTACTAAGTATTGACTCCAAGATAAGGGGTTAAAAACAAAGCATGGGAAGGAGGGCAATACTAGTGAATGTGGAAAAGGAGGCGGCACCTCTGGTTAAGGGCTTTACTTGACCCTCCCTCGGCTACTGCTTGGTTGGGCAGGGGGAGTCCGAGGGGTTCAGCTGCCCTCAATAGCGGGGCAGAGGGCAGAGGGCTGTTGTGGCTCTGCCTGTCTATCTGGCTAGGATGAGCTCATTGAGGGCAGCGGCAGTATTTCCTCCTTGTCTCCTCGGAGTCCCTGGAGCACCCAGCGTCCCCCCCATCCCCACTGGGTGACTGTATGCCAATGACTCTGATCATCCCTCTCACTTCTAAGCCCTGTACAGACCCACGAGAGGGGTGCCAGGCTCTGCCTTCCACTGGGATGGTGGGGGGTGGGGGTGGCCTTCTAAACCCAGAAACCTCGAGGCTAGGATTTCCATGGCTTCAACCCCAAACCCAGGGCGGCCAGGAGAGCCCAGCGAGGAAACACGATCTCGCTGCATCCTCCAAGAGGAGCGTCTGTGGGTTCATCGGGCCCAGACCTGCCCGCAGAGCCATCCTTCGAGGCCTGGCCTGGAGCCAGCTGGGCACCCCTCCCCGGGGACATTTACCAGTCCTGTTCCTAAGGGAGGAAGGCGGGAAACTCCAGGGATGGAGATGGGGGTGTCGAGGAAGACCCTGAAAATCCAGCCACATAAATTAATCTCTGCCACCCCCACTCATTTAGGGGGCCAGTTTAATGCAGTTTTCCTGAAAGGGAGCTCCCCATCGCGTTCTGAATGATTGGTTATACAGAGACACTGAGTCCCGGAGGACCTTTAAACGTGAAAAGGAATGTGGGGGTGTCCCGGCCCAATCCCTACACTAGGAGTTATCAAACTTTTTGATGGGGTTCAGGGCCCTTTTATACTCTTAAGTTATTAAGGAGGACCCCCACCCCCACCAAAGAGCTTTTGTTTATGTGGGGGAAAGCTATCAAAAGAAATCGAGATCTGTGATGATGCCGAAAATAGTTTTCAGTTTACAGAACCCCTAAAAGCGTTTCAGGGATCCCTCAGCGTCTCCAGGCTACATGTTGAGAATCTCTGTTGTAGACCAATGTAGGAATTAAGAGCGGAGAGCCTGAAAGCCCTTCTCCACCCAGGCTCCTGCTTTCTAGAACATTCCTCCTCTTTGGATACTTTGTGCCAGGGGTCGGCAACGTATGGCTCTCGAGCCATATCTGGCTCTTTCTGCAGGAGCCATAAAGTCCATTTTTTTCAGGTGCTGTTACAGGAGCGGCACTGGGAGCACTGCACAACTCTCATGAAACTACATTTTAAAAAATGTGGGTCTGAGTCTCCCTCTTTCAATTCATTCAGAGGCTTGGGATTCTGGATCTAATCTAACAGTCTCAGCTGATAGATTTTGTAAGCCCGGAGTCAGGAAGATCTTGGTTCAAATGTTGTTCCAGATATTTGCTAGCTGTGTGACCCTGGGCAAGTCACTTGACCCTACCTGCCTCAGTTTATCCATCTGTAAAATGAGCTGGAGAAGGAAATGGCAAACCACTCCAGACAGTTCACTAGCTGTGTGACCCTGGGCAAGTCACTTGACCCTATCTGCCTCAGTTTCTCCATCTGTAAAATGAGCTGGAGAAGGAAATGGTAAACCACTCCAGACAGTTCACTAGCTGTGTGATTCTGGGAAAGTCACTTCACCCTATCTGCCTCAGTTTCTTCATCTGAAAAATGAGCTGGAGAAGGAAATGGCAAACCGATTCAGGATCTTTACCAAGAAAACCCTACATGGGGTTGCCAAGAGTCAGACATGGCTGAAACAGCTGAAAAACAACAGCAGCAAAGATCCCCTTGAGAGCAAGGCTGGGGCTTTCTCTGAAGGCAGTCTGGAGCTGTGCAGTGAGAGGTGACTTTGGAGTCAAAAGACCCAATCTTGACTCTCAGGACCATCTTACTGGGTGACCTTGAGCAAATGACCCTCTCTGGGTCTTGATTTCCTCAAGTGTAAAACAAGGAGGTTGGATGGGCCAACCTCGAGAGTCCCTTTTTAAGCTTTAAGGCTGGCTACAAAGGGAAATGTGTCCAAATGAATGCATTGATCATCAGCATTTATTAAGTGCCAGTTGTGTGCCAGGTATTTTGGAGATGCAAAGACAAAAGCCAAGGAGTTCTACAACTGAAGAAGAAAAGGGGGTGAGCAGTAAAGGATGTCTGCTTGCAATCTTGGGGCTCTGACAGAATCCTCCTCAGCTCCCCAGCACAGAAAGAGGTTCCCCGTGTGGGTGCCAGCACCCATCTTGCACCCAAGTAGCACCCGATATTCAGAGGGCCTTTTTTAGCTTTGGCCCTTGTAATCCCAGTGCCTGGTATGCAGGAGGTGCTTAATTAATAATCTTCGCTGATTTTAGGAGGGGATGCTATTAGGAAAGTAAATTTCAGGCTCTCTCAAACTTGAACAGGAAGAGTACCTGTTCTCAGACTCGAATAAGCCTAGGGGTCAGCCAGGTTAAAGGCATGGAGACTGGAAATGGGGTCTCTGAGGAAGGCCAGTGTGGCAGGGTCTGAATCAAAGGGAATAATGAACAAAGGGGCTAAAAGGAATTTCAAGGCAAGGAAGCAGCCAGAAAAAACAGGGGCAGGAGGACCGCAGTGTGGTCTGAGAGGAAGACCCCCTCCTGGTCTGATTCTGTGAAGGGGTACCAGCCCCTGGGATTGGGCAGTGCGGCACAATGGGAAGAGTCAGGAGACTTAGGTTCAAACCCTGGTGCTTTCCATTTTCTGTGGGACCTTAGACAAGTCACTGGACCTTGCTGGGCTTCAATTATTCATCTCAAAAATGAAAGGGATGGACTGGATGGTTTATGCCTTCCATTTTTTTTTAAACCCTTGTACTTCGGTGTATTGTCTCATAGGTGGAAGATTGGTAAGGGTGGGCAATGGGGGTCAAGTGACTTGCCCAGGGTCACACAGCTGGGAAGTGGCTGAGGCCGGGTTTGAACGTAGGACCTCCCATCTCTAGGCCTGGCTCTCACTCCACTGAGCTACCCAGCTGCCCCCTGTGTGCCTTCCATTTTTGATATCCATGGATCCTAAGATCTTAACATATACTCACTCACTCTCACTCTCACACTCACTCACACACTCTCTCTCTTTCTCTCTCTCTCCCTTTCTCTCTCTCTATCCCTCCCTCTCGCTCTCTCTCCCTGCCACCCTCCATCCCTTTCTCTTTCTCTCTCCCTCTCCCTCCTTTCTCTCTCTCTATCCCTCCCTCTCGCTCTCTCTCCCCGCCGCCCTCCCTCCCTTTCTCTTTCTCTCTTTCCCTCCTTTCTTCTCTCTATCCCTCCTTTCTC
Organism: Gracilinanus agilis; assembly: GCF_016433145.1. NCBI lineage: Eukaryota > Metazoa > Chordata > Mammalia > Didelphimorphia > Didelphidae > Gracilinanus > Gracilinanus agilis. Next base: position 499,783,078 of record NC_058133.1, on the reverse strand, counting down.
TCTCTCTATCCCTCCCTCTCGCTCTCTCTCCCTGCCGCCCTCCATCCCTTTCATCTATCTCTGTTCTCCACACATCTTACCCTGCCTGACACAGGCAAGCAGAAGGAGGCCGCTGACCACACGGCAAGGCCTGGGCACTATTTTCATGCAAACAACCCATTCACAAGGGCCAGCCTGAGAGGGTCCACACAGAGCCCCCCTCAGGTCCCCAAAGCTCATACCCTTCTCCTTTTTAATTGCTTTTCCTTCAAGCAGGCTCCCTGAGCTTTAATGAAAGGCCTTTCAGCGTGAGATAGATGGAGACGGTCCACTAGAGAGACCCTTGGAGTCTTGGGGTCTGTTCAATTCTGATGGCTAACTTGGTTCTGTTTCCTTAGTAAAATGCTTCATTAGGACCAGATAGCTTCTTAGAGCCCTTCTAGCTTGAACTGTATAATTCTCTGATCTTTCCTGCCCAGCACCCTTAAATACTCCCAAACCTCATCACCGATTCAGCATTCGGTTTACAAACCAAGCTGTATTGTTCCCGAATTATTCACATGTGTGCCTTAGTCTTAGGAGAACACTAGGAGAACACTTTAAAAGGTTATCCTGCATGAACGCAGGGCTAGGCGTCCTCGGGTTTAACCTCATTTTCCAGAGAGGGAAAAACAAGCCCCATAAAGAATGAATTGGTTGAAGTCTCAAAGGCCCTTTAGTCTAACTTTTTCATTTTCCAAAGGTGGAAACTGAGGTCCATAAAGAAGGAACTGGTGGGAGACTCAAAGGTCCTCTAGTCCAGCCTTCTCATTTTTCAGAGGGGGAAACTGAGACTCATAAAGAAGGAATTGGTTGGAGTCTCAAAAGTTCTCTAATCCAGCCATCTCATTTTTAAGAGGGGGAAACTGAGGCCCCTAAAGGAATTCGTTGAAGTCTCAAAGGCCCTTTAGTCTAACTTTTTCATTTTCCAAAGGTGGAAACTGAGGGTCATAAAGAAGGAATTGGTTGAAGTCTCAAAGGCCCTCTAATTCAACTGTCTCATTTTCTAGAGGGGGAAACTAAGGCCCATAAAGAAGGAGCTGGAAAGGAGCTAGGCAGGGTCTCAAAGATCCTCTACTCCAATGTTCTCATTTTCCAGAGGGTGAAACCGAGGCCCATAGAGAAGAAGCTGGCTGGGGTCTCAAAGACCATCAGGGCCAACCTTTCACTCTACAGAGGGAAAAACTAAGACCCAGAGAGTGAACTGATTTACTAAAGGTCATGGAAGCAGGAATTAGTAGAATCAAGACTCAAATCCAGGTCCTTTTACTCCAAATTTTCTCAGTTTCTCCCCTGCACACAGTAGGCACTCAAGAGTTGCATCCAAATATTCATGAAGCAGCTTCTCCAAGATTAAACGTCCCTAGCAAAGTTGCTTCTTTTTTTAAACAGCACTAAATATTCTTTGCCACTAGATGGCAGCAGGCTGGGTAGTACCTCTATGGGAGAAAGGCTAACTTGAAGGAGCCAATCAGAGTTGAGCACTGGCAGACCTTTGGCCAATGAGCAGCCGCTTCTCCGGCCCTCCTCCCTCCCCTCCCTCGGACCGGCTCCTTATCTGGGGAAGGGAAGCCGAAAGAGAAATTGATCCAAGCGGGCTTTAAAGAAACTCACCAGACTGGGTGTTCCGGTGGGGAGCCGCATTATGAATCCCCCGATTAGAAACGGCAAGCAGAGAGCCGCGGCGGCTTTGCAAAGCGTTTTACAAATAGAATCGCATTTGATTTTATTATTATCAATAATAAGTTCATAGTGAGCAAAGACTCCGGATTGTGCAGCCTCTTACCGGATGTCGACAACACAGAGTCTATTAAGCATAAAGTCCGAGGGTGCGAGTTCAGATCCTGACTCTGTTGCCCCCTGTATGACCTTAGACAAATCATTTCTCTCTAGAGAAATGCTAGAGCTGATCAGGGCAGGGGAGGCCCAGCTGACCTCTTTTTCATAGGCAAGGAAAGGCTTTGGACAAAGTCTTGGATCTCTGCTGAGCAACAAATCCTTTCAACCTACTGAGAGCGAGTCCCCAGTTTTCTCAGGAGACAACAAACAGCTCTCAATTTTTTTTAAACCTTTACCTTCTGTCCTAGAATCAATACTGTGCATTGGTTCTAAGGCAGAAGAGTGGGCAGGGCTAGGCAATAGGGGTCAAGTGACTGGCCCAGGGTCACACACACTTTCTAAGTGTCCGAGGCCAAATTTGAACCCAGAACCTCACATCTCTAGACCTGGCTCTCAATCCACTGAGTCACCCACCTGCCCCCAAATTCTCAATCTATAGCAGGGAATTAGGAAAAGTCTCTTATAGAAGTGAGGGATGGAAGAACAGAGAGAGCTGGACTTGGACCCAGGATGACTGCTACTTTCTAGCTGTGTGACCCTGCTCAAGTCACTTATCTATAAAAAGGAGATTATCATAGCCTCTGCCTCCCAGGGTTGTTGTGAGGATCAAATGAGATATCTGTTAATTGCTTTGTACAATTTAAAGTATTATGTAAATACTAGTATTTATTATTAGTCATTATTGTTGTCCCAGGCATGGGGGATGGACTGTACCATCTACAGCAGTGATCCCCAAAGTGGGTGCCACCGCCCCCTGGTGGGTGCTGCAGTGATCCAGGGGAGCGGTGATGGCCACAGGGGCACTTATCTTTCCTATTAATTGCTAATTTAAAAAAATGAATTTCCAGGGGGCAAAGCAATATTTTTTTTCTGGAAAGGGGGCAGCAGGCCAAAAAAGTTTGGGAACCCCTGCTCTATAGTCCTATAAATTAATTTGTTTTCCTGGGCCTCAGTTTCCTTCTCTGTAAAAGAAGGGATTGGACCACATGACCTCTGAGGTTCCTTCTAGTTCCAGATCCATGACCTAGGCTAGAGCCTATCTGAGGCCCTCTCTAGCTCTAGAATCTGTGAACTGGGTTGGGGCAGTTAGAGAAGAGTGAGGGCTTCTAGGCAGGAAAAAAAAAAAAAGAAAAAAGCCAAGTCATAGAGGCAGGAACGTTCATGTTGTGTTTCAAGGACAGTGAATAGACTGGTATGGCTGGACGGAGTATTGGGCGTACTAGGAGATAAGGCAGGTTGGGGCCAGACTGTGGAGGCCTTGAATGCCAGACTGTGGAGTCATCCATTGGAAAAACAACCATCTGGGCAGCAGGAAGGGCCTCCTTTGCCCAGTGCTGAGTGCAAGGCAAGCAGAGAAATCCCAGGGGTCTTCTCACTGCCTCAGCACTCACTCTGCTGGGGGGAGAAGCTTTTGTTTCTTTTACAACTCACAGAAAAATTCCCATTGCCCCACTGGCACCAGCATGAGAGGGAAAAGAGGGAAGGGGAGAGGGGGTGTTCTTGGGGGAGTAACTGCTTTCTGCAGGGCCCCTAAACCGGGGCTGACTCAGATTGGGGGGTGGGGAGGAGTCCTAGGTGCCCTCCACAGTCGGCATTAGCTCAAAGCTTGGAGCTCCCTAAAGCTTTCAAGGCTGGGAAACCAATCAGTTCTTCTTAGAGATGGAAATAGGCAGCTACATGCACGAGCCAATCCCTCTCTCTCTCCCACCTCATTCCTCATCCCTTCTCCAGCCAAGGCAGCCCCCTCACTGACCCCGGATCCCTCTTGATTCCCGCTGGCCTCAGGCCCGCTGCCCACTCCTGAAATGGGGTCTTTGGGGCATTTCTGGGCCTCAGCATTGGCATGCACTACCTGGACTCAAAAACCTTGTCCTTTGTCAAGGAGATGGTGTGGACTTGGGCTTTATTGTACATTCTGTGTCAAGAGGGGGACTTGGGAAATCTCCCCCAGCCTCACCTCAATAAGAATTGACCGTGTTATCTTTCCTATTAATTGCTAATAAAATTAAAAAAAAATTCATTTCCAGGGGGCTAAGTAATATTTTTTTTCTGGAAAGGGGGCGGCAGGCCAAAAAAGTTTAGGAACCATTGCTCTAGTCCTATAAATTAATTTGTTTTCCTGGGCCTCAGTTTCCTTCTCTGTAAAAGAAGGGATCGGACCACATGACCTCTGAGGTTCCTTCTAGTTCCAGATCCATGACCTAGGCTAGAGCTGGGTACTAGGGCTACAAATGAAAAAAACGGAGACGATCCCTACTCACAGAGGATGGGAGGGGAGGGGATTCGGGACTCCCGGAGAGGAGCTGCCTGTGGCAAGGAGGGTCACCTCTTTATCAGAGATGGGGAGAGAACGAGAGGGAAAGCTGGGCTCAAAGGTTTTGAGAGAAAGAGAACTGACATCTCACACCAAGGGATCCCTGGCAGCACCCAACCCACCACGGGTGAGGATCCCTGGGGACAACGGACTATCCGTCTGTACCTCTAGAACAAGGGCTCCGGGGAGGCGGGAGCTGTCCGTCTGCGAAAGGATCCTGGGGACAGTTTAACCTCTTCCCTACTACGCCTGTGCCAGGCCCCTACTTTGTTTGCTTTTCTGGCCACTGGCTCCAAGGAGATGGACTTTCTGAATGAGGTTTTTCCTCTGAAATCTCCACTCTGCAGGCCCCCGAGTGTCGCTCAGCAAACAGTCCAAACCCCCGAGGTTGAGGAAGAAGCTCTCCCTGGAGGATGAGAGTCAATTCCAACCTCTTGTTCAGACCAGTGGATCTTTCTAACCGCAGCAGATTGGAAGAGAATGCCCACTGAAACCTGCTGGGATGAGCTAAGGAGACCCAGCTCTCACTACCATCTTCTGCACCTTCTGGCTGGGAAGGAACAAGCGCCTTTGAGTCAAGAAGCTCTGGGTTCAACTCCTAGCTCCGATATTTTGCTACTGCAGCAACTGTAGAGGTAGCCTTGGAAAAGTCACTAAATTTCTGAGTTTCAGTTTGGTTATCTATCAAACGGAGATGATAAACATCTGAATTAATGCCCTAGGGGGCAGCTGGGTAGCTCAGTGGATGGAGAGCCAGGCCTAGAGACAAGAGGTCCTGGGTTCAAATCTGGCCTCAGACACTTCCCAGCTGTGTGACCCTGGGCAAGTCACTTGACCCCCATGGCCCACCCTTACCACTCTTCCACCAAGGAGCCAATGCACAGAAGTTAAGGGTTTAAAAAAAAACGAATTAATGCCCTCGTAGGAGAACTGGGGAACAACAACTAACAATAACCAAAGGCCTTTAAGGTTTGTAGAGCTTAAAGATATTATCTCATCTGATCCGGGAGAGTACTTTGTAACCCTTAGAAAAGGATGGAAACATGAGTTAGGACTACTAAGTTTCTGCCTTTGTTCTTGCTGTGGCTGCTCTTGGATCTGGACTGGCTTTCTACTCACGTTCTTGCCATCCTAAAAAACCCAGATCAAGTTCTTCGGTCCTACACATAGCCTAGCCCTGAACAGCTAAATCCTGGTGGATCTTTTTCCCAGTCTGAGCTCAGTTCAGCCCTAACTTAGCCCCTGGCAGGTACCATCTGGAATCAGGTGTTATTTATGTCAATGGTTCATCTGCCCAATTAGACTGTTAGCTCCCTGAGGGCAGGAACTCCTTCTCCTGTCATCACCTTGTCTCCACTCCCAAGTAGAAACTAGCTCCGGACAAAGCACAAGGGAGGGGCTTGGGAGAGCTTCCCATCAAGGTGATAACTTAATTTCAGGTCTTGGCATGCTCCACTCTGGGAAGGGAAACCAGACTAGTTTTGACTAAGGTTCCCTTGGAGAAGCTATAAGCATTTCCAGGAGGAAGCAAAAGAAATGGGGAATATTCTCCTTCCTCCATATTCATTTCAGAAAAAGAGATGAAAACTGACAGCTTTTGTTAAGCTGGGTGCTTCATTCTTTGGGTCTTGTTTCCTCCTCTGTCAAAAAATGGAGTGGTTGGACTGGCTCATCTCTAAGGTATCTTACCTTTTAGCTCTAAGTCTAAACCAAAAAAGAATATGTAAAAATGTAGGAAGAATAATGTGACTTCTTGCTATGGAAAGTCAGACTCTAAATGTCCAGAAACACGCTTGTTGCTTGGTTTTAAAGACTAAAACAAGGTTGATCTTGTAATCTTGTAATGAACAGCTGAGGAATATACATACTCCTTTTATTTCCATTCAAAGTCATCAGGGAGCTAACATTACTGGGACAAATCTGTAAAACTTTCTCCCTCCTCATCTCTACCTGCTGGCTTCCTTCTAGTCTTAGCTGAAACCTTGCCTTCTAAAAAATGTCTTTTTGGATCCCATTTGAGTGCCTTCCCTCTGTGGATTATCTCAAATTTATCCAGTCTTTAACTTGTTTGTACATGTTTAGTCATGTGCCATTCTTTCATAGTCTGTGGACCACAGCATGCCGGTATTGTTTGAGGTTTTCTTGGCAAAGAGAGAAGGTTGGCCATTTCCTTCTCTAGGGGATTAAGGCAGAGGTTAAGTGACTTGCCCAGGGCCACATGGCTAATAAGTGTCTGAGGCCCAATTTGAATTCAGGTCTTTCTGACTCTAGACCCAGTGCTCTGACATACCCTGACCCCTCTAGCTGCCTCTGGTTTATACAGTGGTTTGTATAATGACTCCACTTTGTGTCTGCTGCCCAGTCTGGTGTCAACTCCAAGGAACAAGATTCTCCTCCCAGGTTAAGCTCATCACTTCTGATCTCATCAGCACTTTGTTAGCTAAAGCCTCCATGACTGCACCTTCTTGTTAAGGCAGTCTCCTCTCCCCTCCATTCGGAGAGCTAGAGGGCAGAATTCAGAGTTTCCCAATGCCTTCCTTTATAGAGGCCAGGAGTCACTCTTAGATCTCTCCTCTTGGCATCTGCTGCTCTTTCTGGAATAGTCCCTGGTGTTCCCCCCATCCCAACCTCCTGCCTTCTCTGGTGGGTTGTCTTTCCTTTTAAATTTGTGGAGGGTAGAGATTCTCAATCTCTGTTTACATGCATGTATGTGTGCATGTGCGTGTAGGACGTATGTGTATTCCCAGCTGCTGGAACGTCGTGGGCACTTACTAAATATTTACTGGGTTGTTTATTGGATTGGAGAGTGTCTTTCCCATTAGACTGGGAACTCCTGGAGAGCAGGGATTGTCTTTGGCCTTTTTCTGAATTCCTAACCCATAGCATGGTGCCTGGCACATGGTATGCATCCAACAAATGCCTTCCCACTTGACTATGAGGGACGATAATTTCTTGGGTGGGGAGGGAAGCTTCCTCTTGGGGAGGCGGTACAGTACCTGGAAAAGAATTCATGGATTTGGAGTCAAAGGCTCTGGGTTTAAATCCCACCTCTGTCACTTGCCTGTGTGACTTTGGTTAAGTCAGTATGGGCCTGGGGGAGCTAGGCAGCACGGCAGATAGAGCGTAAGGGCTGGAGTTAGGAGGACCTGGGTTCAAATGTAACCTCAGATACTTCCTTGCTGTGTGACCCTGGGGAAATCACTTAACTCCAATTGCCTAGCCCAAATTTATTCTAACTCTAAATTAATAATTTAAAAAATTCTAAAGAATTTATTCTAAGACAGAAGGTAAGGTGGGTGGCTCAGTGGATTGAGAGCCAGGGCCAGAGACAGGAGGTCCTGGGTTCGAATCCGACCTCAGACACTTCCTGGCTGTGTGACCCTGTATTGATTCCAAGACAGAAAGTAAGGGGTTAAAAAAAAAAGGTAAGGGGGCTGGGGTGGCCTCTTAGGTCTCTTCTACCTCTAAATGTATGATCCAATGAGCCTGGAAAACGAAGACGGGTCCCACCTGGAAAGGCTCATTATTGGCCTCCATGCCTTACCTGTAAAGCTCTCTATTCTCCTGCCCTCCTCCAGGCCAGTCCTCTCCCCTCCCTGCTGTCTGGAAGGGCCTCTCCTGCAGAAATTCTTAGTCACTAACCCTACGAAGATTCCAGTCATTCCAGGAAGCCTGAAGTCTTCTTCTCCAGTCCAGGAAAGCCTACAATTAGCAGAGGCTTGTGAATTGTTTTCTCTGGAAGTATTCTTGGGTCTCTGCTGGTCTGTGTCCTCTTTCCCAATGGAAAATGAGCTTTCTGGCCTCGGAGCCCCTGTCAACACTGAGCTGCCCTAACCTGGGGGCTCTGGACTTGTTCTTCTATATAACTGGCTCTCAGCGGAATTGGCTTCTCCTCAGCAATCCTGTGGATTTCTTTTGCTGCATTTAAAAACATTCTGTGTCACAGATAAGGGCCCTGGAAGTACCAAGTCCTATAAGGGTTCAAGCGAAGATCACTTTGGGGTGTGGGAGAGCTGAAGCTTGATGAAATGGTGGCTTCAATAAGGACAGAAGGGGGGAGTCCAGGGATGGGGAGGCAGGAGTCCCCCAGATCACAGGCACTGAGTTTAGAGATCTAGGAATCAAGGGTGTCCCTCCTACCTCGTATCTAGAAGTCAGAGAGGCCACCAATGGTTTGGGGGAAGGAGAGATGGGTCACCAGAAGCAGTGACACAATTCTAGGGAGAAAGGCAGACCCTGCGGATCCAGCAGACATCTTGCAGTCATTAGCACCAACAGCTCCCTAGGCCCGGAAGTGTCCCAGCCCGGTGCTAACAGTTACTCAGAAATTAGAGTGATGACTCACCCGGGGCCCTCATCAGGAAATGACTTATTTTCATTCTCACCTTGCACCTGAGGCAAGCAAAGGTGGCAGGTGGAGGATCTCTGCCAGAGAAAGAATCATGTGCAATAAATATAAGTGGCTGTTATTGGCTACTTCCCAGATCAAAGAACATCCATCCATCCATCCATTCATCCATCCATCCATCCATCCATCCATCCATCCATCCATCCGTCCATTCATCCATCTGTCCATCCATCCGTCCGTCCGTCCATCTGTCCATCCATTCGTCCATCCATCCATCTGTCCATCCATTTGTCCATCCATCCATCTGTCCATCCATTCGTCCATCCATCCATCTGTCCATCCATCCGTCCATCCATCCATCTGTCCATCCATCCATCAACAAGAGACTCAATAATCCCCAGCTCAAGCACTACAGAATTGGCTAAACACCAGCCAGTATCCTCAAGTCATTGGCCAATAATGATCAATGTTTCACTCTAGACCTACAGCCATGCTTTTTTTGTACAACTACATTCTTTAAACTATTTTAGGACAGCTTTTATTTTTTATTGCTAAATATCCTGATTTTGGGGTTGCTAATAAGCAATATGGCCCCACCTCTTTTTTTTTTTTTAAACCCTTACCTTTTGTTTTAGAATCAATACTGTGTATTGGTTCTAAGGCAGAAGAGTGAGAGTAGGCAATGGGGGTTAAGTGACTTGCCCAGGGTCACATAGCTAGGAAGTATCTGAACCTGAGACTTCTTGTCTTTAGGCCTGGTTTTATACATTGAACCCCCTTGTTGCCCCCTATCATCACTTATTGATAAGATACTCACACGGCTCCTACACATTTGGAATTTTGATCATGGAATTCATGAATGGAAAAATTGGATGGTCTTGGTTTGGTCTACCTTCCCCCCTCTTATTTTACTGATTGGGGACTTTCTTCTCCCCTTCTCAAGCTTTTTCATTCCTCCTTTGCTGCATTTTGTCTTCCCCCCACTTAGAACATAAACTCCTTGAGGGCAGGGCCTGTCTCTCTTTAAATAGTTCTATGCACAGGGCTTGGACATCATCCATTTAAGGAATGACAGATCTGTGGGCACTCAGTCTCAAGAGGTGCCTTAGAATACTGAGAGTCAATGACTTATCCAGGACCACACAGCAGCTTAAACTCAGACTATCCTAGTTCGGAAACTGCTTATCTATCTGCTGATTCACTGCCTGTCTTAGGAAAACATTCTAAAAATTAAAACTGCCCCAAAGTGGAACAGGTTGAATTTTTTCTTCTCTTAAAAATGGGTGGGTAGGGATATTAATAAATGTTAAAAAAAAAAATGGGTGGGTAGGGGGCAGCTGGGTAGCTCAGTGGATTGAGAGCCAGGCCTGGAGACAGGAGGTCCTAGGTTCAAATCTGGCCTCAGACACTTCCCAGCTGTGTGACCCTGGGCAAGTCACTTGACCCCCATTGCCTACCCTTACCAATCTTCCACCTATAAGTCAATACACAGAAGTTAAGGGTTTAAAATTAAAAAAAAAAAATGGGTGGGTAGAGAGCAGCTAGGTGGCTCAGTGTACTGAGAGCCAGCCCTAGAGATGGGAGGTCCTGGGTTCAAATTTGGCCTCAGACACTTCCTAACTGTGTGACCCTGAATAAGTCACTTAACCCCAATTGTCTAACCCTTACCACTCTTCTGTCTTGTAACCAAAAATACACAGTATTCATTCTAAGACAGAAGGGGAGTGTTTAAAAAATAAAAATATATAAAAAAAAGGATGGCTAACCACTCTGGGGAATTAATTTGATTTGCATTTCAGAAATCAGCAAAGGCTACAAATCAGGACTTGATGTATTTTTGTTGTTGTGGTTGATTGTCTAGACTCAGGAAAGCAATGAAGAAAATATTAATAAAGCAGATTAAATTAAGAAGTGATGTCACTGAACATCCTGACTCCCATAAGCCAACTGTTAAACATTTACCCGCCCACCCTTGTACGGAGGGCTGGAGATGGGTTTCCCATCGGGGTTTTCCCCAGTTTTAGGCACTATACTCTCCTATCACTCTATTAGTCTGTCCCCATTGAGTCAGAAGAAAGGGTCTCAGTCCCTCCCCTGCTTGGCTGACTGGAGCCTCTTGTAAGCAGAAGAGAAGGAGCAGGGCACGGGCACAGGGCGCCTGCTGGGGGATGCCAGAGGACGGGACCTGGTCAGGGCACTGTGCCTAGTCTTTTTTGGGGGTTGGAGGGGCTCCTTTGCGCCATCTGCGGGGAGACAACACGTGGGCCAGCCTTCACAGGGGAGACTGATGTGATATGGAAGAGCAAAATTCATGTGTAAATAGAGAAAACAGTGAGAATGGCCAGAAGGATGGCGAATCTAGCACGAGGCAGCCCCAACACAAAAAAGGGAATGGAGAGACGAGGAGGACTTCCCTGCCCTCCCTGCCCTCGAGGAGCTTATCTTTTAGCAGAGGACATAAGCCGTGTTCACGAATGGCTACACCATAAAGAGGAATGTAAGCGCTACTCAGGAAAGCACAAATGAAAAAGAGGAAGTTATCCAGGAAGACTTCATGAAGGAAGTGGCTATTTGGGCTGAGTCTTGAAGGATGGGTATGATTTTAGCAGACAACAAGACGGGAAAGCATTCCCAGGAGGGGACACTGTGTGAGCCAAGGAACGGGAGCAAAAAAGTGAGGAACAACAGATTTTGGGAAGGAGGAGCAGTTCAGTTTGGCTGGATGTGATCATAATTTTTTTTTCTTTTGGACTAGCCTGTGATTTTGTTGACATAGGGAGAGGGAGAAAGATGGGTCCAAGACAAAGGCCTCGGATACACCTATATATGAATGGGGAGAATCACAGGCTCATTGATTGAGAGCTGGACAGGACCTTAGAGAACACCTAGCCCATCCCCTCATCTTACAATAACACTTTTGAGATCAGAAGCCCCGAGTTGGAATCCTGCCTTTGTTCTTCACTAGCTGTGTCCCCAAGGAAGGGCCTTGCCCCCTTTCTAGGCCTCAGGTTCCTACTCGGTAAGATGAAGGAGAGGAATCAGACTTTTAATTTTTTTTTAACCCTCACCTTTTATCTTAGAATCAATACTGAGTATTGGTTCCAAGGCAGAAGTCGTAAGAGCCAGGCAATGGGGGAGTTAAGTGACTTGCCCAGGATCACACAGCTAAGAAGTATCTGAGGCCAGATTTGAATGCAGGACCTCTCATCTCAAGGCCAGGCTCTCCATCCACTGAACCCCCTAGCTGCTCCCCAGACCTTTAATTAAAGGAAAATGAACTCCCTTTCCAGGCACTAAGTCCTAGGAACCCAGATCATATGGGCACCTTTTGCAAGAGAAGAATTCTAAAGCTAAAGGGTCCATTTTTTGGCTAGATCATAGAGCTGGAAGAAATGTTGGGGTTCATCTTATCCAACCCCTCACTTTTCAGAAGAGGAAACAAATTCAGAGAAGGAAAGGTGCTGGGAGTTAAGTAGATCAGGCAGAATTTGAACCTACATCTGCCAACTCTTGCTTCGGTCAATCCACAAACCCAGATTCAATGGCGGGCAGACTCCCATTTCCATCAGAGCCTCCCGTGCCTTTAATGTCTTTATAAAGAGGGATGAGAAGGGCTCCTGGCAGAATGAACCCCAGGAATACAAGACATAAAGGAAATGAGACAAAATGGCTTTGAGAAATAAAAGAGAGCCGACTCCTGGTGGGGGTGGGATGGGCGTGAGGCGCCCTGGAAGAAAGCGAGGGTCTCAGGAGGCCCCTGGAAGGCGGAGGCTGAGGGGACCATCCACCGATGGGCTCTCACGAAGGCCGGCTTCACGGAGGTTAATATTTATCCTTCCCCCCATGAAAAGCGGCCAGTGCTTGGCAACCGCTGACCAGGCAGGTTCCCAGCGGAAGCCGGGGCGCGTGTGTCCTCAATATCAACATTGCCTCCATCGAGGTGGTGCTGACCCGGCCATCTGGAGGGGCCGAGGCTGAGGAGGCCCCCAGGAGCCCGTTGGGCAGGAGGGACAGAAACCAGGCTCAGCCCCTTGGGCAAGGCTTGGGCCAGGCCCCGGCATGGGAGCTCATGGAGGCTTTAGAGAGGCCTTGGAGGTTCCCAAAGGGGCTGCCTCTGGCTGAAGGGTCCACACCAACCCTCTAAGCGTACTTACGCAGCCCCGGACAGGTAATCCACAAATACAGATCAGACCGGTCACTGCCCCACTCAGAAATCTTCCACAGCTCCCACTGGAGAAAATGCTCTGCCTGGCACCCACGGCCTGCCACAACCTGGCTCTCTCACTGGGCTCTCCAGCCTTATTTCACAGGGTTTTTCTTGGATTCTTCATTCCAATCCCTGAGCAAAGTCTGGCCTGTCACCCTGCCTCTAACGCTAAATGACCGTGGTCATCCTTTATGGGCCTCAGTTTCCTCCCCTGAAAAGTGGAGACCTCCAGAGTCCCTTTTAGGGCCTCAGTTTCCTCCCCTGAAAAATGAAGGTCTCCAAAGTCCCTTTTAGAACTTGTTTCCTCCCCTGAAAAGTGAAGGTCTCCAAGAGTCCCTTTTAGGGCCTCAGTGTCCTCCTCTGAAAATGAAGACCTTCAGAGTCTCTTTTAGGGCCTCAGTTTCCTCCTCTGAAAATGAAGACCTCCAGAGTCTCTTTTAGGGCCTCAGTTTCCTCCTCTGAAAACGAAGACCTCCAGAGTCTCTTTTAGGGCCTCAGTTTCCTTTCCTGAAAAATGAAGGTCTCCAAAGTCTCTTTTAGAGCCTCAGTTTCCTCCTCTGAAAAATGAAGACCTCCAAAGTCCCTTTTAGGGCCTCAGTTTCCTTTCCTGAAAAATGAAGGCCTCCAAAGTCCCGTTTAGGGCCTCAGTGTCCTCCCTTGAAAAGTGAAGACCTCCAAAGTCCCTTTTAGGGCTGCAGAGGCTCTGATCATGGCTCTTCATGACCCCTTTTGGGATTTTCTTGGCAGGGATAATGGAGTGGGCCGCCGTCTTCTTCTCCGGCTCATTTTACAGAGGAGAAAACAGCTAAGTGACTGGCCCAGGGTCACGCGCCTAGTGTCTGAGGTCACATTTGAACTCGGGTCTTCTCGATGCCAGGGGCAGGGTGCTACCAACGAGCTATCCAGCTGCCCCCTCCTACGACCACCACCCTCTTCACAATCACTCCTTAAACGAATCTGGTCCCCCTGGAACCCGTTCCAAAGGCAGAACCCCCCGAGAGCAAACAGATGGAGGCGGAAAAGGGGTAGAGAAAGCAGGAAAGTGGGTTCTCAGAGCCCAGCCCCTCCTCCATCCACATGGGAGGGGCCCCCCAGAGGCGGGGAGCAGCGGCTGCACCCCAGCCCCCAGGCCTCCTAGGCTCGCAGAGAGCAGACCTCTGGGCCTTGGTTCCTGGAGAAGAAATCGAGACGTGGAGTCGTAGGAGATAAATGGCGCCGGGGAGCACGAAGAGTATTTATAGACGAATGCTTGGGGGCCCATAGAGAACCAGGCCTAGCCGGGAGGTTCTGGGTGCAAATCTGGCCTCAGACATTTCCTGGCTGGGTGACGCGGGGCGAGTCGCTTAACTCCTACCGTCTGGCTCTTCCTCGCCTGCCGCGGAACTGATATTTGGGATCGATTCCAGGATGGAAGGTAAAGAGTGTAAAAAGTATGAAAACTCTATAATAATAATAGTAAATAGTAAAATCTACTTAAAACAATACTAAACAACAAAATAGAACAAAAGCATAATAAAGAAAACAGAATAAAAACGATAAAATAATAAAATATAATAATGACAAACTAATTTAGCAGCACGATACATGCACGCTCATTTGGCGAGTGCCCCCGAGGGTCCCCTCCGAGTCCTGCCCCCCCCCCCCCCCCCCCCTGGCCGTCTCGGCTCCAGCGCGGATTCTGGAGGCTGTTAGGCGAGCTGGCCCCCGCCGCTGCTCCGGCATTCCTTCCAGCCGCGGAGCTCCCCAGCCAGAAGGCCCCCTGCTCTGGCCCGACCCGGACCCCTTGCCCAGAGCCCGGCAGCCTCTGCCCTCCCTGGGCCGGGCCTCTCCCAGCCACGGGGGCGCCCCGAATCGAGGGATTCTCTTCACTGTCTCGCAATAACCGGCTTCCTTTGGGAGTCTCTGAGAAGGGGCCAAAGGCTTCGGCCCTGCCCTGCTGCCTTCTCCGGGGCGAAGCGGCCTCCTCCGTAGCGTGAGGAGGGGGTTCTCTGGGGCCTCCAGCTTCGAGTCTCCCCCCAACTCCACTCCAGCTCCAGCTCAGCTCGCAGGTGCGAGGGGGACCCTTCCGGGCCCCACTTCTTCCACTCCATTTTATTCGATGAAATCGGGATGGAAATGATGGAAAGATGTAATTGCGGGGCAGCCGGGCGGCTTGGAGACGGGGGTCCCGGGTTCGGACACTTCTTGGCTGGGGTGACCCTGGGCAAGTCCCTTAACCCTTCCTGCTTAGCCTTCTCTAAACCTTCTGCCTTGGAGCCAACTTACAGCCTGGATTCTAAGATGGAAGGAAGGGGAGAACCTCGGAGACACGAACAGGCCGCCCGCCCGGATGCTCTCTGCTCCCGCTCACCCGGCACCGGGGGCGAAGCTGCCGCGACGGCGAAGGCCTCTCGGCTGCCCTCCCGGCCCCTCCCCTGGCCATGGCCCTCCCGAGGCCTTCTCTGTTTGGGGCCACGCAGGAAGCCCAGTGGGCAAAGGGGCGCCGGGGCATGGAGAACCGGTTCCTGAGCGGAGGTTTCCCAATCTGGCAAGGCGAGTGGGTGGTGCCCAGGGCACCGTCGGGCAAGGAGCCGTGCCAGCCGCCCGGCCGTGGGCTCTCCGGGAGGGGAGGCTCTGGAAACAACACGGGCATCGCTCGGGGATGAGCCGCGTCTCCCCATGAAGTTTCCAGGAAAACCAGGCTGTTGGTGCCGGGCCAGGGTGGCTCCCAGGCAGCCTTTGCCCGTGGGGCAAGTTCAAGAACTGCAGGCCGTGGGAACGAGGGGGTCAAATTTAGATTTTAAAAAATCCCCACCACACATCCTGTGCCCAGATGCACGAACACTCCACACCCTACTCACTATCGCCGGTGCCTTACAATTAAATTTGAAAAAAAAAAGTGATTTAATAACTGTCTTTCACGGGTGCCCAGCGGGGCCAGGGCCTGTCCCACTGGGGGTCAGGTGGGGGATGGTGGCTCGACGATGGCCACTTGGGGTAGCCCGGTGGATAGAGCACTGGGTCTGGAGTCTAGGGGACCTCAGCTACTTTCTAACGGTGTGACCTTGGGCAAGTCACTTCCTCATCGGCAGAACCCTTACTGTTCTTCTATTTTAGAACTGAGGCTTAGTGTCCATTTTAAGATGGAAGGAAGGATCAATCTTCTGCCTTGGAACCAATACACAGCATTGACTCCAAGACGGAAGGTGAGGGTTTAAAAAGAAAAAAAGAAGGTAAGAGTTTATTAAAAAAAAAAAAAAAAAAAAAAGCCACCAGAGACCCCAGCAACCTCCTCTAGGGGGAAGTCACTGGATTTGGAAGAAGACAGCGCTGGATTTAGAGTTGGGGGATCCTGGGTTCAACTGCTGGTTCTGCTCAGGATCACAGACTTAGAGCTCTTTCTTCATTTAATAAAATACCTTGCTCAAGAGGACAGATGGTGAGCAGGATTTGAACTCAGGACGCTGGAGCTCCAGCGCCAATGTTTTTTCCTCCAACTGTACCTGCGTGATTTTGGGCATGATTTCTCCGGCCTGTTTCCTTCTCTGTTGGACTAGAAAGCCTTCGAGAGCTCTCCCAGCTCTTCGTTTAAGGCCTTTCTTTATTCGACACTCGGGTGGGAGTTGGGGGGCAGCAGGGTGGTGCCACCTGCGGGCTTCCTCCTCTGGGGACGATCGTCCGTTATCCCGAGAGGCACCATCGAGCGGAAACAAACGGCTCTGACCTGGGGGCTGGGGGTCCTCCTAACGGCTTTGCCCCGACCGACCAAGACTCAACAAGCGCCGAGAGGGCCAGCAGTCCCAGCCTTTTCCATTTCTTGGGGGGCTGCCGAGGATGGGTGAGAAAATGGGGGTGAAGGAGAGCTGGGAAACACACAGGACAACATTCAAATAAATGGGAGAAGGAGGCCATTTCCAGAGATGGAAAGAAACTCTTCCAGCATCAGAAATGGGGCCGAGTTTGCCAACAGCTGGAATTTCTCTCCCGTTCCAGGCCTTACGAAGCGCTGCCTTCTATAGGTTATTTGAACCCAGCAAACCTGTGGGGCAGGTTCCAGGACCAACCTCAATTTATGAGTCACTTAACCTCAGAAAGGTCAAGTCACTTTCTTAGAGCCACACAGCCACTAAGGATTGGGGAGGGGGGAGAAATGGGGCGGGAATCGAACCCAGATCTTTCCAGACTCTTAGTTTGGCGCCCCCCCCATGACAACAGCAAGCTGCCCCTCTCTAGCTGGCTCTGAGCTGGCATCCCCATCCAAGGCAACGACACCGGTGTGGCAGCCACTCGAGGAGGCACCAGCGTCCTTCTGAACATTTCGCAATCCCCTGGTCTTGCCTCTGGGACTGACCAGGCCTCATTCTGGGAGATTCCACTCTCCTACAACACGGTGACTCAAGCACCCTAGAAGAACAAATGCCCAGTAGCTTCCTGTCCATCTTTCTGTCTATCCTGCAAGCTCAGCCCTGGGTTGGACACTGGGGAAAATGTCACAGGAGGGTGCAAAGCTAGACAACTGTTTTGTTTGAAAATGATCTGGGAGGCAGTTAGGTAGGATGGAGAGTCAGGCCTGGGGATGGGAGGTTCTGAGTTCAAATTGGCTCTCAAGATGTTTCCTAACTATGTGGGCCTGGGCAAGTCATTTCACTCTATTTTCTTAGGCTTTGCTCTTCTGTTTTGGTAGCTGTTACTAAGAGAGGAAGGGAAGGAAAGGATGGAAGGAAGAAAGGAAGGAAGGAGGGAAGGAAAGAAGGAGGGAAAGAAGGAAAGAGGGTAGGAAGGAGGGAAGGAAAAAAGGAGGGAAAGAAAGAAGGAAGGAGGGAAGAAAGGAAGGAGGGAAAGAAAGAAAGAGGGTAGGAAGGAAGGAGGGAAAGAAGGAAGGAGGGAAGGAAAGAAGGAGGGAAAGAAGGAAGGAAGGAAGGGGAGAAGAAAGGAAGGAAGATATAGCTAAATGGAGAGAGATAGAGATAGAGATAGAGATAGAGATAGAGATAGAGATAGAGATAGAGAGAGAGAGAGAGAGAGAGAGAGAGAGAGAGAGAGAGAGAGAGAGAGAGATCTGGGGTTTTCAGTGGATCACAAGCTCAGTCTGGGCCAGCTATGTGATAGGGCAGCTAAGAAAGTTCCCGTGGCAAAGTGGAAAGACATGGATTTTGGAATCAGTGGCCCTCTCAGTCTAAATCTTGACTCTTCTGCAGCTTTTCTGGCCTTCAGTTCCCTCTTATTAGACTAGAGTGCTGGGGAAGAAGACCTCCAAGGTGACTTCCATCATTAATTGACAGGCATTTATTCAGAAAGCACCTACTACGTGCTGGGGATACAAAGACAAAGACTGAAACAATCCTTAAGGTTAGAGATTACATCCTAACCAGAAAGGGAGAGAGCCTGGGATTGGGAAGGGAGAGACTGATGCTTCTCTGCCCTGGACACGCCACATTTCAGTGTTGTATCCAGTTCTGGACATTCATGTTAGGAAGGAGAGTTGACTGGGCTGGTGTAATGAAGAATAATTGAAGGACCTGGGAATGCTCAGGCTAGAGAAGAGAAAGCCCAGTCTTGGGGGCCATCCTGTCCAACCCCCTCATTTTAGAAGTTAAATGACTTGTTCAGGGCCACTAAGAACTCTCTTCCTAATGAAGGTTCTGAAACTTAGGGTTTTACTGAGCTTCCTGGGGGAGTGAGAAGCCAAGGGAGAAAAACCAGCAGGACTTTGAGATGGGATTTGAACCTGGGTCTTTTTTAAAGTAACTTTCTCTCTTGTCTGCTATAGAACACTGTTTCTCAGCTAGCTTATATTTATGAGAGGTGAGACTTGAACCCAGGTCTTCCTGGCTTGAGACCAGCTCTAGCTATTGGAATGACTCTAAAAGGCAATTAAAGCTGATTAAAGGCCACGACCAAATTTGGTCTTTGGTCCTAGAAAAAAGTAATCAATAATCACGGATTAAGCACCTACTATGTACTAGAGGAACACAGTGGGAAAGGCTCAGTCAGGGACAGGAAGGATCATGGCCCATGGGGGTGGCCCCTTTCATTTCCAAAGCCAGAGTTCAACCCTTGGGTAACATGAGGAGAGGGAGGAAATACAGGGATGCTTGGGAAAAGGCCCCTCAAAAGCACAGATGGTCCAAGCCTACTCTATGCCTTCCTGCCACTGTGAGACTCCTGCTTTTCATGGGCCACATCTCCACTCGCCTCCTTCCCCCACTCTTTCTTCACGGCCCCTCTTTGTCTCTCTTCATCCTAACTCCTTCTCTTGTCTCTCCTTCCCTTTCTCTCTCCCTGTTTCTTTCTCCTTCCTTCCCCGTCTCTCCTCTCCTCTCTCTTCCCTGTTTTTCTCCTTCCCTCTCTGCCTCCCCTTCAGTCTCTCTCACTGACTCTCCTCTCCTCCCTCTCTTCCTTTGTCTTACTCTTTCCCTCCCTGTGTCTCTTCTCCCCTCTTCCTCTCTCCCTTCCCCCTCTCTTTCTCTCTCCCTTCATGCCTCTTTCCCTCTCTGTCTCTCTCTCCCCCCTCTTCTTCTCTCTCTTTCCCAGCTTCCCTTTGTGCCTCTCTTTCCCTCTCTGTCTCTCTCGCCCCCCTCTTCCTTTCTCTTTCTCTCTCTCTCTCTCTCTCTCTCTCTCTCTCTCTCTCTCTCTCTCTCTCTCCTTCACAGTCTCCCTCCTTTCGTGCCTGCCTGTCTGTCTGTCTGTCTCTCCGCCCTCTTCCTTTCTCTCTCTCTCTCTCTCTCTCTCTCTCCTTCCCAGTCTCCCTCCCTTCGTGCCTCTCTTTCCCTCTCTGTCTCTCCCTCTCCCTCTCTCCTCTCTCTTTCTTTGTCTCCCCACCCCCCCCCCTCCTTTGGCACATTCAAAGATCTATTCTCCCAACATAAACAGAACCGTATGCCGGGCTCTGGGGGAGCTGAGGAGCAGAGCAGAAGAGTCGGGTTTCATACATTATTTTCTTGATCTCAGATGGTTCAGAGCGGCATCAGCTCCTCTAGCCTCCACCCCCACTCCCTCATCACACAGAGGAGGAAACTGAGGTCCATTAGGAGGAAAGAGACTTGGCCAAGGTCATTCACTGAGTTAAGTTCCAGAAGTGGGACCAACCAACGGACAAGAATTTATTCAGCACCTACTATGTGCCGGGCACTGCGCATTCAAGTACCAAGAATGAAACAATCCCTTTTCTCGAGGATTTCACATCATCGTGGGGGGGAAACAAGTGCGTAGCTGAGCGTCCGGAGATGATAAAGTAAGAAATACAAAGTCATTAAGGAGGCGCTTGGGGAGGGGAGCTGCCTGCGGTCTTGAAGGAAGAGGGGGAGGGAAGGAGTGTATTCTGGGGATGGAGAATGGCCGGTCCAAAAGTACAGACACGGGAGATGGAGGGCCATCTGCGAAGGATAGAAAGTTCTTTTGGATGGAACGGAGGTGAGTGACGTCCAGGGAGGCCGGGAAGATTAAACTGGGGCCAGATCGTAAAACCTAAAGAGAGGGAGCAGCTAGATGGGTCAGTGGATTGAGAGCAATTTCTAGGCAGGAGGTCCTGGGTTCAAATTTGGCCTCTGACACTTTCTAGCTGTGTGACCCTGGGTGAGTCACTTAATACCCATTGCCTAGCCCTTACTGCTCTTCTGCCTTAGAACCAACACTTAGGATTGATTTCAAACTGGGTTTAAAAAAAAAAGGCTAAACTTAAGTTTAAATTTCATCCTAGAGGCAATTGGGAGCCACTGGAGTTCATCAAGTAGAAGTGACCTTTACTTAAAGTAAATCCCTTTGGACCAGGGTGGGGAGGGAGCCAAGGAATGGGTCGCTGCAGAAGTCAAGGTGAGCTGATGAGGGCCTGGAACTTGGGCGCCCACTGAAGGAGCCAAAGGAACTGAATATTCTTCTTTCTCCTGAGCTGTATCGTCCGCATTGGCTGAAGGTCCGGGTCCGGAAACATCACTTTGTGCTTTGCCCATTTCTTACCCACAAGCGATGGCCACCACCTCCTACAGCCCCAGGAGACATGGGCCCTGGCTTTGGGAGAGCTCCCTGGCAGCTTCTCCAGAATCCAGGCTAAGGGGGAGGTGAAATCTTTCTGGAGCCGCCCCGAGAGGTGGGCTTTGTTCTGAGCAGATCATCCCCACCCTTGGCCAAACCCCTTCAAATGTGGGGAGCTCCACATTCAGAAAGCGGCGGGATGTCCACTCTTGGTGCATGCTGAAGGGCAGCGGGCAGGACAGACACTAACAACAGAGAGGAACTGGCCAAAGAGGCAGAGGACAGACCGGAACCCGGGGCTCCACTTGAGGGTCCTAGAGAGAATTCCTAGCAGCTACGTACCAGAACCACTCAAGTGTTCAGACTTGGGAAGACCAGGAACTGGCAAACGCTCCAAGGAGGCCAAAGTGGGAGGAAGGAGAGAGGGAGATAGAGGGAGAGGAAGAGATGGAAAGAGAGAGAGAGAGAGAGAGAGAGAGAGAGAGGGAGGGAGGGAAAGAGAGAGAGAGAGAGAGAGAGAAAGAGAGAGAGAGGGAGGGAGGGAAAGAGAGAGAGAGAGAGAGAGAAAGAGAGAGAGAGGGAGGGAAAGAGAGAGAGAGAGAGAAAGGGATGGAGAGATGGAGAGAGAGAGAGAGAGAGAGAGAGAGAGAGAATGAATACACACACATACCTCAAAGTATTAGGAGCAATGCTTTTTTAAAAAAAACTCTTCCCTTCTCTCTTAGAATCAATACTATGTATTGGTGGGGGGCAGTTGGATGGTTCAATGGATTGAGAGCCAGGCCTAGAAACGGGAGGTCTTGAGTTCAAATCTGACCTCAGATACTTTTTAGTTATGTGACTTAACTCCCACTGTCTTGCTTTTATCATTCTCTGTCTTGGAATCAGGATGGAAGGTAAGAGTTTTTAAAAAATAAATGCTGTGTACTGTTTCTAAGGTAGAAGAGTGGTAAGAGTTGAGTAATGGATGTTCAATGGCTTGCCCAGGGTCACCCAGCTAGGAAGTGTCTGAGGCTGAATTTGAACTCAGGTCTCTCAATCCCAGGCTTAGCACTGTGCCATTAGCTGCCCCTCTTAGGGGTCTAGTATGTTCCAGGAACTTTGCTAAGTTCAGGGTCCCAGTATCATCCATCCAGAGCTGGAAGGAATCTCAAAAGGCATCCAGACCAACTCACTAATTTGACAGATAAGGAGCTGAGGTCCAGGCAAGACTGGAGATTTGCCTAAAGTCATACAAGGAACTGAGAAGCAGAGGGAGGATTTGAACTCGGGTCTCCAAATCTTGAAGGAGATGTTGATGTCAGTAGTATGGAGTGTCAGGCGTTAGTGATATAAAGGAAGAGCCCCTGTCTTCAAGGGGATTATATTCTGTTTGGAGGAAAATAAACTACAAGGGAAGTCAGATCAGAATAGAGACAAATTTATCTGGGGGCATGAGAACCATTAAATAACTGGAGGGGGTCAGGCAAGGCCCCAGTGGGGTGGCATTTGAGCTGAGTGAGCCCAGAGGGGAATTGGCTTTCAGACTAGTCTCCTGCCTCCAATCTCTCTCATACCTAAAGCATCAGGCAATAAGTAGGCAGCTAAGTTCTGTAGTGGGAAAAGCATCAGACACGGGAGTTAAGAAGGCCTGAATTCAAATCCTACCTCACTAGCTGGGTGACCCTGGGCAAGTCACTATATATATGCCTCAATTTCCCTTACCTATATAACGGGAATAATTAATAATAAATAATAATAATTAATAATAAATAATAATAATATAATGGGAATAATTAATAATAAATAATCAAATAATAATTTGATCCTCACTCTGTGAGGATCAAATGAAAGAACACAGATAAAGCTCTCTGAATGTGAGCTGTTATTATTGGCAATAAGAGAAATAACTAACAAAATATAATGTTTAATAAACTATATATCTAGGAAAAAGAATTATCCTCTTTCACCCCATTACTATGACTATATTTCATCTCCTCAGAAAGTCACAGGTACAAAATAGATTTTTAGGGGCAGCATTTTTCATTGGGGAAAACTCAACAGATCTGGGAAAATCCACATTGCTGGTCACTTGGGGAACAGCTGAGCAAATTGTGCTCAAAGGATACTCACATCCAGGGTAGATGAGGACTAGAAAGAGCTGGGAGGGAGGGAGAGAGGGATGGAGGGATGGAGAGAGGGATGGAGGGATGGAGAGAGAGAGAGACAGAGAGAGAGCGAGCACAAACAAGGAAGATAGCACTGGAGGCCCAGGGTTCCTGAAGCTCATAAATAGATTAATGGGCAAAAAGAAAATTAAAGGGACAGAAAGTAATTACTCAATTGTTATGGGCATATTATACCCAGAAATTCACGCCTTCCAAAGTAGCCGGCCATAAAGCAGGTTCCCTGGGCTGTATTGATGCTCAGAGCTCACCATAAATCATTCGGCTCTCAGCAGCCAATAAAGGACTGGAGAGCTTGTGTCCTAGAGTGCCTTTGATGGAGGGAGGAGAGGTCTCGGCAGCCCTGCTTTACAGAACAGGAAACTGAGCCTGGCCTAGTCGGTTTCGTCGGTCATCTACCTGGCTGTCTCTCTGGCCGATCCCTGGAGAAGCCACAGCTCCGGTGGCCTCCGATTGGTGAAGAGCAAAGAAGAGCCGTCCCAGGGCTTTGATATGCAGGCCAATGAGAAAAGTGTTGCCAGGCAAGCCTCGCTTCATCCCAGGGAGAAGGGATGGTCCAGCTCCAGGCTCCGGGAGCCCCATCCATCCCATCTTTCCCCCCAGGTCTCGCTGGGGTGGGGGAATCTCCTACACATTCACAGGTTTAGAGGGACCTACATGGGCTGGGGCCACGTTGTCCTCCCCCCAGTAAGAAATCTCTGGGTCTTTAGGATAGGAAAGGAGGAAGCTGTCAGGGAGAAGGGACAGAAAAAAGCCTCCTGGGCTTCCCATGCCTATGAGACCTAACTGGAGCTCGACTTCGGACCACGCAGGAACCCGATTCCCCCGAAACTAACCATGTTTCTGCCATGACATGATTTCCCTTAAAAAAAAAAAAAAAGTAAACTCTTCTCTTCCGTCTTAGAATCCATCCTGTGCACTGGTTCCAAGGCAGGAGAGCGGTAAGGGCTAAGCAATGGGGGGTCAAGTGACTCGCCCAGGGTCATCTAGCTAGGAAGTGTCTGAGGCCAGATTTGAACCCAGGACCTCCCGTCTCCAAGTCTGGCTCTCAATCCACTGAGTCACTTAGCTGCCCCTTCCCCTAATATCTCTCTACTGAACCAATTACTAAGCTAGAACGTATGTATGCTCTTGCATAAGACAGGATTTTTGCCCTCAAGAAGTCGGAGGCACCCTTGAAACCCGGGTGAAGGAGACTCGGTCATATATAACCGTGTGCGTTACTGATAAATACTATGTGAGTTGGCAGAAGGAGAAAGCATAAGATCAGAGCCAGCACTGGAGATGATGCTGGAAAGTCTTTTAGCGCAGAATCCTCTTTCACAGAGGAGCAGACAGGTCCAGAGGGGAAGACATTTCCTGAAGGTTCCATGGTTAGTAATGAGCAGAATGGGGATTCGAACTCAGGACCTCTGAGTCTAAATCTAACTCTCTTTGCTTTCTGTTGTATCACAGTACCAGCAGTCACGGAAAAGGCTTCCTGGGAAAGGTAGGAATGGAGGCAGGGCTTGAGGGCTGAATAGGATTTAGACTCAGAGTTCAAAGAGTACCACCGAGGCAAGAATGGCATGTGCTATAGACAGAAGGAAGTAGAGGGTGGCAGACAGGAGGCAATAGTTCTATACTGCCAATCCTGGATAAATCTCTTTTCCTTCTCAGGGCCTCAGATTCTGTCTGTAAACTGAGGAGATGGGCTAAATGATCCCCAAGACCCTTTTCTGGCTCAACGAGATCAGAAGTCAAGAAGAACTGGGTTCAAATGCTGCCTCACACACTCATTAGCTGTGTGACCTTAGGCAAGTTATTTCACTTCAGCGAACCTCTTCTGTAATATGGGGAGAGCAATAAAACAGCTTTATGCTGAGGGTAAAATGGAAAGCATTTTGCCACATAAACGTTCGCTGTTAGAGTATTTGATGCAGTTACAAACTGGTTCTGAGACCAGGGATTGAGCGAGGAGAGCCCGAACCCCTCACCTGGGAAGGCAGGCACGATCGGGGCCCGCGGCCTGTGCCTTTAAGAGCTTCCTCGGCAGAACAACCCCCAGCCCAGCTAGGACCCACATCAGCGGGAGACGAGAGTGAGCCTCCCGGCCCTGGCGGGCAGGACCAGCACTGCGGTTACCTGGCAACCACCAAGGAGGCGTGTGATGCTGAGAGCCAGAGATGCTGCATGAATGGCAGGTTCTGGGTGGATAACCGGCCCGGCCAGCGCCTGAATGAAGGCGAAGCATCTCGGCTCTGAGGTCCATTTGTGCCGGGGTCAGCAGGGGACGGCCAGGCCCTCGGCCGCTTTCCTTCCTCGGATGCCCGTCCCATTGTTGATTGTTCTTCGTGGCTGCCGTGCTGTTGCCAAGCCTAGCGGCAGCGCGCTTCAGCCAGGGCCTCTCAGGCGGTTTGGGCCGGGACCGGCGTGGAGAGCGGAACAACCTCAGGAAGGAAACCTGCGCTTGGCCACGCTGCCTCGCGCCACCTCTCCACGGCACCGAGCCGGCCGCCTCGGGTCTTAGCTCGGAGTCTGAGCCTTCTTACACTTAGAGCTGGGCGTTCCAGCCTACAGCAAATTATCAGAACGGGGAAGCGGGGGAAATGACTGCTATAGGTAGACACGGCGGCAGTGAAGAAAGAGGGCAGGATCGAATTTAAAGAAATAAACACAGCAACAAATCAGAACGACTTAAATGTCAGGGCCAAGAGATTTAGAAAAATGTGATACTCGAGGCTAGAAAGAAGAAGGGCTGGTTATGGGGTCAGAGCAGAAGGCAAAAAGAATCCTGTGGCATTCGATCCAAGCTAGAAGGCCCTTCTTCTTCCTCCTCCTCCTTTTTCTCCTTCTTCTTTTTAAATCCTTACCTTCCATCTTAGAATTAATATGAAGTATCGTTTTCAAGACAGAAGAGTGGTAAGGGTGGGCAATGGAGGTTAAGTGACTTGCCCAGGGTCACACAGCTATGAAGTGCCTGAGGACACATTTGAACCATCTCAGAATCAATACTGAGAATTGGTTCCAAGGCAGAAGAGTGGTAAGTGCTAGGCAGCAGAGGTTAAGTGACTTGCCCAGGGCCACGCAGCTAGGAAGTGTCTGAGGTCACATTTGAATCCAGGACCTCTGGGGCTCTCTCCACTAAGCCACCTAGCTGCCTCTGCTGGTGTCCAACTCTTTCCTTTTTCTCCCTACTGATCCAACACAGAACCCAATTTATTAGCCCTCAAACCCACCCTTGGACTGAGATGTCCACAGCCTCGGGAGATAGATTTGAACTGAAACAATGGCCCTGAGCATTCAGAGGCTTGTCCAAAGTTGAAGAGGTTAAGGGAGTCAGAATTTGAACACAGACCGCAGGACTCCCAAATCCTTGATTCTTCCCCAGTGGGTGTGCGTGTGCCGCCTGCTGCTTCCTGAGACAAGGAAGAGGCGGACGCGGGCGGAATGCCAGTTGAATGTGACCAGGACGGGCGGGATGCATCGCCGGCCCGAGCAGGCGTCCCTTCATCACAGGGCAGAGGACGCGCCTCTTCAGAGAAAACGGGGTCGGGCAGACTTCTGGCTTCTAGCACGCGCAGGCCGCCGGCCTTTCTGGTGGGGCGGCCAGAGGTCGAGGGGCAGAAAGCCTGGCTGGCCTGCGGGGCTCCCCAGGGCGATGACGGGCGGTCAGAATGGCGGCTTTCCTTCTGGGAGCTCCCTGTCGGGGCAGGCACAGACGCCTCTGGATCCAGCTGCCCTTTCCGGGCTTGTGCCACTCGGTCCCCCTTCCAGCACTCGGTGTCCAGCCAAGCTGGCCTGCTTCATGCTCTTGGACGATTCCATCTCCGTGTCTGCGCCTCGGCCCGGGCTGCCCCTCATGCTGGTCGTGCACCCTCTCTTCTGCTGGCTTCAAGCTCCTTGTTTCTTCTATTTTAAACCCCTACATCTGCCTTAGAATTATACCAAGGCAGAAGAGCAGTGAGGGGCTTGCCCAGGGACAGCCAGCTAGGAAGTGTCTGAGGCCAGATTTGAACCCAGGACCTCCCGTCTCTGGGCCTGACTCTCCATCCACTGAGCCACCCAGCTAACCTCAGATTAAGCATCCTCTCCCATGACGTCTTTGCCCAACCCATCCAAATGACTGTGTATATTTCTTTTTTCTTTTTCTTTTCTTTTCTTTTTTTCTTTTCTTTTTTTCTTTTTAAACCCTCACCTTCTCTCTTAGAGCCAATACTGTGTATTGGCTCCAAGGCAGAAGAGTGGCAAGGGCGGGCCATAGGGGTCAAGTGACTTGCCCAGGGTCACCCAGCTGGGAAGTGTCAGAGGCCGGATTTGAACCCAGGACCTCCTGTCTCTAGGCCTGACTCTCCATCCACTGATGCTGCCCCTTATATTTCTTATTTAGGATCCTACATCCAGGGCTGGAAATGTCCTGAAGGGTCATTTAGTCCAGGCCTTCTCATTTCAGAGGAGGAAATGGAGTTCCAGAAAAGCAGAACTGACTCATCCAAGGCCACACAGGTTCTAAACAGGTCCTCCAACTCCAAACCCAGCTCTGTTTTCCACCCTGTTTATCCGATGATGAAACGGAAGCCTCTCGAGGGCAGGACTGCATCTCCGTCATCTGGCACAGTGCCCGGGGCACACAGGGAGCACTTACTGTTTCTGGATGGCCTGATTGGCTTAAGGCCCTTCTAACCCTGATTCTGAGTGACCCAGAAGGTCACTCCCTCTCTGGGCTGGCCTTCCATCGCCGACCTTGCAAAGACCCACAGAAAGTGCCTCGAGACCGTACAGGTTGGGATTCTCTAGTGTATCTCCCACTCCTTGGGGAGGAGCCACCGGCCACTAAATACTCGTTGGTCAGCCCCAAGAGGAGTGTCCGGCCATCCCTTTCATGCCCCCTCCAGCCACATGCACCATCTTTTCTAGCCCCCCTTAATGTTAATTAAAATCTCTATTCTTTATTACTTCCAATTTATCCTGTATGTAGCTGCCTCCCTCATTAGACGGTAAGCTCCTTGCAGCCAGGGATTGTCTTTTGTCTCTGTATCCCTGGCACTTAATGCCCAGCACGGCTAGTTGGTCAGTGGATAGAGAGCCAGGCTTAGAGACTTGAGGTCCTGGGTTCAAATCTGCCCTCCGAAACGTCCCAGCTGTGTGATCCTGGGCAAGTCACTTGACCCCTATTTCCTAGCCCTTATTATTCTTCTGCTTTGGAAATGATACTCAGTATTGATTCTGAGACGGAAGGTAAAGATTTAAAAAAATTGTTTCTATATGTAACTGAAAAAAAAAGTTAAACTAAATTAAAAGAAAAACACTAAAAGTGGAAATGTGAATCACTTTAACCTCTCTCTGGCTCAGTTTCCTCCTCTGTAAAATGAGTGTGTGAGTGGGGAGGGATGGTCTAGATCACAGTTTTGAGGGCTCTTCCAACTCTGGTTTATAATCCTATGATGCTAAGTAAGGACCTAATCCCAAAATAAATGTGGGTCTAAAGTAAACTAAAGGGGGCAGCTGGGTAGCACAGTGGATGGAGAGCCAGGCCTAGAGATGGGAGGTCCTGGGTTCAAATCTGACTTCAGACACTTCCCAGATGGGTGACCCTGGACAAGTCACTTAAACCCCATTGCCCACCCTTAACACTCTTCTGCCTTGGAGCCAATACACAGTAGTGATTCCAAAACGGAAGGTGAGGATTTAAAAAAAAATAAAATAAAGTAAACTAAAGAAAAAATGAATTAATCCAAGTAGACAAGAAACCAACCAGCTGTATCCTTCTCCTCCTCCTTCTCCAAGACAGCCATCTAGGCCTTGTGGCAGGCTGTGGTCTCAGGCCTTCTCTCCAAAGCAGATTCAGGGTTCCCTAGGAAAGCTGTGGGCACACACAGAGCACGTTTGCCTATACCAGTCCCTCAGGTTCACTTCCCTGTTCTGGCCCGATGTTCCTGATTTCTCTTCTTGGACAATAAGACCCCATGCTGGAAGGGCAGATAGGAAAATCCTATCCTACAGACTAGATACATTTAGGAAGGGAACAGCTGATTAAGAAGGTAAGAGTCAAGGGACTGGGCTTAAGACAAAGGAATGATGTAACACTGGAGGGAAATGGAACTGGGGAAGAGCTCGTCTTTTCCTGGAGCATTTTGAATGAAAAACTGCAAAGCAAGATAACAAGTCCAAGGGCCCGGGGAATTGAAAGGATGATGGAGAAAGAAGAGTCACCGAAAAACCCAGGAATCTTCAGGAATTACTATCGAAAGAGGAATGCCACAAATGAAACCCACGGCCCCAGAGAGGTATAGACGGGTACAAAGAGAACTAACAAAATGAACTAGGAATCTTAACCCAAGGACATAAAAAGAAACCTCAGAATATGCATGAATCGGAGCAGGGAGGTCCCGTAGAAAAAATGGAAATGATATTATAATGGAAGGTAATTAGGGACCACCAAGTCAGAAGCAATAAATGGATGATGAGTCCTGGAAGCAGATTAAAGATAAAGTTGGCATGAGGAGGAACAGTTGCCATGGAAGACTTCAATTAAAGTCTATGGGAATGGAACTCTCTTCTCTCTCATCTAGTCTCTCTTCAACCCTTCCTCTCCCTCTTCCCCCTCTGTCTGAGTCTCTCTGCCTTCTCTCCTTTATTCTTCCTCTTGTGGCTCTCTTCCTTCTCTCCTCTTTCCTCCCCTTTGTCTTTCTTCCCTCTCTTTCTCCTTCTTCCCTCTTTTCCCTCTCTTGTCTCTCTCTCTCTTCCTTAGTTCCTCACTTCCTCCTTCTCTCCTTCCTCCTTTCTCTGTATCTATTTGCCCCATTCTAAAGAAAAACAGCCAAGAAATCCTTGGCTTCTCTTGTTGATAATTTCATCTTTTGAAAGGCAAAGATGACAGAAATGCTATTCTTCAACTAAAAAGGAAGACCTGGTTGCTAAAATAGAAAATGATAAGAACTAGGAAATGAAATGAAAAATCTTAGGAGTTCAAGCTTGACATGAACTTGAGGTTTGGGGAGAGCGGATTTCAAGAGCTGAGAAAAAAACACCATAATAAAGATTCCATGGTCTTTGGTTTTACCCAAACAATTCAGCTCAAGAGAGAAGCGATCTTCTCAATATGAAACTGCGGACAGAGACACAAAAATTTCAATGAAAGAGAAAAAGGAAAGCAAGCTATTAGACAGACAGATTGAAATGTTGACTTCAAGAAAGGAAACCCAAGGACCAAACTAAAATTTTTAAAAAATAAATTTTGGTAGGAGCATCTTTCTTGGACAGAGAGCCAGGCTTGGAGAGAGGAGGTACTGGGTTCAAATCTGACCTTAGATACTTCCTAGCTGTGTGACCCTGGGCAAATCACAACTCCCATTGCCTATCTCTTATTACTCTTCTGCCTTACTATCGATGCTAAAACAGAGGGTAAGGATTTTTTTAAAACTACATCTAGGAAAAAAAAGATACACAGAAGAGGGAAGTAAGGATGGGTAACCACAGATAAATGGAAGGATGGCTCAGTCCTGTGTGATGATAATAACATCAATCAACAAAAATGTATGGCTGTTTAGTTAATTGTGTCTGACTCTTCGCGACTCTATTTGGGATTTTCTTGACCAAAATACTGGGGTGGTTTGCCATTTCCTTTATCTTACAGATGAAGAAACCAAGGCAAGCTGGGTAAAATGACTTGTCCAGGGTAACACAGCTAGAAAATATCTTGAGGTCGGATTAGAACTCAGAAAGATGAATCTTCCTGACTCCAGGCCCAGTACTCTATCCACTGAGCCTCACAGCTGCCCCAAGAACATATTAAGTAAACTTCTACTATGTGCCAGGCACTGTGCTAGCTGCTGGGGATACAAAGAGAAATGAAACACTTGCTGCCTTCAAGAAGCTTACACTGTATCAAAGGAGGCATCATAGACACATAAAACTTTCTATAAGTTATATATATATAAGTAAATATGAAGTCATTAATTAGGTGAGAGCACTAGTACTTGGGGTTCCTCGAAAGGCTTGGTGTAGAAAGTGTCCTGTAAGCTAGACTTTGAAATGGGGAATTTTAACAAGAGTAATTAATACTGACATTTTCATATTGTCTTACAATTTACAAAGCCCTTTGCTCAGTGTGCAACAGGCCCTCCAGGGATTATCCTCCCCATTTTAAAGATGAGAAAACTGAGGCAGAGAGGATTTAAATTACTTTGCCTGTGGTCATATAATTAGCATTAGAGGCTGTATTCAAACCTGGCCTTTCCTGAATCCAACTCTAGGGCTTTCTTCATAATACCTGCATATTTAATATGAATGGACATTAACAACAATAATCATGAGAACTTATATTTAGAGAGTACTTTAGGGTATGTGGAATGCACTATAAATATTATCTCATTTGATCCTCACAACATCCCTAGGAGGGATTTCTATTCTCTCTTGCCCCGGGTCACCCTGCTAGAAAGTATCTGAGGTCCAATTTGAGTTCAGTTCTTCCTAACTCCAGACCCAGTGCTCTATCCAATGGGCCACCTAGTTGCCTCCACTAAAAAGAACCAGGAAAAGGGGATATTTTAAGCCATAATGGGGGCAAGGGGGTGATCTGAAAGATTCTCTCGCTGGTGGGGTAGATAACAGAGAACTGGAAGAAATAGGAACATCTATTTGGCAAAACAAAAGTGCAGGACCAGATGGCTTCTAGGAAGCTTTCCAGCTCTAAATCCCAGTCTCTCGATGGCTCCTGGCAGCCCTAAGTTATAGAGAATGACCAAGAAATGGTTCCTCTCCAAGTGGATAAACACAGACTGACCTCTTACCTCTAAAGATGATGGAATTTCAGTGGCCATCTACTCCAACTATGGACAAAAAAGAAACCTCACCATCAAATACCTCTTTGAAGACTGCGTGAAGACTTCCCATCAGAGGGAACCCTCTAGGCCCCAAGGCCGCCCATTCTACTTTTGGACAATGCTAATTATTAGGAAGTCTTCTCTTATGTCAAGCCTAAACTTGTCTCTTTGCAATTCCCATCCTCTGCCACTGGTTCTGAGGCCAAACAGAACAAGTCTAAACTCTCTTCTTTTGAGTACTTGGGCACAGTGCCATGTCCTTCTCCTTCCTAAATACTTCCAATTTTTTCAATTAGCCTTCATTTGTCATGGACTTAAAGCCCTTCCTCAACCTGGATGCCCTCCTATGGACACTGCCCAGCTTATTAGTACAGTTTCCAAACTGTGGTTCTCAAAACTGAATATGGTCTGATGAGGTCAGAGTAAACTAGGACTAACATCTCTTTACTTCTTGGTGGCTTGGTTTCTCTTAATGTAGCCCAAGATTACATTAGCTTCTTTTTTTTCTTGGGGGGGTGGTAATCATCTCAGAGCTCCTGATTCACTAATAAATGAACTTGAAAACCACTAAAACCCAGATTTTTTCCTACACGAACCACTTTCCAACCATCAATCTCTGGCACGATGCAACCCTCAACTACTTCTCTGCCCAGTAATATGCTCTGAAACCCAAATGTAAGGCTTTTCACTTAATACATTTCATCTTTTTAGATTCATGCTCTAGCCAGTCAAGACTCCCATATTCTGATACTGTCATCTGATGTGTGAGTTGTGCCATCTATGCCTTTTTCCAAGCTATTGATAAAAGCCTCTTACTTTAGTTATTGTTAATAAAACTTTATTAAATATAATATTTAGTTATTGGATATTCATTTTAAAACCCACACAATCCAGGTCCTAGGCCCAGGGCACTCCACTGGTGACCTTCTCAGTTGATATCAACCCCTCTAAACTATTTCAAATTCAGCACCAACTAGCCTACATCCCTCTGTCTTTTCCATAAGAATAACATAAACTATTTGAGCAAACACTGTGCTAAGATCTTGATTTAAAACATTTCCTTGATCTACCAGTTTACATTCAGTTATTTTTCAGTCAAATCTGATTCTTTGTGGTCTCATTTGGGATTTTCATGGCAGAGATACAGGAGTGGGTTGCCATTTCCTTCCGCAGCTCATCTGATAGATGAGGAACTGAGGCCAACAGGGGAAAGTGTCTTGCCTAGCGTCACACAGCTAAGAAGTATCTGAGGCTTGAACTTGAACAGTTGAACTTGGGTCCTTCTAATTCTAGTTAGTGCTCTTCAACCAGGAGAGGGAGAGGGACAGGGGAGTGGGAGAAGAGGGGGAGGGGGAGGGGGACAGGGAAGGGGAGAGAGAGAGAGAGAGAGAGAGAGAGAGAGAGAGAGAGAGAAGAGGGAATGTTTGGTTAATTTGGCATGATTTCTTCCTGATGAAGCCATGTAGGCTCTGATGATCACTGCTTCCTTTTCTAGAGGATAGCTAAGCATCCCTTTGATTTCTTCCAGAACTTCCTAAAGAACAGGATTCAAGCTTCTTTGTCTATAGTTTACAGACTCTCTTCTCTCTTCTTTTCTGAAAGGCACTCCATTCTCTTCCTTCCTCAAATCCTGTAGCACCTCCCTTGATTTCTGCTCTCTTTCAAAAAATATCACGTTGGCTTAGCAGTCATGGTTCTTGGCTTTTCATCTGCTCCAGGTGACTTGAATTCATCACGAGCAGCTAAAGTGCTTTCTTACCTTCTCTTTCCTTATGCTATCAACTTCCTATTAATCATTTCTGCTGTCCTTTGTAGTCCAAAGAGCACTCTCCTTGGCAGAGAAAACAGATGAAAAATGAGAAACTGAACCCGTTTATCTTTTCTTTCTGGTTTTACTCACCCCAAGCAACAGGCCTTTCTCTCCTTTAAGCTGCTTCTTTTCCTCCAGAAAGTTTCCTTAAATATCACCTTTTAAATATTTCACTGGGATCCTGAATGTGATCAATGTATATAGAATTAATTTGATGTCTGTGAATTTGTTCTTCGATATTCTAATAAATATATTTCATTATTTAAAAAAAAAATAAAAGTTACCTTTTGGGGCAGCTAAGTGTATAGAGAGCCACATCTGGAGATGGGAGGTCCTGAGTTCAAATTTGACCTCAGAGACTTCCTAGTTGGGTGACCCTGGGCAAGTCACTTAAGTTCCATTGCCTACCCCTTACTGTTCTTCTGGTTTAGAATCAATTCTAAGACAGAAGTTAAGGGTTAAAAAATAAAGCCTTCCCCTACATTGAGCCAAAATCTTTCTCTCTACACTGTCCACCCATTGCTCTTAGTTTTGTCCTTTGGGGCCAAGCAGAATAAGTCTAATCTTTCTACCATCACCCTTCAATACCTGAAAACAGCCATCAGGTCCTCCACTAAGAATTCTCTACTCCAGGCTAAACACTCCAAGTCCTCTCAGCCCTTCCTCATATGGCATGATTTTAAGGTCCTTCAACAAACTGGTGAGCTTCTCCTGGATATTTCCAATTGGTCAATGTCCTCCCTAGAGGTCTAGAGCGCATAAAAGCATAAGCACAGGCTTATTAGATGTCCAGATTGTTGAACACTGCTAGAGGCAGAGGCACCAGAATTGTTTTCTAGACTTTTGGAAGAGGTACGACATCTTTGCTCAAAAAGAACTACTGGGGGAATGGGTGGAATGGAACTCCCCAATGTGATGCCCACCTAATGCTCCTCCTTCCCAATCAAACCCCTTGGACCAGATAACTAGATAACGGATGGCTCTACATTTATTAAGGGTCTTCTAGATGCCAGGCACTATACCAGATGCTAGGGACACAAAGACAGAGATAGACCCTGCCCTCCAGGAGCTTACATTCCAATGGGAAAGGCAACATTGGGTACTGAAAGGCCAGTGGAGCCTTCAATGTCAGCATGGTGGATGGGGATGGCCAGGAGGCCTGGTTCATTAGCAGAAGGATGAGGAGAAAGGTGACCTCTAAGGGTGCCAGTGCCTCAAGGGCTGATGCCAAGGTTCTGATGGCTCCCCCTTTTTCCAAGGTCTTGTCAACGTCCTCCATGAAGCTCTGGTGCACAATGAACTCATCCTTCAATAAGGAATAGGCATAAAGTCTCATCCTTTGGGAATGGGTGCTCCAGGCCCCAGCAGCCGCCCAAGATTCCCTCCCCCTTCTCCCTTTTCAGGGTCAGACTGAAGCTCAGAGCTGTCAGCAGAGATAAGCAAGAGAACAGCCACACTTGCCACTTGGCCTTCCATTTATCTTATCAGCGATGATATCAAGTGACTTCTGAACTTCTGGGGAGGAGGGGTGGGGATTCCAGTTCAGGAAAACAACTCCCCACCCAGGAGAAGGGTGGGAAAGGGAAAAGTTCTAGGCTTCAGGACACAGAGACGGGGGAAGGGACAGTCCAGGTGAAGGACTGAGACTGTGCTAAGTGAGGAGGGAGCTGGTGCCCAGTAAGGATGGGTTAAACCCACCTTGAAAAGAACCCAACCTAAAGATGTTTTTTACACATGTAAAATCTATATTGGGTTGCTCGCTGACTCAGGAGGAGTTGAGGGGATGGAAGGAGGGAGGGCGAGAATTTGGCTCAAATTGGAAAATAAAAAGTTAAAAAAATTGTTTTTCTTGCAATTGAAGGAAAAATTTATTTTTAAAAAATCGAGATTTACATGTGTAATTCTATGAACTCTTAAGGGATATAGGAATAGAAATCTTCAGAAAAAAAGACCACACAAAAATAAACCCGGTGTTTGGTGGTATAAACAATGATTTGATTTATTTTAATTTTAGAAATAGCTGAGAAAATAATATAATGTAAGAACAAGGTATTTTGTAACACAGAAATAAAATAAAATTAACTCCACGAACCTAAAAGAAATAAATAACTGAACCTAACCTGTATTATATTTGGGCTTCACTCGGTGAACAGAACCAAAGTGAGCTAGGAAAGGCAGCTTGGAAGTCATTTCTCTAAACCTCAGTTTCCTCATCTGTAAAATGGGGATAATAATCCTTCCACTTTAAATGCCCCAGGATGATAGTCAGAGACCCGCTTAGTCAATCTTCCTGGTCTGCACACATGTGAGCTGTCATTGCCCCAGGTCATCTTTGGGGTGTGTTCTAGCACCTTCTGGACTTGGGGCATCATGGATTTACCCATCAGGGTTTCAGAAAATGATTGACATCCTGAAGCAGTGGGTGTATGGGTGACTGGGTGTCTAAGAAGGGTGCCCCAGGCCAACCCCCTTGAGAATAAAATCTATTAACATGTCACCTAGCTGGAACTCAGTGTTCGGGCAACCTTGCCTATGCAGAATAGAACCAAACAACAGGAAGTTAAAGGGCAGACCTTTGAGCAGCCTAGAGAGGAGTCACTAAGTCCAGACCCTTTAATCAATGGATGAGCTCTTGCTCTGAGCCTATTGACTTTTATCTTGCATACAATTTTTTCTAAAAAATTAGTCTTTATTGATATCTTGTTTCTACATCACTTGCAGTGTGGAATGTGCCCTCCTATCCCCTCCCAGCTTTCATAAAAACAATTTTTTTAAAAAAGGAGAAAATAATAAAAACCAGTTCAGCACAAGTAGCCAACACATCCCCAGAGTCCGCCATTTTGTATGTTCATAGCTGCCCACCTTTGTAAAGAGGGTGGAGAGGTCACAAGTGCTTTGTTGGTCTTGATTTTTGGATCTTGGTTTCAGGATAGAGAGACAAAGCGCAGGGACTACTCAAAGAGGCCATATGTCCTGTGAGGTCCTGAAGGCATTCAGTCCTATCGCAGCCCACCAATGAATGGAGTGGGGGAAAAGTAAAAATAAAAATCATCCATTTAAAATGTAAAAAAGAGGATTAAGGCACAAGAGCTTTAAGGGATGTACGCCTCCCAAGGGTGACTTTCAGACAGGCTCAGAGGGGACAACAGAAGGGCTTTGGGAGTCGGAAAACCAGCTCAGCTTAGACCAGCTGAATGACTTCAGACAAATCACTGCACCTGCCCTGGGTCTCCTTCTTGGTAGAAAATGTGAGGATTTGAGGATTGAACTGGCCCTGGAAGGTTCCTTCTAGTCCCAAATGTTTGACCCTGTGATCCACGTCCACTCTGGATGGCCAGCTTCTCCAAAGGACCATTCTCCAGGGTTTACAGGTCTTGTCCCTCCAATATCAGGCCCCCAGAGGAACTCTTTGGGGAAAGGGAATGAGTTTTCAAGTACTATCCCATGGCTTGAACAGAGTTTCCAGGTGGAAGACATCAGACATCCTTTTTCATTCAGAAATCTCTTCTACAGAACTCTTGCAGCAGCGCTGGGGACCTCCCTGCCATGAGATCACTCATCACGTCAGGGCTGAGACACCATCTGCAAGTCACAGGAACCTGGTTCTTTGGGAATCAGGACCGCTGTGCCCTCCTAACCTGCACAAACCACCCTCGGCCAGGGGGTAGTGATGAGCAACCCACAGACAGACACTCAAGGGTTGCCTGAGAGCCGGGCATTCATCCTGGGCTCTTCTGACTCCACACCTAAAGGTCTGTCCACTCTCTAAGACCCTGGGGCCAGAAGACACCATTTAACCCAATTCCTTTAATTAAAATTTATACATTCACATAGATAATACACAGACATATATACAGTATCGACAAAGTTGAAATGCCCACAGACCCATAGAGTCAATGACACCTACCTCACAGGGTTAGAAGCAAATGAGATTGTATATTATTTGATGGGTGTGTATGCATCTGTACAAACACATAAATAAAGATAAACACCCTCTAGACTGCTGGCACTGCAGAGCACATACTGCTGGACCTGGAGTCAGGAAGATTTGAGTTCGAATCTGACAGTAGACATTTACTGGCTGTGCAACCTCTGAATAAGTCACTAGATGTGCTTGTCTCAGTTTTTTCATCTATAAAATGGGAATAATAATCCTACTTAAAAAAATAAATTAAAAAAAAATAAGCCCAACTTATTGTGCAGGGCTGATGTGAGGATCCCATGAGATATTTGTAAAAAGCAGTTAAAACAGTAGACACTTAGTGTTTATTCCTCTCCATACATATTATTTACCTCTCCATACATAAGTACAGGCAAATATATATATACATATACACACATTATTTATATATATATATATATAAATATATATAAAAATATATATATCTCCACGCAATATATATCCACATATAAGCGTACATGTAAAAAAAGGTATATATATATATATATATATATATATATTTAGGATTATCACCTCCAAATCTAGACCTAGACTTCTGTGGTACTACTCATGTAGGCTAAGGGGTGATAATGGTGGTGTGGTGACATGAGAAGTAACAGTATTCAAATAATAAGAAAACACTCGAACTCGGGTCCCTGAATCCAGACTCAGGGCTGCCTATGTTGGAAAGAGACCTGGTTTTGAAATCGAGAAGACGACTTGTCTATGCTCGAGTCTCAGGTTGGCGTTTCTTTGCTGTATGACCTTGGATGAGTCTCCTAGAATTCTCTAAAGTTTGGTTTCATTTGGGCTGGAAGAGACTTTAAAAGGCCTCTAGTCATTTCCCCCACTCCCTTCATTTTCTTTTTTAAGTTATTTAAAACTTAAATTAAATTAAAATTAAAATTAAAAAATTAAAAATCCTTGCTTTCTATCTTAGAATTGACTCTTGATTTTAAGACAGAAAAGTGGTAAGGGTTAGGCAATGGGGTGTCCAGGGTCACATAGCTAGCAAGTGTCTGAGGCCAGATTTGAACCCAGGTCCTGGTACTCTACCCAGCGAGCCACATAGCTGCCACAGATACACTTTAGAGGGAGCAAACTGAGCCCAGGGACTTGTCGGGGAGTCACACAGCTTAGTCCCATCCAGATCTTGGAGGGATCTCAGGGGCCATAGAGTCCTCCTTTCCTTCTCCCCATTTTACAGATGTGGGGACTGAAGCTGCCCATCTAAGGGCCTGTCGCCAATAAACAAGAGCAGATAAGGGATTCTGGAGGGCTTGGAAGCTTAGCTGGCCATTCCTCTGGACAGTGCACTTGGGGTGGAGCCTGGGAATTTCCCTCCGGTGAGCCCCAGAAACCCTGGAGTTCAAAGCACCAGAGAAACCAAAGGCTGCTTGGATAGGCCTCTCCTTGCTGTTATCCAGAAAACTCTGGCTGACTATCCCCAAGCGAGGGCTGAGCCTGGAAAATGTAGCACCCCACAGCTAGGAGGGAAGCTCAGAGATCTGCTTAACCCAACCCCCTCATTTTACAGATCAGGAAACTGAGGCTTAGCCCCCAAATACAAGCCCCTGGAAACCCAGATAATCC
>NC_058133.1:499719903-499735458 GCF_016433145.1 Gracilinanus agilis | reverse complement strand
AGGGGGGGAGGGAATGAGGGAGGTGGGGAGGAGAGGTTTGGGGGGGGGGGGAAGAGAGAGGGAGAGGGAGAAGAGAGGAGGGGAGGGGGTGGTGAGACAGACAGAGAGTGGAAAGACCCAGCCAGGGGGCAGTCCGGTTGGTTTTGTCAAGGCCCCCCAGCCCCCCAAGAGGGCCCACGGAGGGAAGGGGGGATCCCCAGGCACGAACTTGTTTTCCTGGCTCTCTGCACTCCCCCCACCCCCTTCCTTTCCTCCCTCCTCCCCCCTCCCCGCTCCTGCAAGGGAATTAGCCTAGGGAAGCCGGCTCCGTGGCAGCCCCTTTGTCTCCCCACGATCGGGCGCCGGGGCGCGGGGGCCCCCCAGGCACACTCACCTGGTCTTAGACGACAGGAAGGCGAGTTTGATGAGCCCATAGGTAAACAGAGGCACGCTCTCCTTGGCTATGCTGGCCACTCTCAACCGGTGCTCTAGGATGTGCAGCTCCATCTTCTCCTCTTTCTCATTGGGAGTTAGTTCATCCGAGGGGCGGACTGGGGGCTCACTCCCTTCGGTGGCGCCCCCCCTCCCCCCCGCGGGGCGCCGGCGGCGGGGCTGAGTGGAGGGGGGGCTTCGGTGCGGCTCCCCGGGCCGGGGGACACGGGGGGAGAAGCCCAGCGGCTGGGGGGAGAGGCCGAGGCAGCGCCCCGAAGTTGCTCGGGCTGCCCCGGCCGCGGGCAGCGGAGAGAAAGAGCGAGCCGTGGATGGGAGCCGCCGCAGGAGGAGTTGAGGGGCAGAGGAGCCGCGCAGCTCCCGAGTGCAGAAAGCAGCTGGTGTTACAGTCTAACAAACAACTTGCCACTCAAACTCGGTCCTCTTTGCGCTTGCGCCGACCGGCCTCGGCCTGCTGGGACTTGTAGTCTGGCAGCGCGCCGGGGGCGGGGCCGGAGAGAAGGGGCGGGGAGAGGAGGGGGGAGGGGGAACGAGTGCAATTGACTCATGCCTGCCTAGTGTCCTCGAAAACAAGGAGACAGAGCTGATGTCAGCAGCTATCGCTGCCGCCGCTGCTGCTGCTGCTTCTGCTGCTGCTCCCTCTCCTCACCTCCTCCCTCTTCTCTCCTCCCCTCCTCCTTCTAACCTCCTCCTCACCACCTCTTCTTCCTTATTTCTTTCTTCTCACTTCCTCCTCCTTCTCCTTACCTTCTCTTCCTCCTCCTCCTCTCCTCTTCCCCTTCTCCTTCTTATCCTTACCTCCTCTGCTTTATTTCCTCATTTTTGCTTTCTACTCCTTCCCTCCTCCTCCTTCTCCTTCCCTTCTTCTCTTCTTCCTCCTCATCACTTCTTCCTCACCCCTTCCTTCTCCTTATTTTCTCCTTCCCACTTTCTATTCTCCTTATCCTCTCCTTTTCTTCCTCTTCCTCTTCTCCCTTTCATCCTTACCCCCTCACCCCACCTCCTCATTTCCTCTAGCTTACCTTCTCCTTCCCTCCTTCTCCTCTTCTTCCTCCTTCCCTCCTTCTCCTCTTCTTCACCTCCTCCTCCTCATTTTCTCCATGGCTCTTGTGCTCTGGAGGCCAGATTATAACAACAATAACAACAGCTGGCAGTTATGTAGTGATATAACGTTTGCAAAGCTCTTTACAAGTATCATCTCATTTGATGCCCAGAACAGTTCTGGGAGGTGGGAGCTATTGTTATACCCATTTTACAGATGAGGAAACTAAGGCAGAGAGGTGAAATGACTTGCCCAGGACTCAAACAGGTAGCCTTTCTGTAGGATTGGATTTGAATCCAGGTCCTTCTGACTTGTTCTATCACTCTAAAGGCAGTCAGACCCTACTCACTAAAAATGTCAGCTGAGACAAGAGGCAGTGGACTACTAGACAGTGAAAAGGGAGAAGCCAGGAGTAAGTTTAGTACTTGCCAAGTACCATACAACAGTGGTTTTTTATACCATAGGATATAGCTAAAATCCATAGTAAAATAATGAAAATAATAATGATTTTCTCACTTTCTCTTTTGCTGGCTTTTGGATTTTCAACTTTGGCCCCAATCCTTCTACTGTTTGTGGAAGATGAAGTCCTCCCTAACAACTTAGATTAAGTACAAGAATCATAGATTGGTAGTTAGGAGACTATCATTATTTCCAGTTCTAAGACTTACTAGGTAAGTCCTCCTCTCTGAGCCTCAGTCTCCCCATCTGTAAAATGAGAAGGCCAGACAGGCTGATAGTAAATCATTCTGTATATTTTAATATGATCCTCACAATTTTACAAGGGTAGAAACCAAGGAAGAAGGATATTTAAGTGATATAGAAGATCAGAGCAAGGAGGAAAGAGGCCTTTTTGACACCATTCTCAGCTGCCAGGGCCTTCTCCCTCCATTACTCTAAATTTATTTTCTTTGTATCTTATATTTGCACCTGTCTCCCTCAAGGGAATGTGGGCACCTTAAGAGTAGATAGCCTGTCCTTATATCTCCAGACCTAGCACAATGCCTAGGCCCATAGCAAATGTTAAATAAATGTTTGTTGCTTAATTGATTGATGAGGGAACCAGGGCTGAGAAAAGTAAAATGATGGGGCTAGGAGAATTTTACATAAGTGTGACCTCTGAATTCAGGGGAACTGATGAGTACAGGGTGAGAACAGAAGAAATGTAGAGAGGTAAGAAGGTCTATGAAAGCACTCTGGGATATATTCCTGGATATTAATCAACAAATCAAGTCAAGAAGCCTGCCTTGTGCTAACCATTGTGCTAAGGAATGGGGATTAAGAAAAAAATGTTAAAAACCATCCTTCCTTACTTGGAATTTGCATTGTAGAGGAGAATAGGTAAATAGTTGGGTACAGAATATATATGTTTAGTATTGATATTATTTCATTGTTTATGATGCCTTTTATCAGGGTGTAATTTTGAGGCAGCTGGGTGGCTCAGTGAATTGAGAAGCAGGCCTGGATATGGGAGGTCCTGGGTTCAAGTCTGGCCTCAGACACATCTTAGCTATGTGACCTTGGGCAGATCACTTAGCCTCAATTGCCCAGCCCTTACTGCTCTTCTCGCTTGGATCCCATACTTAGTATCAATTCTAAAACAGAAGGTAAGGGTTTAAAAAAAGATGTCATTTCCTTCCTTATCTCTTTTAATTTGATCAATTTTCATTCTCACTTCATCTGAGATATCCTGCTTTTTTAGCTTTAGTTGAAGCATAATAGATTCTGCTGCAGCCCTTTACCTTTAGTCTGTGTGTGTCTCCCTGCTTTAAATGAGTTTCTTGCAGTGTGGGATTCTGGGTTTTTAATCCACTCTTTTCTCCTCTTCTGTTTTATGGGTGAGTTCATCCCATTCACATTCAGTATTTCCCTCCATTTTGTGTTAGCCCTGTTTATCTTTTTTTCTTCCTCTTATTTAAGCCTTTCCCTGTTCACAAATGTTTAGTTTCTGAATGCCCTCTTTCTCCTCATGTGAGATAATTTACTCTCCATCTTTCTTTCTCTCCTTTTCTCCTTTCCCAGTGTGTTCCTCTTTCTTGTCCCTTAATTTTTTTATATTATCTCATGTATGTAGAGTATATGGGAGATTACTAATTGTCCTTCATTTCAAGGAGTACCAATGATGTCACAGGGTAATGTCTTGACCTGTTTATGAATTAGATTTAAATGAGGTAGAGTTGCACAATCATCAGCCTTGCTCTCTTCTAGTCATTGAAGTTCAGAGGCAAGACAAAAGTGGAGATGATTGGCGGTAGCCCGGGATGCAGTGGATGACCTTAGACTCTTCGATGTCTGATCAAATTCTAAATGCTCTACTGTGTCTGCTTCATGGATGTTGGAACAAATTGTTCTCACCTGCCCATTCTGGCAGTGGAATCTTAACAGCTTGGGATAGGCATCTCCCCAAAGGTAATCTCAGAGGGGAAGGCAGTAACAGATGGGGCAGATTGGGGAAGGCAGGATTTGAGGTGAGGCTTCAATGAAGTCAAGGAAACTAAGAGCTGGAAATGGGCAGGGGAGAGACCTTTCCAGCCCCCTGTGACAGTCAGTGCAAAGACAAGAGATTGAAAATGAAGTGATGGCTAGGAGGAACTATGGATAATCCACTGTTGTTGGAAAATAGCATGTGTGGAGGGGAGTAAAGAGTTAAGATGGAAAAGGAGGCAAGATCCAGGTTACAAAAAACTTTAAATGCCAGAGGAGCTTATATTTGATTCTCGAGGTAATAGGAATCCATTGGAGCTTATTGAGCCATAGAGTCAGATCTTTGCTGGAGGCAGAGAGGCCTGGGTTCAAATCTAGTCTCTGACAGTTTCAAGCCAACTAATATCTCTGAGTCTCAATTTCTTCATCTGTAAAATGGGAGATTAGACTAGATTGCCTTTAAAGTATTTTTTAGCACTTCTTTCATTCTCCCGTTTACTGCTCCTGTTTCATTCCATCACCCATGTGTAAGATGGTCTGCCCTTTTTTTCTAATCATTGAAGTCATTTCCTTGTGCCTGCCACCATCTCAGGTGACACTTATTCCAGTTAGCCTTCTGTAATTACTCCTGCTAAAATCAGTTGTTCAATCAGGAGGTATTTTTAAATCATGTAACAGGCCAAAAAATTATCTTTTCATTATCCAATTTATCATGATACCTTTCCTGGCAATATCTTTTGCATTTGTGTAACTCCCCTTTAGAATGAAATCTTTTCATGACACAGCTTCCCTATTATAACAACATGGGTTGCAGTTATGAAGAATATCACCTTATAAAACAAATCAAAGTATGGTAGAGGGAAACTAGCCAAAGAAATCTTCTTGAAGGATCCAGCAAAGAGACATCATTCTAAGAGTATTTAGAGATGAAATTGAAAGGAGCATAACAGGTTGAGGTAAAATGGAACATATCAGCCAGTGTTCTTATGGTAACCAAGACTCATCAGTGATAATTTCCCAGGCCCCCCAGCTCCTAGTGCCTTTGTTCCAATAGACTTTTTATTTATTTTCTAAATTTCTACATGTATATGTTGTATCTTCCAATAGAATGTAAGGTCCTTGAGGTCAAGGACTGCTTAATGTTTGTCTTTGTATTTCCTTCCCTCTGGTCCCCTCACATCACAACACACTAGTTTGCTCAGACTGGACCATTAATAAATGCTGCTTGTGGGCAGCTGGATGACTCAGTGGACTAAGAGCTAGACATAGAGACAGGAGGTCCTGGGTTCAAATCTGGTCTCAAATACTTCCTAGCTGTGTGACCTTGGGGAAGTCACTTAACTCTCATTGCCTGGCCCTTACCACTCTTCTGCCTTGGAACCAATACACAGTATTGGTTCCAAGGCAGAAGAGAAGGATTAAAAAAAATAATTTAAAATTTTGTTTGAATTAAATTGAGGAGGGGAAAAGACCTTTTACTAAGTGCTTACCATATTCCAGGCACTGTGCTAAGTGCTTAACAAAATATTATCTCATTTGAGTCTTACAATTATGGAAGTGAGGAACTATGATGATCCCCATTTTACAGTTGAGGAAACTGAGGCAGACAGAGGTTAAGTGACTTGCCTAGGGCCACACATCTAGTAATGGTCTGAGGCAGGATTTGTACTCGTGCCTTCTGATACTAGGCATGGCACCCTGTATACTCTGGGGCCCCCTAGTAACCTCATTCAAACAAACAGAGCCTTTCTATTATTTTGGGAAAGATGCAGATTTTTAGAGCAATGGATAAACCATAGTAGTCTGAAGAAAGCTTCACATTTTATTTGAATGCCTTAATACCAATATTCAGCTGGTGTTGTTGTATGTCCAGGAAACATGGAACCCGACAGTCTCTGAAGAATGGAAGGTGAATATCG
This sequence comes from Gracilinanus agilis, assembly GCF_016433145.1. NCBI lineage: Eukaryota > Metazoa > Chordata > Mammalia > Didelphimorphia > Didelphidae > Gracilinanus > Gracilinanus agilis. Next base: position 499,729,647 of record NC_058133.1, on the reverse strand, counting down.
TAACAGAAAACTGAAGCAAACATGGTACAGGTAAGTAGCTTGGTAGGTGACATAGCAGATAGAGCATTGGACTGAGAGTCAGGAAATCCAGAATTCAAATCCCGCCTTATCCACTGACTAGCTGAGTGATCCTGAGCAAAGTACTAAGCCTCTATCTGCCTCGGTTTCTTCATCTGTAAAATGGGGTTAATAATAGCACCTCTCTTCCAGGTCGTTGTGAGGATAAATGAGATAATAGATATAAAGCATTTTGTAACCCTTTGAGTAATATATAAATGTTAGCTCTATTATGGTATAATTTGCCAACAAGAGTTTCTTAGGATCCTGCCCTGTGTGAAGCCGAGGTTTGTACACTGTCCCCCCTCTCCAAAGTGGGGGTTTGGTTTGCTTTGGAGAAGTTGGGAGGCATTTTTACTGCCTCTCGAGCTCCTCATAACAGTGATGGCTCCTATTTTCAATCCTGACATATTACTGGTGTTGCCATATGCCAATGAGACCTGGGGCACCACTGCTTCCAAAGAACAAGGGATTAAATAGGGCATTCGATGGGGAGCTGTGGAAAGTGTGAGCAGGAGAGGAGCAAAAGATGTCATCCAGGAATTATATGGCAGAAAAAGAAAATGGAAGCTTCATGGCACCATGGAGAAAGCATCAGGCCTGGAGTTCAAATCTGGATATAGACACTTAGTAGCGGGGTGACTCTGGGCAAGACACTTCACTCTGGTTGCCTCAGTTTCCTCATCTGTACAATGAGTTGGAGAAGGAAATGGCAAACCACTCAGTATCTTAGCTTTGTGACCCTGAAAAGGTCACTTTGCCCTGTTTGCCTCAGTTTCTTCAGCTATCAAATGAGCTGGAGAAGGAAACAGTCAACCTTTCTAGGATCTTTGCCTAATTTTCTAGGGGACATGAAGAGTTAGATCACAAAGGACCGAAGACAAATCAATGACAACATGGACGAAAATGAGGGATAACTGATGGGCAGTTGAGGTACTCCACTGGTACCCTTTTGATGCTGAGAGAAAGTGAACACATTAGGTAGATTCTCTGTAGCAAACCTTTGAGTGGGACATGAAGGAAAGCTGCCAACAGGGCCAAGGATGGCTGGGATTGTGCAAAGTTGTTTGTTGCATCTTTGGAGAGATTCCCTAACACTAGAAGTATTTAAAACGGAAAGAGTCAAGTTAATTAACTTAAAAAATCTTTTCTAGTGAGAGAGAGAGAAGGATGGAAGGAGAGAGGGAAGGAGAGAGAGAGAGAGAGAGAGAGAGAGAGAGAGTTAACTGGGTATTTAAGTGTAACAAACACATAAATACATTAAAGAAAAAGAAATTAAAAAGAGGGAGGAGGGCAGGTGGAGAAAGAAGGCTCAGAGAGTAAGGAACAGAGCTGAGTGGAATGAAGGAGGAAGCTTCCAGAATGAGAAGGATGCTGCGAGATGATGGAGAAACCAAGTGATGAGCCTCTTTGGACTTGTCAGACTCATCTTCAAATGGAAAGATGTAGAGTCTCTAGTGAATCAGGACTCTTTCACTGTTCTGAGATTAAGTAACTTGTTAGAGCCTTCCAAGCGAGGGACATTTCCTTGGAGAGCTCAGGTTCACCTCCATACAGTGAGGAAGCCTCTTTAGGGCTTGAACAGAAGACCCATGTTCTGTTGGGTGTAAGACAAGGAGAAATAGGTGTTAGTCAAAGGGATTTGCCAGTGTTATAAAGAAATGTGTTGGGTTATTTTTTAGTATTTTCAACTCTTTGAGACTCCATTTGGGGTTTTCTTGGCAAAGATCCTAGGGTGGTTTGCCATTTTCTTCTCCAGATCATTTTACAGATGAGGAAACTGAGGCAAACATGATTTTCTTAGCAGAGATCCTGAAGTGATTTGCCATTTTCTTCTCTAACTCATTTTACAGATGAGGAAACTGAGGCAAAAGGGGTTTTCTTAGCAGAGATCCTGAAGTGGTCTGCCATTTTCTTCTCCAGCTTACTTTAAAGATGAGGAAATTGAGGCAAACAGAGTCGAGTGACTTAATCAGGGTCACTCAGCTAGTAAGTGACTGAAGCTGGATTCAAACTCAGGAAAAGAGATCTTCCTGACTCCAGGGCCTGACACTCTATCCAATGTGTCAACAAGTCCAAAAAAAGAAGGGTTTTCTATAGATGGCAAGGGTCTTCCAGACACATTTATTTGTGGATGACATTGTTCTGATTCTATCAAGCCCTGGTAGGGTCTCCCTACTGGGTTCTATGGCCACTCTAAAGAAAGTAGCTTATGAGGCAGTGAGGTGGCTCAGTAGGTAGAGTTGGGATATCTTTAGTTCAAGTCTAGCATCATGTGCTTCCTAGCTATATGACCCTGGGCAAGTCACCTAATGCCCACTGGCTAGCCTCGACCACACTTGTGCCTTCCCCCGTCTCTCTGTCTCTGTGTCTTTGTCTCTCTCCATGTTTCTGTCTATCTGTCTCTCTTTCTGTCTCTCCTCTCTCTGTCTCTTTCTCTGTCTCTGTCTCTCTTTGTCTCTGTCTCTCTGTCTCTGTATCTCTTTCTCTGTCTCTGTCTCTCTCTCTCTCTCTGTGATAGAGTGCTCTTTAAATGTAAAACAGAATCTGTATATCCAAAGCCCCCAATGACAGAGCCCCTGTCCCCTCTCCCATCCTCTAATGTCAGTGATGGGTTCATTTAGCTTCTGTTGTCCAGTGAGGAGTACAACCTTTCTTGAGCTGCTGCTCTTAGGGATGCTTTCAGGGAATCGGAGATGAGTAACGTGGTTGTATATTTGGCAACTAGCACTTCAAATGGCAGGGAAATATGTTAAGGTGATGGGGAAATGCATTTCTTGGCAGAGATGGGGAGAGAGATCATGGAAGTTGGGTGCAGGAAGGACCCTTTGGAGCCCTGTGCAAGGGAAAGGGCTTCATTGGACCTGCAATATAGGTCTGGGCTGGTGGGAGAGTAGCCTGTTGGGAGGAACCAGATTCTCCTCTCTTCTCCGTCTTCCTTCACTTTCCTTCATCCATCACCTGCCCCACTTCCCCGTCCCCCTCTCTTTTTGTCTCATGTAGTCAATCCTATAGCTTAGATAATAGCGTGGGTTTCACTGGCCACCAGGATCCCAGCCAGAGACCCAGGGAAGTCATGGGCTATCGTGGCGTCCTGCATCCCAAGGCCAATGATGTTACTCAGTGACCATCTCTGAGCCAGCTCATGTAATGCCTAATTCTATTGTCTGCTGTAGAAGGAATTGGAGGTGATCTTCCTTCCTCTTCATCAGGGCCATTACTAGCTAACCTTTGACCATGACCAGGATGGGGAACAGAAGCATAGGTAATTCCAAACAGAACATCCAAATACATTTTTATTTGTTTTTGTCCCAAAGTCTCAAAGTCTATCTTGCTCTTAGACTTGGAATCAGAGGACCAGGTTCAAATGCTGTCTCTACTCTTTTATTCTTTCTGTGACCTTGAGCAACTCTTGTAATTTATTTTTTAAATAAAATCCTTACCTTCTATCTTAGAATCAATACTATGTATTGGCTCCAAGGCAGAAGAGTGGTAAGGGTGGGCAATGGGGATTAAGTGACTTGCCCAAGGTCACACAGCTGAGAAGTGTCTGAGGCTAGATTTGAACCTAGGACCTCCCCATCTCTAGGCCTGGCTCTCAATCCCCTGAGCTACTCAGCTGCCCCCATCCCCCTGGTCATTCATAAAGTAAGCCCTTAGCTTACAGTACTCAGACTACTTACTTGCCAATAAATGCTCATTATTAGAAAGTTCATCACAAGTGCTAAGTAATGAGCAAACCCACTTATCCAAAAACTGTCAACAGATAGGAGAATTCTTCAAATGAGACTGTCCCAGAATATATACAAAAGTGGCTCCACCTGGATGAGCTGATCACCAGAAATCTTATCATTATCCAGATTGTCTCCATTTTTGGTACTCACACCTGCTCATTTCCCTCCCTGTCTCTCCCCTTGGAAAGATGGAACACCAAACTCCTTCCAAAGGTTTCCTTTATAAAAGGCTTTGAACTTCCAGAACCTTCCAACTAATTCTCCATTTCCTATTAGCATCTCTTCTTGGTTTGGACTCCCCTTTCCATCCCCCCACCTCATTCACCTTCCTTTTGTGTGCCATTCCACCCCTCCCCCCCTTAGATTGTAAATTCCTAGAGGGCAAGAACTAACTTTTTCTTATTTTTGTCCCTTGCACTTAACACTGTGCCTGGCTATAGTAAGTGCTTAATAAATGTTAATTTAATTTATTTGAAGAGCTGAGAATGAGATGAGATCTGAGGTCAAACCTGGAGAGAAAAAATACTGTCACTTAGAGGAATTCCATTCTAGATGTTCCTAGAATTCCAAGCAAGTTCTGAGACTTGATGTTGGCTTCCCATGTTAGTCCACTGTTTCTAAGACTTTCTCCTTCACCTCCCTGGAGTGTTTTCTGTCCATCTGTTTCTAGAACCAACTCAGCAAATCTCTTCCATGGATCTTCAGCTTTTTCATTAGCCTTCTCCACATCAATTTTGGGTCACATGTGCCCCTTATACAGCAGTACTCAAAATGCCCCAGGACATGGTTCTTCTGTAAATAAAGGATCCATCTAGTGCTTTGCAAAGACTTTTCTCTAGGTTAACCCCCCCCCACTAAAAATACCATAATTCTACAACCAATGACTAAATATTTCCATTTACAAAAAGGTGATCCATTAGAAATTCCATTAGAAAGGGTGATCACTAGGAATCTGCATAGGTTCACTGAGAACAAGCCATTTCCTTTTAGATTACTTAGGAAAGTCAGCAGCCCACAGCAGAACACGTCCCACAGAAGCTCTCTAGAAATAACACCAAAAGAACAAGGACTTCTTGTTGTTTCTGGAGAGTTTCAGAAAACAGGGGGAACCTCAGAACCATTTCTCAGTCAGAGGCAGAGGTGATCTATCTGGGGATATTTCCTATCAGTGAAGGTTCTCTTTGGCAATCTGACTAACTCACACCAGTGCCCCAGATTATAGTTTTATACATATAGGGTCAGAAAGGTCATTTCATTGAACCTCATCCTTTTTCAGAGGAGGAAACGGAGACCTAAGGAAGGCAAGTGACCCGAAGTTCTCCAGGTAGTAAGTAGTACAGTCAGTGTTTGAACCAAGGTCTTCTGACTCAAAGTCAGTATCATTTCCCAATGTGATGTGATATTATCAAATGAGATAATATTTGTAAAGGCTAAGCACACAGCAGGTGCTTAATAAATGCATATTCCTTTCCTCCTTTCATTTCCTGTTGGCAGATACCAATAAAACCTGTGCTTCCTTGGTCTAGTCCTCAATAGTCAGGTCCCAAAGGAAGTACAGGGAAGAGATCCCATCCCATTGCTTGTGGAGAATCCTCTGGGGCACACAGTGCTATTCAAGCTTGCAATCTGTGGAACCCCCAGACTTCCAAGCATCCAGGATCTCATCACCAACATCCGAGTTGCTTCTGACATGGATTCTCATTGGCTGAGCTAATCGCTACAGTTGGACATCGACTGATGAGACTTCATCCCAGAAGTAGTATTTTAGCTATTCTTCTCCCCTGCCACCTGGTTATGGTTTATGACTTTTCTCAAACTAAGTGTACCTGACTTTGCTGATTGTCCTTGAATTCCCTGAGTATTCATGGGTCTGTTTGCTTCCTGTCTGGTGTCTCTATGCCAGATTACAAGGGTGTTTCTCTGTTTGTGCCAAGGTGTGATTATGTCACTGATGGGCTGGTTGGTCAAGAGAATGCTGAAAACAAAGTTTATCTGGTTTTCAGCAAGGGATAAGATGGACAAATGAGAGCTGAAGGAGAGAACAACTTGGTAGATTCATAGCTGGTCAAATGCTTCCACCCCAACATCTTGACAAATGAATGGATATAAATTTGGATTAAGTTCTCTAGTGAGTGTCCCAGTATCCTTTTGTGTCCCTGTCTTCATTCAATAGCTTTGCCAATGAATGGAGGAAGGCACAGATGGAATGCTTGTGAAATTCATGGATAAAGGGAAACTGAGAGGAAGCATTAATACATTGGCTAACCCCAAAAGATCGCTGCTGGCAGGATGATCAGCCAAATATAAAACAAGGTGAGATTTCAGAAGGGCACATCAAGGTCAAGTTGAATACTTGGACTAAAAGAAATAAAAAAGAGCCATACAAATGTGAGACAAGAGATGGAGTGAGTGGCCATTGTCAATAAAAAACTAAGTGGCATATTGATTCTTCAGTGGATGATGGAGGAGAATCACCCACAAATGTCACACCAGGCATCACCTCTTAGATAGGACCTGAGCCTATGGAGGAATTTAGCAACAAAAAGGGCATAAAAGGGGACCAGCCTCACTGAGGCTTCCATTTTAGTATCTTCCCTTTGTTATTTTCTCCAATTTATCCTAGAAATATCTATCAATCTACTTATCTATCTATCTATCTATCTATCTATCTATCTATCTATCTATCCATCTATGTATGTGTGTATGTATGCATATATAAGATTATCTACTGAATAAATAAGTATATATATACACAGGATAGGTATACGTACAGGATATATATGTATATGCATGTATGTATATATAATTATCTACTGAATAAACACATACAGGATTTATACACATATAGGATAAATATGTATATCTCTGCATACAGAATAAATATATATTGTATATATATATATATATATGAAACCTCATCCATCCATTCATTCATTCATTCAGGAGGTAGCCTGCCAATTGGATAGGCCACTGGACTTCATGACCTCTTTTGGGATTTTCTTGGGCATAAATACTGGACTGATTTGCTATTTCCCACCACAGTTCATTATAGAGATGAAGATGTGGAAGCAGAGTTAAGTGACTTGCCCAGGATCACACATCTAGTAAAATGTCTGAGGCTGTATTGGAATTCAGGAAAATGAGTCTCCCTGACTCCAAGCCAGACACTCTATCTTATAACCTTTGAGAGTTGCCTAGAGCACTGAGGTAAAGTGATTTGCCCATTGATTACATTTGGAGGTAGGCAGAAATGGGTTCATGGGGCAGCTAGGTGGCTCAGTGGATAAAGCCTGGAAACAGGAGGTCCTGGATTCAAATTTGACTTCAGATATTTCCTAATTATGTGATCCTGGGCAAGTCACTTAACCTTAACTACCTAGCCCTTACTACCCTTCTACCTTGGAACTGATGCTTAGTATGGGTTCTAAGAAGGTAAGGATTAAAAAAAAGAAAAAGAAATTGGTTCAAATATTGCCTCAGATACTTATCTTCTCTAGGCCTCTATTTCCTCCTCTGAAAATTAGGGGAGTGGAATTAATAGACCAGCTGGGATTTATGGAGATGATTGATTCTAGAGTTCACACCCTACCTCTAACCTTGGCCAAGTCGTTGGACTTCAATTTATTCATCTCTAAAATAAGGGAGCTGCATTCGATGACATTGGAGGTCGCTCTTCCAGCTTTAAATGGATGAACTCTGTGGTGTGTTGGAGGAAGGTGAGCCCACTCTCCCCCACCTCCCACTGGAATGCTCTCTTCCTCTGTCCTGGCTTCTACCAGCTCACATTGCAGCCAGAGCCACAGAAGACCACCTTCACTCCTGGGCCCCCAAAGGATTAAGGCTTCTGAGGCCCAAGGGAGAGGATTAGTATAAACAACCTTGGACTAATCCAAAATAAGCAATTACTTTGAGGTCATTATCTTGGATAAAGAGGCGAGGAGCAGGTTTCCTTGTCTTTATATTCCTGTGGGGCCCCAGCACTGGATTTTATCCACTCTTGAAAACTAAAAGAAAGAAGAAAAGGAATCTATACACTTAGAACCAGGTTTATGAGTCTCTTCTTCTTTTTTTTAAACCCTTAACTTCTATATATTGGCTCCAAGGCAGAAGAGTGGTAAGGGTGGGCAATGGGGGTCAAGTGACTTGCCCAGGGTCACATAGCTGGGAAGTGTCTGAGGCTGGATTTGAACCTAGGATCTCCTGTCTCTAGGCCTGGCTCTCCATCCACCGAGCTACCCAGCTGCCCTTACAAGTCTCTTCTAAGTGGAGAGAGTGTCAGGCCTGGAGTCAAAAAGATTTAGCTTCCTGAGTTCAAATCTGGCCTCAGACACCTGGCTGTGTGATCCTGAGCAAGTCACGTAACCCTGTTTGCCTCAGTTTCCTTATCTGTAAAATGAGTTGGAGAAGGAAATAGCAAACTACTCTAGTATGTCTAGCAAGAAAACCCACAATGGGTTCACCAAGAATCAGACATGACTGAATAACAACAATAAACTCCTGACCTCCCAGCAGTTCATTATATATATATATATATATATACTCCCATCTAGTCATTTATCTACCTTGCTCAGCTACCCATAGTCTTCCACCTCCACCAAGAAGGGAGGGAAGTACATTTTCTCAGTTTTTCCACAGGGCCAAGACTGGTCATTATAATGACATCATGCCTATGTTCTCTTTTGTTCTGTTTCTGTTTCTGTTCATGCTGTCATTATAGAGTCTATCGTTTTTTTTCCTGTTTCTGCTCACTTTACTCAGCCTCGGTTCATGTGAGTTCATATAAGTCTTCCTGTGCTTCCAGAACCAAAGAATGTCAAGAATTGGAGTTCATCAGTTTCAATCTCCCACTCAGTGTGATGGTGAATGCCAGTGGAGTCCGTGCTGTCCCTTCTTGTTTTTAATTATCGTCCACTCTTGGACTGAAGATCATGTAGGGAGAGAGGAGGGAAATTTGAAGGAAATCCCCCTAGGTAGTCTTCTCGAGCTGGTTGTTCTAATAATCAGTCTATACATATTTATTAAGTACCTGCTATCTTCTAGGCACTGTGCTGATACAGAGAAAGGCAAAAGATAGTCCTTGCCCTCAAGGAACTTGTAGTCTATTGGGAGAGACAAAATGCAAACAACTATATACTAACAAGCAACAGACAGGATAAATAAGAAATAGTTCAGAGAGGGAAGGCACTAGAATTAAGAGGTTGGATGATGGTTTCTTGTAGGTGGGATGTTACTTGGTTCTTAAAGGAAGCCAGGGCAGCCTGTAGGTGGAAAGGCGAGAGAGAGAGAGAGAGAGAGAGAGAGAGAGAGAGAGAGAGAGAGAGGGAGGGAGAGGGAGAGGGAGAGGGAGAGGGAGAGATGGTGTAGAGTTGAGAAAGATCTAGGAGAGTCTCTCTAGGCAAAATGCCCAAGGAGGCTGCAATCCTGACCTTGAAGTCCCAGGGCCCTTGCAGAAGAACACCAGGGAGCGTGCCTTGTCTGGAACCAGCCGTCTTGCTTCCAGAAGCTGAGTCCCTGCCCTTCTCTCCTTAGACTCTTTTGGGGCCTTTAGCCTTAGAGAACTGAGCAGGACAATCCCAACAGAGGAGTCCCATGGGATGAAAAACTCAAGGACCATTAGGGGTCCCTCCCATCTCCCAGTGCTCCTTGCTGTTCAGCCTGCCCCGTTCAATGGCTCAATGTCTTGGGGAAGGGGTGGGTGGCTGCAGGGTGCCCATGTGACAGCTGGGGCGGGTGGCGAGGGGAAGCTGCAGAGGGAGAGGTCTCCCCCGGCCAGAGGGGAAGGCAGCCAGCTGTGGCTCAGTGATAATGCAGTGAGGGGAGTCAGGGGGAAAGCAGAAACGGGCAGCTGTACCCTTTCTCTTCCCCCAACAGGAACCATCTGTGACCAAACCCTGCTCTGCCTTCCCTATCGACCATTCCGGTCTGACTTTCCAACAACTTCCTCTTAGTGTTA
>NC_058133.1:499685158-499700716 GCF_016433145.1 Gracilinanus agilis | reverse complement strand
ATAATATATAATATATAATATAATATATAAATAGAAGATATAAAATAAATATATTATACTATATAAAATATATTATATATGATATAAAATATATATGATATAAAATATATAAAATGAATATAAAATATAATATATAAATATAAAACCAAAAATATATAAAATATAAAATAGATATATTATATAATATAAAATAACATTATAATATTATAAATTAATTAATTAATAAGTTAAATTAAATTAAATTGGCTAAGCTAAATGCTTGGCACATAGAAGGTGAGTGATAAATGTGTATTGATTAATTGACTGATTCCCTCAGGTCACAAAAGGAGTATGTCCTGGGGTTGGGATTTGAACCCAGTCCTCCTGACTTTAAATTCATTACTTTTCCCATCATACCAAGGTGCTTTCCTTAGGTAGTTGGCCTCTTATAAGTAAAAAGTGGGTTGAGGTGTGCATGATGGGAATTTCTCATGCAGAAAAAAATCACAGATTATTTCTGCTTTCTATTTTTGTGAGAGTTCTGTGTAAACTTGCAAAAAATATGCTTTCTTAGTTTTCCCCATTCAGTTCTCTCTACATACTCATAAATTCTAGGATATTCAATAAACAGTTCATGACGGGGCAGCTAAGTGGCTCAATGGATTAAAAGCCAGGCCTGGAGATGTGAGCTCCTGGGTTCAAATCTGGCCACAGACTCTTCCTAGCTGTGTGACCCTGGTCAAGTCACTTAACCCCCATTGCCTAGCTCTTACTACTTTTTTGCCTTGGAACCAATATGCAGTATTGATTCTAAGATGGGAGGTAAGGGTTTAAAAAAACAAACAATTCATGGTTGTGATTTCTTTGTTCATTACAAAAATCTAGATTTGCCATATTTTGATAGAGGGGTATTAAAGTCTCTTGTTGATTATCACTAACATTCCATTGATTGATTTATTTACTTATTTTGGATTTGGAAAATTTAATTAATTAATTTAGAATATTTTTACATGGTTACAAGATTCATGTTCTTTCCTTCCCCTCCTCCCACTCCCCTCCTGTAGCCAATGAGCAATTCCACTGGGTTTTACATGTGTCATTGATCAAGACCTATTTCCATATTATTGATATTTGTACTAGGGTGACTGTTCAGAGTCAAGATCCTCAATCATATCCCCATCAACCCATGTGATCAAGCAACTGTTTTTCTTCTGTGTTTCTGCTCCCACAGTTCTTTCTCTGGATGTGGATAACATCTTTCTCCTAAGTTCCTCAGAATTGTCCTGGGTCATTGCATTGCTGCTAGTAGAGAAATCTATTACATTAGATTGTATTACAGTTATTACTAACATTTTAATCGATTCCTGCTTATATTGCCACTAACCTACTTTTGATATATTTAACTGCTACATTATTTATTGTACACACATTTAGTCATGGTCAAATGTTAATGATTTATCATTCTTTTGGATATAATAGAATATACTCCATTTAATCAAATTATTTGCTAAATCCTGTCTTTTCTACCTCCACCTCTCTTGACCCTTCTCTCTATTCACACAGTTGCCACTCTAGTTCAGGTCCTCCTTCCCTCTCACCTGGATCTTGTTGTAGACTTCTAATTGGTCTTCCTTTCTCAAGTCTCTCACCTTTCTAATCCATCCTCCACAAAGCTACTAAAATGGTCTTCCTAAAATGTAGGTCTAACTATGGCCCTCACCTACTCGACAAATCTCAGTGGCTCCCTACTACTCTAGGATGAAATATAAACTCCATTTGACTTTTAAAATATTTTACAACTGGCTCTCATTTGGCCACCAAATATCACTATGCATGATTTCCCTTCTTGAACTCAATGGTACAATCAGATTGGTCTTCTTACCATTACTCATACATGACACTTCAATTTCTGTCTTTGTGCTTTTGCCCTGATGTATCCTCATGTCTCAGGTATACTCTCTTCTCCCCTTTACCTCATAAAATCCTTAATCTTGAAAACTTAACTCAAGTGCTCCTTTCTACATGAAGCATTTCCTTATACCTTCAGTTGCTAGCATCCCTGTTATTACTTTTATTTTGTAGTTATTTTTTATAAACCTGTATATGTATAGGTTGTTTCCCCTGAAAGAATGGGAACTTCTAGAGGGCAATGACTGTTTTGCTTTTATATTTATATCCTCAGTGGCTAGGTGTCTGGCATACAGAAGGTGCTTAATAAATGATCACTAATTCACTGACATTTAATAAATGGAAATCTCTTACTAAGACTACTATTTAAAATCCAATTCTACTTGAATTGCTCTTAGCCTTCTTTTATAAGTACATAGTAGGTGCTAAATAGGGCAGCTAGGTGGCACAAGGGCATATGGGGTATTCATGGAGGAATAGCACCTCTGGGGTGAAGGCTTGCCATACTCTTTTCAGGGCTGCTCATCCATTTATGTCATCAACCTCCCACCCAACTCTCACCTGTGTTTCCAAGAAGCTGTAGCATGTGCATCAGCCATGCTGTAGTAAATCATCTTGGCAGATGGGCTAAGCCAGATTGAGAGTAACTGACAGATTTCAAACCTATTGGTGAGTGAGAAGGATGTCTACTTCAAGCAAATGAAGACTTCTGGTGGAAGGGGCAGATGAGAACAATTTTTTCCAATAGTCGTAAAGACAGTTGAAGCAGGTTTTGTGGAGATCCTAGGGCTTGGTCAGACATCAAAGATGCCAAGGTTATCCACTGCATCTTGGGACACTTCCGGTCATCCTGGCTTTTTTCTTGCCACTGGACTTCCATGACTCTGGAAGAGAGATTAAGGCTGAAGATTTTGCACAACTCTGTTTGCTTAAGTCTAACTCACAAGCAAGTCAAGACATCACTCTCATGGTACCACTGGTCCTCCTCAAAAATTAAGGAGGAATAACAACAATATTAAACCAATAATAGATACTTAATAAATGATTGCTAATTCATTGACATTTAATAAGTGGTTCATATTTAAAATTTTTCTACTAGAATTATTGTATTTAGATAATGGGGTATTGAAATCCCTTAAAAGAACTACCATTTTAAAAGATCCAGTTCTCCTTGAATTGCTTGAAGTCTTCTTTTATTAAATATATAATATGTATTTAATAGGGCAGCTAGGATGGCACAGTGGATAGAGTACCTGGACTGAAGTCAGGAAGATTCCTTTACCTCAAATCTGGCCTTAGATATCTACTAGCTATATGACACTGGGCAAGTGACTTAATTCTGTTTGCCTCAGTTTCCACATTTGTAAAATGAGCTGGAGAAGGAAATGGCAAACTGCTCTTGTATTTTTGCCAAGAAATCTCAAAAATGGGGTCATGAAGTGTTGGATAGGAGTCAAATGACTAAATCACAAGGTGCTTAATAAATGATTGTTGATTCATTGATATTTAATAAATGGTTCATAATTGGGATTTTTTCTACTAGATTTATCATATTCTGATAATAGGGTTTTGGATTCCTTTCCTAGAGCTACCATTTAAAAAGATTTAATTCTACTTGAACTGCTGTTAGTCTTCCTTTAATGGATTTAAATACTGAATTATTTGTTGCATACATATTAATAATGGTTAAATGTTGATTATTTATTAGAATATAATATAATATTCTTATATATTCTGGTTTGTACTTAAATGATATCATTACCATTACTACAACTTTTCATGATCTGAAATACTCTCGAGAACAATAGCGTAATAATCAGTAATCAAGATGCCTACTTTTGCATGTATAAAAACTTTTTAATAATAATTTACACATGAAAAGAGGGTTCAGCATCTTTACTAAAGCCACAAGAAGAGAACAGTTAAGGGGGACAGCTGTATGGTTCAGTGGATTGAGAGCCAGGCCGGGAGATGGGAGGACCTGGGTTCAAATCTGGCCTCAGATACTTTCTGGCTGTGTGATCCTGGGCAAGTCACTTAACCCCTATTACCTAGTTCTTATCACTCTTCCTTGGAACCAGTTGGTTCCAAGGCAGAAGGTAAGGTTTTATTGAAAAAAAAGAGAAGAGAACAGTCAAGCTTTGGCCAATGGTAGTTTACAGTAGATCACATCTTTTCAGTCACATATGTAATTGAAAGGGGTAGAAAATACAAGATTCTACTATACTGATTATCAGTTTTTTAAAAAGAAATATTTGATTCAATAGAACAAAAGGCTGACCTCTAGGCTATCCTCCAGCAAGATGTGTTATGTACAAGTTATGATTATATAAGATTTCTCCAAAGATGTAACAACATAGATAGTTTTGTTTGATGATATTCTGATGATTAACATCAATGAGGTATTAAACAGGGAAATGTAGACTTAACAGATATTTGACAATATTATGGATATTCAAGCAAAGTCAAGGCAGGATTCTATAAATAATAGGTTGGAGAGCTGATTGGAGAATTTCTAATTGGTTGAGTCCCCTAATTTGCTTGATAAAATTAATGATGTCAGAATGTAAAGGGCAAGTAATAAGGACAATGAGATGTAACAATATGTCTTTTAGTTCTTGTGTGGTTCATTTGCATACAAAAGGTTGAAGAAACCTGGAAAAGAATTGGAAAATGCATTGGACCTGCATTTCTGTGCTTTTCTCTACATACTGCTATTTACTAATATGATTGAAAAAAGACTGAGGGTTTAAAAGCATATGAGATGACCTTTCTTTGGAAAAGAGAATTATAGAGGGAGAACATACCTTGAGAGTTTACTTTTCTGCCTTTTCCCTTGTGATTCTTGGAGAGTACAGCAAGGGAGGGAGGGGAATTAATCTTCTCCTCCCCTTGCACCTCCCATCAATGGTGAAATTTTAGAGGAGAACATAGAAAATTGCAATTGAGCAAAGGAGTCCAGCTACAGAATTGATTTAAGTCCAGGTGATGAGAAGAGTTGAGATGTTTGCCTACTAATCAATGAATCAACATCCAAATGGGGGAAGAATGATTATTGTCCTAATTATGCTCAAAAGCGAAATGGAAAACACTTAGAGCTGATCCATTAGTTTCTATGACTGTAAGCTGTTGGAACAAAGAGTACATTGGACCAGAATTGGATAGGAGGAGGAGGAGAAGAAAAGACTGCTAAATGTAAATGTGGTAGTCTTTTGATGATCCCAAGCTTCTTCTTGAGACAAAAATCCATCTTTATAACATCAATATTTTTCCATGATATTATATGGACACCAGCATGGAATTCCATGGTCTTCAAAGAATTGAAATTGAGGACCACTCAGAGGTCCATGGAGAAGTCCATCCACAGTAGGTATCTTAGCCTACAACACCCTAACAATGAGCAGTTTTGCAAGGAAAATGGCATAAACAGAATCAAAGATGGGTATGTTATTTAGCAGGAAGGAGATATGAATCATGGAGCAACCATTCACTTCCTTTGGACTCATATAATATAAGGAAAAAAACTGAGGAAAGAATATTACTTTTTCTACTGTGAAAAATCATCAATAAATGGGACTGTACTTTGGTCTTAAAATGACTTGAATTGTCAAATTCCTTGAGAACTGACTCCAATTTTGTTGAAGATAGGAGTTTCACATGTGGAATCCCCTTTTCCCTTCTTTTACCTAATCCATTGCTATTTCCTTTGGTTATTTTTCTTGTCAACTTTAACCAGTTTTCTTAAGTGATCCCAAAAGTATGCATATTCCTAGATATTTACATGTATGCATATACGATTTTTAAAAAATTAATCATACCTACTTGACTTAAAAGACATGAACTTGACAGTATTTTATTCTAAAACATAATCTGTTACTTTTCTCTAAAAACAAAACAAAACAAAACCCAAACAAATGTATAGAACTGAGGTAGAGTGGGGGATAGGTAGGTGGTACAGTAGCCAGGCCCAGAGGCAGGAGGTCCTAGATTCAAATCTGACCTTAGATTCTTCCTAGCTGTGTGACCCTGGACAAGTCACTTAACCCCCCTTGCCTAGCCCTTACTGCTCTTCTGCCTTAGGATCGGTACATTGTATTGATTCCAAGATGGTAGGTAAGGGTTTTAAATAAAAAAACTGTCTAGAATGTTTTATAAACTTGAATATTGGTGATTACAGTCTTATAGTATCATATATTTTTTTAAACCTTTGCCTGCCATCTTAGAATCGATAGTATATATTGGTTCCAATGTAGAAGGGAAGTAAGGACCAGGCTATGTAGGTTAAATGCCTTGCCTGGGGTCACATAGCTAGGAAGTGTCTGAGGCTATGATATTGCTTTAAGTGAATATATATTCCACTCTTATTCTGGAGTTCCTTGAAATAAAGATTCATTTGTTTGATTTTTTTGTTGTGGTTCAATTGTTGTTTTTGTTTAAACAAAGCATTAATATTCTTCTGACACTGTCCTATGTCTGTGAATTATAGAATCACAGCCTTTGAAGAATTTAGAGTTTAGGATCACTCAGAAGTCAAAGGGGGGAGCACAAGGTGGGGATGTGCAGGCTGTAACATTTTATTGATGAAGAATTGTGCTGGAGAAATAGTTTAAAGGATGGTAGAGAAATATATGACTGGAGAAGAAAGTGGGCTGCTTGTGGGGTGAGAGTGAGGGATTACTAGTGGACAGTCTTCCTGCTCCATTGGTATCCACACTATATCAAGCCATGTCAAGAGAGCTAGAGAGAGATCCATAACAGAGTGGATGGATCCCCTTCATGGACTTATGAAAGGACATGGGTGAAAATTGCAAAGGATGAGATGTGGATGAGTTATGATCTGTAAGGTCAGAGGTAACAGTCATATCAATGAAATTACAAATCCATTGAAAAATCCCTGGAGATTTTAATGTGAGGATATTCCAATAGGGGATTTGGGGAGAAGTAATTTCTTTTATTCTTTCACAAAGCTTGAATAATTCCTTGAGATATTGAACTTTATTAATCATAACTTGCAGATTTAAAATTTGGATTTATCCATGATTGGTCCTAGAATTCTTTTCCATTTTTTGAATGTTACCTAGTCTGGACCACTCTGGGAAATTTTATGTAATTATTTCACTAATAAAATATAGCTTCTATTCTTTCTTTAACTCTTCTCCTCCTCTATTTTTGATATTTTCTGGGATCCTAGTATGTTTAAGGTTTAATCTTCCTGATTTATCTGCTAAGCTTTGCTTTTTTTATCCTATATTGAAACCACTGAAATCTATATTTTAAAATTTTCTGATAAATTGTACTTATTTGCTGACTTCACTGTTGATGATCTGAGCCCATCTACATTTAGTCTGCTTTTTGTTACTTCAGTTGATATTGTAATTTCTTCTAAATTGCTTTGTATCATTCTAAGTGTTTATCTTGTCCCTTGGTATTTTCTTTTTTGACTGAATTGGCACATATTCCTTTAATTACTTTAGGATGTTTATTGTTCAGTTAACTTTTTCTTTTTGCATACAGGCAATAGAAAGAGGACCTCTGATTCTACCAATATCAGAGAATTCCTTGAAAAGGAAACCTCTTCTACTAAAGTGACTCAGTATTCTCTGGGTTCTCTCCCCAACTTCCACTTACATTGGCAATTAATGGCGGCTTTCTATAGGATCTAGGGATAACCCTGAGGAATTATGACTCCTGTTATTTTGCCACCCTTCAATATTTTCACTTTAGTATCACTTAGTTGCTATTAATTAGCCAGAATTTAGTAGCTTTTACAAAGGGATATTTACTAATCAGGGACAGTTGTTACAAAACATCCCCTCTAAAGTGGGAGACACATTCTTTCCTATCACACACACACACACACACACACACACACACACACACACACACACACACACACACAATTTCTGGGGGGGGGGAAGGGATTCAAACTTGAAATTTGTAGATACTGAAGCATCGATATAGAAAACATATACGGCTTAGGAATATACTCCTGGGATTGATTTTATCCACTTGGAGTGTCCACTAAGTTCACTTTTGGGTGTAGCATAATTGTTGTTCAGTCATTTTCAGTAGTGTCTGGCTCTTTGTGGCTCAATTTGGTGTTTTCATGGCAAAGATATTGGAGTGGTTTGTCACTGCCTTCTCCAGCTCATTTTACAGATGTGGAAACTGAGTCAAAGAAGGTTAAGTGACTTGCCCAGGGTCGCATAGCTATTAAGTGTTAGAGGCCAGATTTGAACCCAGGAAGATGAATCTTTCTGACTTTGGGTCACCAAGCACAATAAACGGATGACTTATAACTTTGTTTTCTTGTTTCAGCTGCCTGGATGGTAGACTGCTGATCTGGGTGAAGCAGATTGCTCCTCAAGCTTCTCTTCATACTGTCACTGCTGCCTGCTGCTCTGGGACTCCAGGGGTTGGTGGGATCTCTGATGATATAGATAGATCTCCCTGTCTCATGGGTCATCTGGGTGTGTCCATCTCAGTACACTCATTCAGCTGGGATCAGGAAAGAATAAACACAAAAAGACAAAAGAATCAGGGACATGAATTCGTGGACACATGTTGTCTGTGAGTGACCTGGGACTGGCTACTCCATGTCCATCCAGCAGCTCTCAGCAATCCTTCTCACTCAAACCCTAAACCTACCCTAAAGTTACCAGGCAAGCAAGAAGAAAAGAAAGACCAAGGGAGGAGGGCATCGATTTCTTTGATTGCCAACTCAATTTCTGGGTTCTTCTCTGGTCCTTCTGGCTCTTCAGTCATCATCCCATCCCTCATAATCCCTCAGTCATTCATGACTAGAAACTAGATCTCCAAAGTATTGCAATGGCAGCAGGCAGAGAATATTGCTTTACATAATCTACCAGGAAGAACAAATCTGTGCATGCCTCATTGGCCAGTTCTCCACTACAACCTTCCTCCCATAAAACAATTTTGCTGGCCTCAGCAAATCACCAGTGTGTATTTTGATCTCATTGCCCACATTGTCCAATACAGAACAGTTCTCTGGGGTCCTAGGAGGGCTAAAGTTTTGTCTTTTCACTTGCTTTCTCAATGTCTTAAAGGAGTCTCAAAAAATGGCACAGAATTTGCAGAATCCCACCTGTACTGCTGGAAATCCCAATTCCCCCAAATGGAGTTATTTAGATTCAATAAAGAACATTTCAGAAAGTTTACTAGGGATTATTACTTGCTTAGTATTTAATAAAGGCTTGTCTTGGTGCTTTCAAAGGCCTTCCCAAACCCAAAGGCAATAAAGAAAAGGAAAATAAAAATCAAGTCGCCTATAATGGAAGGAAATCTGGTTCCTTCTGAGCTCAGTTCTTCCCCCACCCCCAACTCTGAAGACTCATTTGGAACCAGTTTACATGATTCCCAGTAGGAAAGGAGAGCTGGGTTCTCCCCAGAGGGATTGAGGCTCTGGGGTCACTTGGAAGTCACCTCTTTATCCTAAGATGGAAACCAGATTCTACTGGGTGAAAACTTCCATAATATCCTCAGAGCATGGAATTATCTATCTGAGGCCTGGGGCGTCTTTCTAGGGAGGACGACTAAAATTTCTCTAGGAACCCCTATATTACAAGTGAGTCCCTGGGATTTCCTCTGAATCGCTCTATATGAAATGGTGCCCAAGACTGTCCCCAACGGATCCCGTCAACTGTAAGTAGTGCCACACCTGTGATTTATCATCTTAGTTGTCTAAAGACAGCTTGAAATACTATATTTGGGTGTAGTATTTCTTGAAATGGTAAATATGGCTGACATAATTTTTAAAAACATCTGCTTTTTGGGGGCCTCTCTGAGATAGTACTCTACATGAGATCATAAGGTTCGTTTGCAGTAGGCAGAATCTGCTCTGGAGATGCTTCCTCCTCCTACTTGATGGCCTTCTTCTATTTTAGGAAACTTACCAGGACTTGAATCAGAAGGCCTTGGGTTCAAATCTGGCCTCAGACACTTCTTAACTGGGTGACCCTGGGCAAGTCACTTAACCCCCCCTTGCCCAGTTCTTACTGCTCTTCTGCCTTGGAACCAATACACAATATTGATTCTAAGACAGAAGGTGAGGGTTAAAACCCCCCCAACAAAAACAACCTTCCTTGCACCCTATTTGATTTTCTGGTCAGTCCTAGCATCTGTCTACCTATGATGTCAGATAAGGGAACCAGTTAGAAGGTCTGGAGTAAAGAACTGACCATCTGGTCTTCCTGTAAAACCCCTCACTGCCTCAGGAGCTACTTTGTTGTGGACATGATGAGGTGCAGGACCAAAGGTTGCCAAATCCAAAGGCAGTTTCTCCATTTGACCATTACTGGTACTTTTCTTCTTTCTCTCAGGACCTGAAGAGCATCACACTTATGGTTCTGGAGACTACTTTGGTGGCATCATTTCCTATTTGCCTCTGAGCTTCTGCTTGAAACCTTAGGACTACCCATGTGGAAGTTAGAATTTGTCATGATAAAGGTCATTGCTTTTCATGTGATTGGCAGGGATGGCCTGGAATAATTGGAAAAAGATGGTACTTGGTCAGTTCTAGTTCAGCTTATTATCCTCTATGACTACTATGATGGGCAATAAAAGGAGAGCTGGGCCAGAAGTCAAGAAGACTCATTTTTCTGAATTCAAACTTGTCAGATATTTACCAGCTGTGTGATCCTGGATGAGTCACTTAACCAACCCTCTTTGCCTCAATTTCTACATCTCTAAAATGAGCTGGAGAAAGAAATGGCAAACCATTCCAGTATCTGACCCAAATGGGGTCATAGTGAGTTAGACAGGTCTGAAAAGCAGGAATGTTATTCCTTTTGTCTCCTAGATTGCAGATTATATGTTTGTTATTTTTATTTGATACACTTACTATTTATAGTATCAAATTTTGTTTGATTATGTTTTGCCCTTTTTAGTCCTATGATTTTGTGTGTGTGTGTGTGTGTGGTGGGGTATATATAGGATGGTATCTGGAAAGGCAGATTGTTCTGGATTTCAGATAATACTTCTCATCCTCTTTTTCCCCCCACCCCCCTACCTTTTGGGGTCCCCATTGATGTAGTTAGAAGAGATAATTATAGAAATGATGGTCTGGAATATATCCTATCCTAGTAGGAGACTGAGGCTTTGGAGTTGCTGGGGGTCACTGAAAGCTTTTGATCCACTGGTGAGCTGTTGAGGCAGCTATTCTTGGGGGCTGTTTTCATAGGGTCCTGGCCAACTCCCTCGGTTGCCTTTGTCTACATTTTACTTGATTAGGGACAGCTATTGCCATCAGGGACGATCGTGAGGGTAGTTCCAAATAGCAACATTGAAGACTTTATTTCTCTTTGCTTTTATCTACTGGCTATAGGCAGGTCCAATGTGGAAGAGGGACTAGTATCCTCGGGTTTCGAACAAGTAGTTTATTCCTACACAGAAATAGAATCTTAAACATGGAAGAAGTACAGCACACACAGATTTACAGAATTAACAGGTTTAACTGGATTCAGGAACTTATCACTAGAGTTACAACTAAACATGGAAGATTATAGCACAGGTTTACAGAATTAACAGGTTCAGCAGGATTCAGGAGCTTAATTTATAGCTAGAGTTGCTACTAAACATGGGAGAATTGTAGCACAAATTTACAGAATTAACAGGTTTCTCAGGATTCAGGAGCTTAACTTTATAGTCAGAGTTGCTGCTAAACATGGTTAAGAATTATAGCACGAATTTACAGAATTAACAGGTTTTGCAGAATTCAGGAACTTCACCTATAAAGTTACAACTAGACATGGAAGAATTACATCACATATTTACAGGATCGGTAGGAATCGATAACAACGTATAATTCTGATTATAATAAAGTAAGAGGCTAACATTTTAGCCTCACCAGAACATAAACAAGTTTTGCAATACCGTCGTTAGTTTTTTTTTTTTTAATATATATTTCACCTCAGCATTGCACTGTCCAACTGCTCCCACCATTTCTTTGCTGGTAACATGGACCAGACTCGGACCAGTTCTTTTGTCGATGATTATTCTGACAGATACAAAAACTCTTACCATCATTCACCACTGATTTGGGAGCACTACAGCTTGGAATTAGAAAGCTCCCAAGTCAACTTTTGGATGTTCTGGAATTCATAAAATCACTGCCAGTGCTGTACATGTGCCCATTGGATATTATTAGTTCTATTAAAATTGGGAAAGAACAAACACAATAAAGGTAGGGGTGACTGGAAATACTAATTCTACCAAGGTCAGGAAGGAACAGACACGATAAAGGTAGGGGCGGCCATGAACTGGCCGCATGGAGGCCAGGTGGGAGACAGGGCAATTGCCCTTTCCCCCACCCAACTCTGGGGACCCAGCTGGAATCAGTTTACATGATTCACAGTGGGAAAGGAAGAAAGCTCTTGATAATCCTGTGTCTGCTGAGCAGTTCTAGCTCAGCGGAGAATTAAAGACATCTTTAATCAATCAAACGTTTATTAAACATTTACTATGTGCCAAGCACTGTGCCAAGTGCTGGAGATAATAAGAAAAAGCAAAAATTGCCCCTGTGGGAGACCATATATATATATATGTACATACATACAAAAAATCAAACCAAACAAAATAGATAAAGAGAAGATAGCCTTGTAGAGTGCAAGCCCCTCACTAATGAGTCACACATAGCAGGCTACTAAAGATTGACTAGAAGCACATCTCATATTTGTTTTTTTTTCCTCTTTTACGTACCAGTCAGTCTCTAGCATTTCCCTATCTGAGGTTTCAGATAGGGAATAGACAAAGAACAAACAAACATGGTTGACAGGAAACAGGCTGAAAGTATGTGCCCGTACTTTGTACAATCCTTCTTATTTATAATAACCTTAGAAGCCCAGCATCTCAGAGTGGGAAGAGATCTCAAGGGAATCTAGTTCAACCTGTTCTCCTCTATAATTCAGCTCAAAGATATCCAAGGACAGGGAACCACTAACCCCAGAGGCAGTCTGTTTTAGTTTGGGACAGCATTAACATGTTAGGAAGTTTTTTTTTTTTTTTTTTTTTTTTTTTTTTTTTTATTCCTGTAACCTGTCTTAAATTGACCTCTTCATGGCTTCCTCCATCTTGCTCACTCATAATTCTGACCACTCCCCTCCCCATTGCCCCATATTTCTCAACCAAAACCAAAAGGCTCCAAGGATGATCCAACCACAGGACCATGGTTGGACCATGTGTCTCTTGTCTGAAGACCAGCCTGGGTAAAATTAGCAACTCATCATCAGCTGGGTCCCAGGAAGAAGAATTTTTTGACTACCCCAGTTCTTTAGGTTTTCTTTTTACCAGCTTGTTAGAACACAAAATGGAAAGTTTGGAATAGTGAATAAGATTCCCAGGTTCACCTCATTCTTAGCAGCATCTCTCCTTCCTTCTATTCCCTTTTCCCTCTTTTTCCCTATCCTCTCTTCAACTCCAATTTGCAATCTCCAGAATGAATTACATTCAACTTATTTGAACCCAATCACCCAAACACAAAGATAATACAATAAGCAAATAAGCGTTCAATGAACCCCAGTTTCACTTGTATACCTTGTTTCCCCTTTCCTTGGCCCCCAGCCCAGCTGCCACCTTGAACTCTCTTTCCTTCTTTAAGGGAATTTCATCTGGAGTTTGTAATAAAGATATCCCCCACAATGAAGTACCATTAGCAGCAAATCCCAAGGAGCTTTGGTGGTGCCCCCTGGATGAGAAGCCTCTCTCTCTCCCTGGATAGAATGAATGTTGTCTATGCTTTGCTGGACCGAGGACTATATGACTCTTAATGGGAGTGAGGTTTCCCCCAATGAGGATATTCTCTAAGACCCAGAGCTAAGATCTATTCCACATTCTAGAGCCTCCTCAATGTCCAATTGTCACAGGCAATGCTTGGGCAGGAAAAGGAAAGACAGAGGCAGAGACAGAAAAAGAGACAGACTACTTTGGGCAAACACTTAATTGCTTTGGGCCTCAGTTTCCTCATCTGTAAAATGAGGGGTTCAGGCTAGATGGCCTGTAAGGTCCCTTCCAGCTCTAAATATATGAACTCTGCTTACAGGTTTTCTGCACATGGGCAGAGCAGAGGGTGGTGGTGGTGGGTGGTAAGAAAACACCCTCAGCTCCTTGAGGGTAGGGCATGCTTCATTTTTATCTTTGAGGCCCTAAAGGAGGGCACATGTTAGGCACTTGATAGATATTTGCTGGATTAAATTAAATGGGAGGGGAAAGGAGATGGGAAGAATAACACTATACACAAGGAACCCCAGTTACTGAGGAAAGACAAAACAGAGGAAGTCTAACCCTTCAGAGAAGAGAAAGCAAAGTAGATGATGAGCCTACAAGCCTTCAGAAAGGTGCCTCCCCCCACCCCCACCCCTTAGAGGCACTGCAGGGGGAAGGTCCCTTCCGGTGATCCAACACGCTGGTCTGGAGCCCTTGGGTGAGGGAGAGCATGAAGAGAAAAGAAAGGAGCCACCTCCCAAGGTCAGGGGAATAGGCTGCCAAGTCACTGGTACAGAAGAAGCTTCCACCAGACCAGCTGAAGGTCCGGATCTCAAATCCTGGGGAGTTCCCAAGCAGGGGGAGGGGGAGGGTTGCCAAGGTGGACTCCCTGCTCACAGATTGGCAGGGAGGAGGCGCTGGGAGCCCCACCTGTCAGGTAATGAAGAAGCCAGGTGAACAGCCCATCTGGGTTTCAAGTCTGTCCATTGTGGCCCAGAGAGAAAGTGAGCCTGGGCAGAAGGGATGGGCCAGATCAAACTGCAGGGTCAGGAAGAGTCCAGAAGCTTCTGGAACTTATCTCAGGGGTGCCGTAGAGTCATTCCAGCTGGAGCTGGCCAAATTGGTGCTCCGAAGGTGTGGGATGACAGGTCACAGGAAAGTGCGAGATGCAGGACAGGATGCAGGGATCTTAGCTCAGTGGCGGGGGCCCAGCTGGCCAGGCTTCTGTTTGTCCCTCAGGTTCCCAGTCACTACAGACCCATGGGGACCACCCTGGAAGGGGACTCATCCTGGACTTTGCGCAGCAGTATGCAAGGCCGCACTTCGTGACGCAGATCGGGAGTACTTGGGTGGGGGGAGGGAAGAGGAAAGGTGGCAGCGGGGAGAGACGGAAGGATAAAGAAGGAGAAGGATGAAAGAGTGCCAGGTTTGAGCTGGTCAGGCTGGGGTGACAGGGCAGGGCAGGGCAGCGCAGGGACGGGGTGACCATCAATC
Organism: Gracilinanus agilis; assembly: GCF_016433145.1. NCBI lineage: Eukaryota > Metazoa > Chordata > Mammalia > Didelphimorphia > Didelphidae > Gracilinanus > Gracilinanus agilis. The sequence goes on along the minus strand of NC_058133.1, from coordinate 499,685,617 downwards.
AGCCTGGGCCAGGGCGGGGGGGGGCGCCTCCCAACCTCTCCATCCCATCCAGTGAGAGGTCTAGGAGGCAGCCGCTGCGGGCGGCCCCCAGGAGGTGGGGGCGCCCTGGGGGTGGGGGTGGGGATGGGGTGGGCAGGCGCTGTCCAGCGCCTGGCCATAGGTGGGGAAATCTGGGGTGAAGCTTCCTTTGCGGGGCAGCAGCAGCAGCGGCAGTAGCGGGGTCCGGTCTGTCCCGGGTCCTTCTTCGGGGGAGGTCACAGCTGGAGGCGGGCGAGGACCTGCCTGGCCTACGTCTCCAGCCAGGGATGCAGCAGGCGCGGCGGCGGCGGCAGGTCTGCTGGAAGATGCGGCTGGTCTTCCAGGGACAGGGTCAGAATGCTCTGCAGGTTCCGGGAGGACGTGAGAGACCCCGGGGGCTGAGGCATCCTCTCCAGCGGGGCCGGCCGCTGGAGGCTGCGG
>NC_058133.1:499664384-499680670 GCF_016433145.1 Gracilinanus agilis | reverse complement strand
GAGAGAGAGAGAGAGAGAGAGAGAGAGAGAGAGAGAGAGAGAGAGAGAGAGAGAGAAAGGAAGGGAAAAGAGAGAGAGAGAGAAAGGAAGGGAAACCAGGAAGGAAAGAAAGAAGGAAGGAAGGAGGAAAGGAAGAAAAAACAAAGAAGGGAGAGAGGAAGAAAAGAAGTAAAGAAGAAAGGAAAAAACAAAAGAAGGAGGAAGGAAGTGAGTGAGGAAGAAAGGGTGAAAGAATTCTTTCTTGTATTGTATTCCTTCTCTTTTTTCTCCTTTCTTCCTTATAAGAAAGGAAAAGAAAGGAAGGAAATAAGAAAGGAAGAAAAGAAGGAAGAAGGGAATGAAGGATGAAAAACATAAGGAAGGATATAAGAAAGGAAGAGCAAGAATAAAGGGAAGAAAGGAAGGAAAGAAGAAATAGAAAAGAAGGAAGAAATGAACAAAGGAAGAAAACACAAGTAAGGAAGGAAAGAAGGAAGAAAGAGTCCTTGTCATCAAAGAACTTACATTTTATATGGAAACTTTTATATGATTGGGAGTTTGCATTACCCTGGACTGGTAACATGACTAGATATTTGAGTTTCAGGAGTCTCAGTTTTCTTTATAAAATTGTTTTATCTATCAGAGGTGGAACTGGAAGGAACTCTAGAGACTATTTAGGTCATGTTTTACAAGTGTAGCAACATTGACCCAGAGAAACTAAATGACTTTTTTTTTTTTTAAGAAAACCTTATCTTCCATATACATTGGTTCTAAGTCAGAAGAGTGGTAAGGGCTAGGCAATGGGGGTCAAGTGACTTGCCTAGGGTCACACAGCCAGGAAGTGCCTGAACCCAGGACCTCCCATCTCTGGGTCTGGCTCTCATTTCACTGAGCCACTCAGCTGCCCCCTAAATGACTTTTTTTTAAAACCTTTAACTTCTGTGTATTGGGTCCTAGGTGTAAGAGTGGTAAGGGTGGGCAATGGGGGTCAAGTGACTTGCCCAGGGTCACCCAGCTGGGAAGTGTCTGAGGCCTGATTTGAACCTAGGACCTCCCATCTCTAGGTCTGGCTCTCAATCCACTGAGCTACCCAGCTGCCCCCCTAAATGACTTTTTGATAGTCACACTGGTAGTAAACGTCTGAGGTGAGATTTGAACCCAGGTTGTCTACCTCCAGGGCTATTGTTCTTACCACTAATTTCATCTAAATTTCAGAATCATAAATCATAAATAAAACAATGGCTTGTAGTCATCATTTCCAAAGTAATAAGCCAAAATGCACTTCCCCTCCCTTGGCTTCCACTTCTTCCTCTATAAAATGAACTCGCCACGTTGCTTTCCATCTCTAAATCTGTAATTAAATGAAACGATCGGTCTTGAAGCTCATTCTAACTGGTAAGGTTCTACAAGTATTCCCCATTATTAATACTCATTCTGACTTTTTTCTCGGATCGTTCCCACTTCCTCTCTACCCAGAGTCACCTTAGGCTGAACATCCCAACCAGAATCCATCTAACCTTGCAGTGAACCCCATCACCTCCAGCCCTAGCCGGGGTTCCCTCGTGTCCTGAGTGAGCACAGCTGAAATCTGTTCACTCCACACCTCCTGCTGAGGTCTTTTTATATTTTTCCCCCTTGATAGCAAAAATACCCAGGTGAGCTCTATCACTGAAGGATTTTTATATGCTCCAGATGTATTTTTAACACCGTCACAGCTTGAGGACTCGTGGTGTTGATTTGTCCTTTAGAATATTCTTTCTTAAACTTTTTTCCTCACTAGCTCGATCTATTCAGATCAGGTTCATCGATTGACTTTCTGGGGCTCTCCCAAGACTTCCTTCCAGATTTGACTCAATTCGATTCAGTTTAAATCTCTTAAGTCCTTACTGAATTATAGAAGGGACCTTTCTCTAAGGGAAGGAGATGGGAGCTCTACTCTCTCCCTTTCCTGGCACTGCTGTATGCTGGGAGAGAATGATATAAGCATACGGGCTTACATAATACAATACTAAATTTATGGACTGTCAGAACTCAAACAGGACCTAGAATTGTGGACTGAAAGGAGTCTTAGAGGTCATCTACTTCAATCCCTACCTAGGTCAGATCCAGAAGCTGAGGACTAGAGGGAAACGATTTGTCTAAGGTCACACAGGAACAATGATAATAATAGCCAGCGTTTTTTATGTAAGAAGATTTAAAATATGAAAAATTGGGGCGGCTGGTGGCTTAGTAGATAGAGTGCAGGGACAGGAGGTCCTGGGTTCAAATTTTACTTCTTTTTTAAATTTATTTTTTGATTAGATTTATCTAGTTCTGAAAGGGAAGGTTGAGATCCCCCACTAGTATGGTTTTATCATCTATTACCTCAAGTTTTACTTCTAACTCATTCTTCCCAGGTCTTCCTGGGCAACTTATTGAACCTTTCTAAGTCCCCAAGTAATTTTCTAAGACTGTAAGTTACAGAGCCGTTGCTGCCTGGCATTGGCAATTATGATTATAGTTAACACTTATATAAAACTTTATGGCTTACAAAGCACCTTACATATAGTGTTTCATTTCACCCTCAAACAACTCTGGGAGGCAGGTACTATTCTTGACCCCATTCTACAGATGAAGAAATTGAGTTACATGGCAGTTAAGTGACTTGTTTAGTGATATCACTATTAATCATCTCTGAAAGAATTTGAACTCAGATCTCTCTGACTCCCAATTTGTCACTCTAGTTGTCTTACTAAGAGCTCCCACGGAAATAAAATCACAGATGTAGTTTCTATCATTGTGTCATGATATAATCCTGGCCAAATCACCTTTTCTCTCCAGACCTCAGTTTCCTTCTCTGTCAAATGTGAGGGTTGAATTAGATAAGCAGTTCTTAAAGTTTTTAATCTCAGATTCTCTTTACATTCTTAAAAATTACCAAGGACCCAAAGAACTTTTATTTATATGGATTACATCTATCAATATTTGCCATATTAGAAATAAAAACATTTCAATATTATTATGAAAATTGTTTTGATCTTGTGAGCTCCCTGAAAAGGGATCTCTGGTCTGAGGGGGTCCCCAGGCAATGTCTTAATTTATTTATTTAAAAAAATTCTTAGCTACTATTTTTTATTTTATTTTATAAGAACCCCTACCTTCCATTTCAGAATCAATACTGTATTGGTTCCAAGTGGCTGAGGCTAGGCAATTGGGGTTAAGTGACTTGCCCAGGGTCACACAGGTAGGATGTGTCTGAGGTCAGATTTGAACCCAGGACCTCCTGACTCCAGGCCTGGGGCTCTATCCAGTCTGCTACCTCCCTGCCCTATTCATGCTCACTTTCAAGTTAGCCGACCAAGGTTCAAGTATGACCTAACATTTACCTTTATGCGGACCTCATACAGATCACTTCATCTGAGTGAGCCTCCATTTCCCTATTTGTAGGGTGAGTTAGTTGGACTAGGCAGCCTGTGAGATCTGCTCATTCTAAATGTATGCTCCCAAGGAGTGCATTTTTTATAATCTCAGCATATTAAAACCCTGGAGAGCTTCCATGATTTCTAGTTCATCTGTGTCAATATTTTATCGGGGTGAAACTGCTTACCTTGTTTTAAGCATGATCTTGGCACTGAGTTCTGAAATGAAGGAAAAAAAAGAAATCCAAACCCTGGAAGCTGACGTCATTCTTTGCAGGCCCAGAGCTCTGTGCATTGGTGTTTCTTAGAATAGCTTGAATAGTGTTTTAAAAAAGGGATGGGAGTTTGTCCTTCAGCCCTGGCTCTTCTGATTCTTCCCTCTGTGTCTCACTCCTCAAACAAATCACCAGTTCTCCACCCCCATCCCTAACTTCTCTAGGAACAGAAATGGAACTTTTTCACCTCAATAGCTGAATTCATCCAGCATTTATGAATCAAAAACCTCCTATATGCTAGGGACTGTGCTGGTTTCTGGAGAGATGAAAGCAATCATGAGCAGTCCTTTACTTCAGGGGACTTATCTTCTATCCATCCATCCATCCATCCATCCATCCATCCATCCATCCATCCATCCACTCATTCTTCTGTCCATTCATCCCTTCATCCATCCACCCATCCACCCATCTGTCTGTCCATCTATTCATCTGTCTACCTGTCCATCCATCCATCCATCCATCCATTCCTCTGTCCATCCATCCCTACATCCATCCATCCATCTGTTTCTCTGTCCATCTATTCATCTGTCTATCTGTCCATCCATCCATCCATTCATCCATCCATCCATCCATCCATCCATCCATCCATCCATCTGTCCATCCATCCATCCATCCATCCATTCATCTATCTATCCATCCATCTGTCCACCCATCCATCCATTGACAAACACTTATTATAAATCTCCCATATGCTAGGCATTGTGCTGGGCTTTGGGGATATAAAGCCAATAGTAAAAATGTTCTTGCCCTCAAAAGGCTTACATTCTATTGGGAGGGGGTGATGGGGACTCAAGATATATGCAGATAAGAAGGTTCAAAATGATTTTTAAGGGGGAGAGCCTAACAACTAGGGCAATCAGGGGAGGTTTCCCAGAGAAGGAAGCACCTTACTGAGCCCCTAATGGAAGCTGGGAATTCTAAGTGATAGGTAAGGAGGGAGATTATTCTAGGGATGGGAGACAGCCTATGCAAAGCCTTTGAGTCAGGAGAGGGAAGAGACCTTCCTTCTAGTGTACTTAGAAATCTATTTCACGGAGGCAGCTCGGTGGTTCAGTGAACTGAGAGCCTGAGAGATGGGAAGTCCTGGCTTCAAATCTGGCCTCAGACACTTACTAGCTGTGTGACCCTGGGCAAGTTACTTCACTCTGTTTGCCTCAGTTTCCCCATCTGTCCAAATGAGCTGAAGAAGGAAATGGCAAACCACTCTAGTATCTCTGCCAAGAAAACCCCAAGTGGGGACACAAAGAGTCAGACATGACTGAAACAACTGAACAACAAATTCTGTATGATAGTTATCTCTGTAAGTATTTTCTCCCTCTATGAGATTTTAAACTCAGAGGCAAGGGACCATATTTTTTCTCAACTTTGTCCACGTGTCTCCCTTAATGCCTATCACAGTGTGCTGAAATATACAAAAATGGCTACGATAGCACAAATGGAAAAAAAAGCAAAGACAAGACCCTGCAAACTGAACGCTGTGTAATCAGAAAATGATCTAGCTCGTCCCCAGAGAACAGATGAGTAAATGCAACTACCCATTTCTTTGCAGAATAGAGTGTCAGACTGGATTAGATTTGCTGAAATCTTTTTTTTTTCTTCCCTTTTCTTTAAAAAAAAATTCCAAGTAGGTGGTTCAGTGGACCAAACGTTGGAAGCAGAGTCAGGAATACCTGAATTCAAACCCTTTCTCACATATTTATTCTAATCTCTGCCTTTTAGCCTCAGTTTTTTCATCTATAAAATGGGGAGTTTTTATAAGATTTGAAGGTTGTTGTGAGGATCAAATGAGATCACACATATAAAGCACTATATAAATGCTAATTTTATTGTTATTATTACTGTAATAATTGTAAATGCTAATGTTATTATTTTTTTTTTATTATTTTAAGGGCTGACTCTGGGTAGGGGAAGAGGGAAAGAGGACTCTTTCTGGAATTGTAATATAAAGACCAAAGATAGAAATAAAAACAAAAAATATGATGAATTCAAGTGTGTAGTAATGAAAGTTGCAAGAAAACTCTCTTACAAAGGTAAACCAGAAAGGGAAACCCTTACAAAGTCCATTCTTACCATCTAGATACAATAATCAGAAATTGCGAGAAATTCAAGTTATATATTTACATATTTTCACTCATATAGAAATCAGTTTTATGGAAAAAGATTGAATTAAGTCCATAAAAAAGATTCTATCCCATCCCTAAAATGCTTACCTTCCGTCTTAGTATTAGTTCTAAAACAGATGAGTGGTAAAGGCTAGGTAATCTGGGTTAAATGACTTGTCCAGGGTCATACAGCGAGGAGGTGTCTTAGGCCAAATTTGAACTCAGATCCTTCTGATTTCAGGTGTGGGGCTTTATCCACTGTGCTACCCAGCTGCTCCAAAATAGATTTTTTTAACCCTTATCTTCCATATTAGAATTAATATTGGGCATTGGTTCTAAGGCAGAGAAGAAAGGGTAAGGGCTAGGCAATGGGGGTTAAGTGACTTGCCCAGGGTCACTCAGCTAGGAAGTGTTTGAAGCCAGATTTAAATCTATGACTTCCTAGCTCTAGGCCTGGCTCTCCATTCCCTAAGCCACCTCACTGTCCCCCCAAAATAGGATTCTTTAAAAAAAAAAAAGAACAACGCAGCAATTGTCCTTTTTGTTGTCCAACTGGTGATTTCTTACTCTTTTTGACTTAACTATTTTCCCTCCCACAAAAAACCCCAAACCCAACTCTTGGGGTGCCTGGACTCAGCCTGAAGCCCAGCTTGCTTTGGTGGGTGACGGCGCCCGCAGCTGACGTCTCTGACATTGGCTAGCCATCAGTGCCAACCTGAGCCTCGGCCCCCTCCCCTGAGAAAGGAAGGAGGAGGTCTGAGCTTCCGCAGCCTCTGAACCGAAGACGACCATGCTGCGGCTTCAGGCCAGGCCTTCCTGCTCAAGGACGTTCTGCCTTTCCTTTGGACGAGTTTCTAATCTTGTATGGCCGTCCTGAGCGCCCCAGTGGGCTGCCCCTGAGAGCTTCTCCCCTTAGCTCTGCCGGAACGGGCGAGATGGCCACTCGGCACGTCCCCGGCTTGGTTTTCATGGTCCGGCAATCCCCGGGACCTTTCTGGGCTGCTCAGAGCTGCCCGTCAGCGAGGGCTCGGGAGGTGGGTGTCAGCTGGCTGGCGGGCAGGTGGGCTCGCCGGGGGAGAATCAGTGCCGAGCCCTGATTACAGCCTGGGCAATGCCCGGCGGGGCTAGGAGGGGGCGTCGACAGCCCCGACCTGGGGGCTGACAGATGGGCCAGAGAGTCGACTCCTGGGGTCCGACTGGAGAAAGAAAAGTGTCCGGAGAAAGCATGAGCTTTTGGCTTCTGGGCAGCCAAGAACAGATTCAATAAGGACGGACCTTGAAGACCATCCAGTCTAGTAACCTCATTTTACAGAGAGGGAAACTGAGGCTCGTGGAAGGGGATTGTCTTGGCCAAGGTGAGGAAAGAGCAGACGCACGTTTTCCAAGTCTAGTAACCTTCCCAGGCGAGTGATCTTTCTGAATCTGTTTGAGTAGCTGCAGAGCCAGTCATTCTGTTGGCCTCCTTTGGTTGGGAAGTTTTCCATTTGGCAACTTCTACCTCTTGCTTGTTTTTTGGGTAACTCTTACTTTCTGTCTTAGCAACGACTCCAAGACAGAAGAAAATATTTTCATATTTTGCATTTATTTCTCTATGAATGTAGATCTAGGTAATTGGGGTTAAATGACTTGCCCAGAATCACCCAGCTAAGAAGTGTCTGAGGTCAGATTTGAACCCAGATCCTCCCAACTCCAAACCTGGATCTCTATCCACTGGTCTATCTAGTGGCCTCCTATTTTTTAAAGTGATCTGTTCAGGTTCTCGGGGTTTATAAATCTCAAAGGCTGAATTTGAACCCAGGACTTCTAAGTCCTTTATCAGCAGCACTGTTTTCTCTACATTGCTTCTACCCTGAGTTAAGACCATGGCAAAATGAAGTCTCATGAAGGATCAGGCCATCAGATCACGGATTCGGAATTGGACGAAAGGCCATCAAATCCAACTTCATCATTTTGTAGATGAGGAAACTGAGGCAAACAGAGGGTAAGCGACTTGCCCAGAGTTTTATGTGTCTGGGTGGGATGTGAACTTGGGTCTTCCAGAGTGATTGCAGAGAAACAAATGACAATATTCTAATAACTTGTTTTTATCATCATTTACAAAATCTCTCCCCCCTCTCTGCAACTCTAGGTAATGGAAGTATCATTATCCCTATTTTACAGATGAGAACATTAAGGTTCATAGAGTTTGAATCATTTTCCCAAGGTCCCAGAGATTGGGCTTAAATTGAGGTCTTCTGATCTCAAGTTCAGTGACCTACCAACATACCACCCTTCCAATGGGGGTACCTCAACTTCCCCAAAGCCCTCAGAATGTGATTGTGTCCCCTGAGTTATTATATCAAGGACCTGGGGGAAGGGAAGATATTTAAAGCCCTTCATAAGTGGGCTTCAAACTAGTTCTACAGACTTATTTCACATCGCTCTCCTCCAAGTAGTTGATGCACCCCAAAACCTTTCTGCTTGTTGCTCCTGGTAGAGACATTTTCTCTCCTTCCTCCGAATCATTGCACAGCCTCTCTCCAGTTGCCAGGTGTGCCCTCCTCCCTCCACCTCTTGGAATCTCTAGCTCAGCTCCAATTCCATCCATAGTTGAGACTTTTCTTGATTTCCTAATTCTCAGCACCCCCATCCTCTTCCACTCCATGAAATTACTCAGTATTTACTCTTTTTTTGGTTTAAATCCTTATCATCTATTTTACATTCAATCCTGTGTATTAGTTCTAAGTGAGAAGAGTGGTAAGGGCAAGGGAACTGGGGTTAAGTGACTTGCCCAGGGTCACATAGTTAGGAAATGCCTGAAGCCAGGTTTGAGTCCAGGAACCCCTTTTTCTAGGCCTGGCTCTCAATCTACCAAGCCACCTAGCAATCCTTTGTATTTGCTCTTCATATATTTTCATATTTTGCATTTATTTCTCTATGAATGTAGAGGTGGTTAGGAGATGTAATGGAGAGAATGTAAGACTTGGATCTGGGAGGACTTGAGTCTGGGTCCTGCCTGTGATGTGTCGGGGCAGCTGGGTGGCTCAGTGGATGGAGAGCCAGGCCTGGAGGCAGGAGGTCCTGGGTTCAAATCTGGTCTCAGATACTTCTTAGCTGTGTGACCCTGGACAAGTCACTTAACCCCCATTGCCCAGCCCTTACCCTTCAGTCATGGAGCTTATAACTCAGTAATGGAATATGATGCACACAGAGAAAGCTATCATATTAATATGTGCAACAGCAATAATAATAGCTCAATCCACCCCTATATTTCTTGGGGTATCCCTCTCCTCTCTGTGGTTCAGTGGTGGCTAGTCAGGGTTGGCTCTCTTACCTCTTCACAAAGGTTGTCCTCCTTCTTGACTGTCAGTTGGCCTGACCTAAATTGGGTGCACTGGGTCTTACTGGGTGAGAAACTCTGCTATAAGATGCTCTTCCTCTAGAGCAGTGATTCCCAAAGTGGGCGCCACCGCCCCCTGGTGGGTGCTGCAGAGATCCAGGGAGGCGGTGATGGCCACAGGTGCATTTATCTTTCCTATTAATTGCTATTAAAATTTAAAAAATTAATTTCCAGGGGCGCTAAGTAATATTTTTTTCTGGAAAGGGGGTGGGAGGCCAAAAAAGTTTGGGAACCCCTGGCCTAGAAGCCTTTCCTGATCTCCCCTGGGATTACTATTTACCTTTTATTCTATCTTTTTAAATTTTTATTCCCTTTATTTTTATTCCCTTTTATTATATCTTCCCCTTGAAATTACTTTGCCTTATTTTCTTACTTGGGTACATTTTGTATATTCTGGCCTCCCCCTCCCCCCTTACCCTCTCAACCTCCCCCTCCTAAAAAAATTTCCCAAGGCAGAACTGTCCAGCAAGTCCCACTTCCAAATGAAACCCAAACCAGATAAAGATGCGATTGGGAAATATTGAACAAAATAAACAAAAAGACAAGAGGCGAGATGTAATGCTAGCCTGTGGTTTTTCAAGTTAGTGTGCGATGGCAGGGATCCTTCTCTGTGGCTTAGGGACCCTCGTTTCTATTGAGTGTGACACCACTGTCTAAAGGGATCGGGATGTTTCTCTTTTGCCTTTTTTTGTCTTTGTATCCCCAGGGTCTAGCCCAGTGCCTGCCACATTTCATAAAAGTTTGTGGAGCTGAATGGAGCTCTCTGGCTTATTTCTGCTATCTCGAAATCCTCTGACCTCGTTTTTCCAGGCTGTCTCCCCTCTGGTGGGATGTTGCCTCTCATCAAGTCAACAGGCATTTGCTCAGCGCTTACTCTGGGACTTCCCTTAAAATGAAGGTCCCATCAATGTCACGAGACTCCTCCATCCCTGTTAGAAGCGACAAAGACCACGTTTTGCTGTTGTTTAGTCATTTTTCCATTGAGGATGACACTCCGTGATCCTATCTGCGGTTTTCTCGGCAGAGATACTGGAGTGGTTTGCCATTTCCTTCTCCAGCTCGATTTATAGATGAGGACACTGAGGCAAAGCGGGTGAAGTGGTTTATCCAAGGTCACACAGCTACTAAGTATCTGAGGCTAGATTTGAACTCAGGAGGATAAATCTTCTCAATTCGAATCCTGGTGCTCCATCTGCCATACCACCTATTTAGAGCTGGAAGGGAACTTTAGGGATCGCTGGCTACAACCCATCCTTTTAAAGAATACAATCTGTTTCTGCATACATCATCAGACCAAGAGAAGTTAAATGACTTGCCTAGAGTTATTCTGCTAGTTAATATCTGAGGCAGCACTTGAACCCAGATCTTCCTGCTTCTAGGTCCAATACTTTGCGCACCACACCATAGTTCCCTCATTTTCCCATCTCCATCTGAGGAGTCTGTCTTGTTTCAATCCCCAGCATCATGAATCATATGCCATGGAAGGGGGTTTCCCTCTTTCTCTTACCCTCAGAACTATTAGTAACAACTGAGGGCTTGTGCTAAGCTTAGAACAGTTTCAGGCTTAGGGCTGGGCTTATAGAAAGGAGAAGTTAATTTTCTTCTTCCAGAGAGACAGAGCTCACTGGCTCTGAAGTGAGAGTAACTAGGTTCAGTTCTGTCTTTGATGCTTACTGACTGTGTGGTCTTGGGCAAGTCACAGCCTCCCTGGACCTCAGTTTCTTCACCTGTAAAAGAGAAGAGTACAGTAGATGACCTCTGGGATTCAGGACTCTATGAGGAAGTCGTAGCTAATTACTAACATTTATATATAAACACGTGTTGTAGAAAGTTTGCAAAGCACTTCACATATGATGTTTGCGGATGCCATCATTACTTTCATTTTGCAGAATGAGTAAACTGAGACTCAGAGAGAACTTTCCCAGTTTCACACTAGCACACTAGCTAGGAAGGGTCTCAGGCAAGATTCAAACTCGGGTCTTCCTGACTCCACATTTCGTGCTCTATCCATGGTACTGCCCAGCTCTGAGATATGTTATAGAACTAGTTTTGAAAAGGTTTGGAAACTTATTAGATATGATGGAAGAGAGAATGGGGAGTTAAGAGGGAGGAGTCAAGTTTATCTCCCTCCAATCTTCCATAGCAAGTTCATTTTCCAGCTCTCCAGAAGGGTATTGGTGCCCTTGGGTGAAAAGTGAGTTTAGAGCAGGGGTTCCCAAACTTTTTTGGCCTCCCGCCCCCTTTCCAGAAAAAAATATGACTTAGCCCCCTGGAAATTAATTAAAAAAATTTTAATAGCAATTAATAGGAAAGATAAAGGCATCTGTGGCCATCACCGCCTCGTTGGATCGCTGCAGCATCCACCAGGGGGCGGTGGCACCCACTTTGGGAATCACTGGTTTAGAGGATGGGTGAATTTGGGGAGGAAGAGGGTGAATTCTGTTTTGAAGAAGGCGAGTATGAGATGACTAAGGGACATGTGGGAGGAGATGTCCAATGGACAGCTAAAGATATTGGTCTGGTGCTCAGGGAAGAGATGAGGGCTTGTCAGAAAGATTTGCCATCCCCGATTGAGATCATTGAATTCATGGGAGCTGACCTCACCGAGGGAGCAGTCATGGAGAGAAAGAAGAGAAGAGGACCAAGGACAAAACCTTGGGGGAATCCTCACACCTGGGGGACAAGACAAGGATGGTGACTCAGCAGAGGAAGCTGAGAAGGCAGGCTAGCAGGAGGAGAGCCAGGATGAAGCAGATCATGAAATCTGAAGGTGGAAAAGGCGGTCAGCAGTTTTAAAGCTGCTGAGAGTCCCAGAAGCATGAGGACTGGGAAAAGGTCATTGGATTACTTAGTTAAGAGATCATCAGTTGACTTTGGGGAAGGCAGTTTCAGTCCAGGGATGAAGAAGGAAGGCAGATTGCAAGGGTTGAGAAATCAGTAGGAGTTGGGGAACGAGGGACAATGTGCAAAGATAGTCCTTTATAGCCCCCTTAATCGCTCCCCCCCCCCCCCAGGTTTTTTGGCTGTAAAAGGGAGAAAAGACATAGGACAAAAATATGAGGGGTTGAATGATAGGGTGACGTGAGGTGTTTAAAGGTCAGAGAGATCAGGCATGTGTGTAGACAGCTCAGAAGGAGATCCTGAAGAGAAGGGTAATGAATGAAAAGAGCAAACTCCTGGAAGAAGCAGGAGGGGGGAAACAAGATCAAAGGCACAAGCAGAGTGTTAGCCTTTGCACTTCTTCCTAAAGACTGGAACAAAGGAGAGAAGGGGCTTTTAGACATGTAATTGGAGAAAAGGGAGCTCAGAGAGTGTTCTACCTCCATAGTCTGAAATCTCCATATCTGACCATAATCTCCTGTCCTTCCCGTTCTCCTAAAACTATTCTCTGTCCTCACTACACTCTCTTCTAGACCCTTTAGATCTCTCCTTCCTTGAAAATCATGACCATAATTACCTAGTTCAAGGGTAACTAGGTGGCATGGTGGATAGAGCATTGGAACTGAAGTCAGGAAGTCCTCAGGTCAAATCTGGTCTGACATTTACTAGCTATGTAACTCTGGGCAACTTACTTAACCCTGTTAGTCTCAGTTTCCTTATTTGTCAAATGAGATGGGGATGGAAATTGCAAACCACGGGGGCAGCTGGGTAGCTCAGTGGATGGAGAGTCAGGCCTACAGACGAGAGGCCCTGGGTTCAAATCCGACCTCAGACACCTCCCAGCTGTGTGACCCTGGGTAAGTCACTTGACCCCCATTGCCCACCCTTACCACTCTTCCACCAAGGAACCAAAACACAGAAGTTAAGGGTTTAAAAAAAACAGAAATTGCAAACCATACTAGTATCTCTGCCAGGAAAACACCAAATGTGGTCATAAAGAATTGGACACAACTGAGCAACAAAAAGTCACGTAGTTTAACTCTACATTGTCGAAGACCACTAGATGTCTTTGTTCATCCTTGAATGTTCTGAAAACTGATTGGCTCAGACAATTTTGAAGTCCTAGCTTGGCCACTGACTAGCTGGGTGTGCAAATCACTTGCTCTAAGACTCAGATCTCTCAGTTGTAAAATGAAGTAACTGGATTAGAAGTAGAAAGTTCCTTCTGGTTCTCACTGACTATGCATGGTATGGGGCTAGACAGTTGGACCATGAATCAAGAGACTCACCTTCCATTCTTCAGTGAGCTTTTTTTTTTTTTTAAACCCTTGTACTTCGGTGTATTGTCTCATAGGTGGAAGATTGGTAAGGGTGGGCACTGGGGGTCAAGTGACTTGCCCAGGGTCACACAGCTGGGAAGTGGCTGAGGCAGGATTTGAACCCAGGACCTCCTGTCTTTAGGCCTGACTCTCACTCCACTGAGCTACCCAGCTGCCCTTCAGTGAGCTTTTGTACATACTTTCCCATTTAGCCAATTCTGTGGGATCCGAGACTGTGACCTACATCTGAGTATGAACAATGCAACAGAGTCCTTCACCCAGAGCCAGAAGAGGGACTTTTCTCTGTGTTCTGCTCCCATCTGATGTAACAGATCCTTCCTGCTAACTTTGACCTGAAGAATTATTTCACTCTGTCTTGTTTTGGGTTCTGTCACTTCAGAATTTGTTTTGAGGTATTATATCAAAGTTATTAGGAAGAAATTTTATAGAGATCAGATGGGTCCATGTACCTTTTCTGCCATTGTGGCTTAAACCAATGATCTTATGATTTCTAGTAGTTCATTTTAAGACATATAAATCCAGAAGGAAAACTCCTAGTTGAGTCATTATCAACCATTGATACATTATGAATTTTTTGGTGGGCTGGGTTGACTTGACCTATGATTTCATCCCCATAGGAAACTTCCAGTGTAGAGATTCCTTCCAGAAATGCAGATCAACATCTAAGCTGTAATTCATAATTTTAGAGTTACCTGAGGCACTGAGAGGGAGGCAAAGGAGGTCATATAGCTAGACTGAGGCAGAGACTTGAACTCAAGTTTTCTTGACCTCCAAACAAGATTTCTAACTATTACACTATGATTGCTTCTCAAGAAAAGTCCCTCACTAAGTCTTAGAGGCACATAGAGGACCATAGAATCAGACCTCATAGGCAAAGAGTTGAGTGCTGGGAGGCACCTCAAAGTCCACTGGGTCCATACTCCTCATTTAAAAAGAAATTTAATTTTATTTCCATCTCTGAATTCTTTCCTTTCCATCTCCTTCTTCTTCCCTATTGAGAAAGCAAGAAAAACAAAACCTTTTGAAAATATAGTTGAATAAAAGGAATTCTCAAATGAACTGTCTCAAAAAAAAAGAGAAAGTTTCAATATGCCCTCTGAATCTATTAGCCTTCTATCTGGAGATAGGTGCTTAGCCTCATGATGAATCCTTTGGAATTGTTCATTGTGTAGAACAGTTCCTAAGGCTTTCAAAGTTGTTTGCCTTTATAATGTTATTTTTGTATACATTGTTCTCCTGATTCTGCTCACTTCATTCTGCATCAAATCATATAGGCCTTCCCAGTTTTCTCTGTTTCATTGCATACAGCACAATATTATTCCATCATATTCATACTCCATAAATTGTTCAGCCAATCTCCAATAAATGGGTACTCCTTTAGTTTCCAATTCTTTGCCACCACAAAAAGAGCTGCTATATTTTTGTTCTTATGCCACCTGCCTCATTTATAGATTGGGAAATGGAAGCTGAGGAAGATAAAGAGATTTCCCCAAGGTAACAAAGTTTAATAAGTGTCAGAAGGGGACTTAGAAGACATGAACTGTACTTCCTCCCCTCTTCACACTCCCATTTGATAGGTGAAAGAGCTGAGACTGAGAGCTGGGTTAAAATTATGACAGAACCAGGTGTTCTTACTCTTAAAAAAGATCATTTTAGGGATGAGAAGACTGAAAACTGGAGAGGAAAGAAAGAAAGATGATATTTCAGACAGCTGAGGTTCCTAGAATTTGAGTTTTATTCCCAGGGCTCCCTTTTTAATTTTTTTATCCCTTTGGCCTGTTTCTAATTTCTAATCCAGGTGGATAACACACACATATGTGTATATATACATATATACACACACATGCACAAACACACACATATGTACAGCTGGTAGAGCTCTGGAGTCAGAAAGACCTGAATTCAAATCCAGTCTCACATGCTTCCTAGCTGTGTAAACTTGGGCAAGCTACTTAATCTGTTTGCTTCAGTTTTCTCAAATATAAAATGGGGATGACAATGGCACCTTCCTAGGTTTGTGGTGTAAGGGTTAAATGGTAGGAGTCTGACAAAAGTGAGGAGAGCAGTTGAATAAAACAGTTTAATGTGAGAAGAAGTACAGATAGAAAATAGAAAGGAGGAAAGAGAGATTATCATTCTAATACCTTATGACTGTACCTAAATTCCTAACACTATCTAAAATTTCTAAAAAACCTACTCTAACTATCTTCAAGGACAGGTGCTTCTTACCTGGCCAGACCAGGCCTATCTAACCTACACTACTTAAAAGTAATTCACTAACTACCTATCTTCCTAATTAAACAGACATTTGTCACACATGAACTCCTTAAATAAGGTTTTATCCTTCAACTGTCAGTAGCAAAATTGCCAGTAGCAGAGACTGAGACTGACCTCCTGCTCTCTAGAGATCCAAAGGCAAAGGCCCTCTAACTGCCAACTGTCCCTTTAAAAAAACAAACAAACCCTTAACTTTCTGTGTATTGGCTCATAGGTGGAAGAGTGGTAAGGATGGGCAATGGGGGTCAAATGACTTGCCCAGGGTCACACAGCTGGGAAGTATCTGAGGCCGGATTTGAACCTAGGACCTCCCTATCTCTAGGCCTGGTTCTCAATCCGCTGAGCTACCCAGCTGTCCCTGTCCCTTTCTTAACTCCCTTGTCTCCTAGATAACGGAATCTTTAGCTCTGACACACAGACTCCTGTCAGCTCTTCTCCATTTATAAATCTTTCTGCTCTCTTGCCTCTTAAAGAGACAGAGGGAGAGTTTAAGAAAATTCCTTTAACAGTGATGAGGATCAAATGAAATAGTATTTCAAAGCACTTATCACCATCCCTGACATATACTAGCTGCTTAGTAAATATTTCCTTCCTTCCTTCCTTCCTTCCTTCCTTCCTTCCTTCCTTCCTTCCTTCCTTCCTTCCTTCCTTCCTTC
>NC_058133.1:499652671-499661511 GCF_016433145.1 Gracilinanus agilis | reverse complement strand
ATAATTATATATTCATATATTATATGTATTATAAATATATACACCCTTACTATTCTTCTGCCTTGGAGCCAATACACAGTATTGATTCTAAGATGGAAGGTAAGGGTTAAAAAAAATAATAAAAATATTTTAACCTATAATTATATATTCATATATTATATGTATTATAAATATATACACCCTTACTATTCTTCTGCCTTGGAGCCAATACACAGTATTGATTCTAAGATGGAAGGTAAGGGTTAAAAAAAGAAATAACAAAAATATTTTAAATCATAATTATATATTCATATGTAATATATGTTATGAATATAATTAAATAAATAAAACTATTTTTGAAAAAAAAAGAAATAAAAGAAATAAAAAGAAAATTCACAAATAATTTGAATCTGAAAACCCTTGGCTACCAATATTTAAGGAGCAGAGAGATAGAATTCTACTCTAGTATTCCTTTTTTTCTGAGGGAAGTAGAGTGACCTCTGGCTCCAACCTCCTGTTTCCACTCTTGGCAGGAGTGAAAATCTCCCTTGGAGCACTGTGGGAGGAAGATAGACTAGAGATGACTTTTCTACCTCCTTTCAAGATACCCCAGTTCTCTATGTGGGGGACAGCTGCCATTAAATTTATATTGCATAGTTTTACATATTAATATATTTGTATATATGTATATATATGTAATTATTAGAACTTATATATAATAATTTTTTAAACTGTAAAGATGGGATTAATCCTACTCTG
The DNA here is from genome assembly GCF_016433145.1 of Gracilinanus agilis. Lineage (NCBI taxonomy): Eukaryota > Metazoa > Chordata > Mammalia > Didelphimorphia > Didelphidae > Gracilinanus > Gracilinanus agilis. The sequence continues at coordinate 499,660,773 of NC_058133.1, read as the reverse complement.
TCCATTTTTAGATTTAATCACTAACAGTGTAAACACCCCCACAGTTACAGACTTTCCCCACTCAAGTGTAAGTGATTAAATCTAAAAACAGGCAGGGTAGGATTAATCCATCTTCACAAAACCTTTACCATCTGTCTTGGAATCTATACTGTGTACTGATTCCAAGACAGAAGAGTGATAAGGGCTAGGCAACGGGAGTTAAGTGACTTGCCCAGGGTCACCTAGCTAGGAAGTGTCTGAGGTCAAATTTGAACTCAGGACCTTCCATTTCTGGGCCTGGCTCTTCATCCACGGAGCCACCAACCTGTGAGATAGGAATGAGTGTGGGGTCATTTCCAGTGATGGATGTCAGAGGGTTGCGATCATCCTTCACCCTATAACTGTCCCCCCCCAACAATAAATGTTGAAAATAGGAAAGAGTGTGTGTAGGGGGGGGGGGAGATACTGAGTGAGAGACCCCAGGAGAGCATCACTAACAGATTCCTAAAGAAACTCAAGGTGCCTCCCCCTCCCCCTGGCCTGTCGCATTCCATCTCGCCCCACGCTTGGGCTTGCTAATAACGCTAGGCTGGGGGCATCAGGATGCGAATCCCTCTTTCCTTATTATTTCTCTACTTGTCATCCTGGGCCGGCTAAGGAAAGTGGATGAAGCCACGTGAGCAGGTCTGTGATTTCCCTGGGCAGAACTCATTACCTCGCCGTCTCTCCCACTCGTCCTCGGTCGGGCGGGGAGGGCTGGTGGGAGGCTTTTATGCAGACGGGGCGGGCGTTCTCTCGCCTCCATCGCCACAAAGAACGTCACCCCCAAAGCGGGCTCTGGGGCGGGATCATTTTCAGGGGGGGAAACAGGAGTGAAATGGAATGGCTGGGAAATGGAGGGGAGCCCGAAGGTCCGGCTGCTTGGGTTTATTGGCAGTGGCAGCAGCTTCTGAGGGCGAGAACCGGGGGGCCTTCCCACGCCAGCCTCTCGTGGGGAGGAAGCTGAGAGAGTCTCAGAGAGGCTGCTCGGTTGCGGGAGGGATTTGAGTCCTTCTTGAGCCAGAGGCAGGAGGGGGTCTCGCTAGCCATGGCTGTGGCATTGCCTGCCGCTCCAACAGGAAGGAGCACCCCCAGGTCTCTGCCCGGCAGCTCTCTGAATCTTCATGGAGAGGGACAGAGATGCGCGGACGTTTAAGCTTGCAGGGACTACGTGACGTGACGTGAAGCGAGAGGATGCCGGCTCCAACTCGCAGCCCTTTAACCCAGTTTCCTCCCCCCCCTCCTCCTTTTATGAATTCTTCGTGAGCACCTTCCCTCCCCCCCCTCCCAGTTCATCACGTCAGTTGCTGGTGGAATCTTGGGACAACATCTCCGTCTCCATGGTTACATTGATGCAGGACCAGATTCTGACGCAGTCGCGTTCGTATGGACTCGGATTTATTGCGAGAAGCGCGATCTGTTTATGAGCATTTGCTTGATGCTGGTCCTTATCTCCATCCTTCTTCGGCATCTAATGTGGGCCAGGCTCTGTGCCGGGCGCTGGGGATGCAAACAAGATCTAGGAAGTGATCCCTACTCTCAGGAAGCTTTCCGCTCTGAACAGGGATCGGTTTAAAGAAGTATTATTGTGCTTCAGCCATTCGGTTGGGTAGCTCTTTGTGAACCAATGGACCGTGGTATGCCAACGCTGGCCATAGAGTTTTCTTGGCAAAGATACTGGAGTGGTTGCCATTTCCTTCTCTCAAATAAATAAGTACACCTATTTAAATATGCAAATAATGACTTTTATACTCATACGTTATTATATTAACTTTTGTATTATATTTCTATATGTATATTTAGGTCATGAATATCGTCTTGGCAGCTGGGTGGTGCAATGGATAGAGCGCTGGGCTTAGAATCAGAAAGATTCATCTTCCTGAATTCAAATCTGCCCTCAGACATTTACTAGCTACATGACTCTGGGCAAGCCACTTAACCCTATTTGCCTCAGTTTCCTCATCTGTAAAATGAGCTGGAGAAGGAAATAGCAAACCACTCCAGGATCTTTGCCAGGAAAAACCCTAAAGATGGAGTCATGAAGAGTGGGGTAGGACTGAGACATCTGAACAACAATATTGGTCTTTATCGTGCAGTTATTGAAAGGCTTTGGAGGTGTCTTAGAAGGGCTAGTATCTTGCCCTCTTTTACTAGCTCCCTCTCCCTCTTTGCTGCCACCTCCATGCCACTCTCCTACTTTGCATATGACGGGATGTGCAATTGTCAGAAGAAGATTCATTGGGTCGTGTTAATCATAAACAGAGTAAAATATTCAGCACAATCATGGTGGAAGCAGACTGTTGATACAGGAAGGAATGGGTGTAGAATTGGTCTGGGGTTCCTCACCAAGAGTTATAACTCAACAGGGATGATAATAGACAGTCTTTTTTTTTTTTTTAAACCCTTAACTTCTGTGTATTGGCTCATAGATGGAAGAGTAGTAAGGGTGGGCAATGGGGATCAAGTGACTTGTCCAGGGTCACACAGCTGGGAAGTGTCTGAGGCCGGATTTGAACCCAGGACCTCCCATCTCTAGACCTGGTTCTCCATCCACTGAGCCACCCAGCTGCCCCCATAGACAGTCTTTAAAGGGCAGCAGTAGTGGTACCCCAGAGGTGATGATTGCAGAAGAGTCAGCCATAGGCATTCTGATGAGGCAGATTGTATAAGAGCTCCATGACTTGGGACCCAAGCCAGGCTCATAAATTTAGAGCTAGAAGGGACCCGAGGCGCCATCCTGTCCAAGCCCCTTATTTTACACATAAGAAAACATCGACTTAGAAGGTGAACCAATTCCCCTGAGGTCACCCAGCTGGCTGGTGGCAGAGAAGGTGTGATTGGGAGCTCCAAACACCCTCTGTTCTCCATCAGATGTACCCGCTGTCTTGGCAGGACTCAGGCTTGCTGCTGAAGCCCATGGGTGATGCTGGGTTTTATCTTCTTGGGGCCTTTCTGTGTCACGATGAGCCAGAAAAATTCTGACTGAATGAGAACCCCACCCCGCAATGGCAGGCTGATTGGCTGATCGATTCACCAAATAACCAATTCAATAACATTTCCTGACCCCTTACCATGAGGAAAATAATGTGTTGAGGACTGGCAGGGAGACTTCGAGGAGGAAAAGCCTCAGTCCTTGCCCTCAAGGAACTTAGTCTTGGGTGAGGGGTTCCTGACTCTTTGTGTCTTGGACCCCTTGCACAATCTAGCGAAGCCTGTGGGCCCTTCTAGAATCATGTTTTTCAGAGCATAAAATATGTAAAATATAAGGATCACGAAGGAAGTAATTTGTACTAGAACTGTGACGAAAATAGAAAAACAAAGCAAATAAACAACAAAACCAACCAAGAGGGCAGCTGGGTGGCTCAGTGGATGGAGAGCCAGGTCTGGAGATGGGAAGTCTTGGATTCAAATCTGGCCTCATATACTTCTTTTCTTTTTTAAAATCATTACCTTTTGTATTATAATCAATACTGTGTATGGGTTCTAAGGCAGAATAGCAGTAAGGGCTGGGCAATAGGGGTTAAGTGACTTGCCCAGGATCACAGAAATAGGAAGTGTCTGAGGTCAGATTTGAACTTGAGATCTTCCATTTCTAGAGCCACCCAGTTGCCTCCCCATATACATCTTAGCTGTGTGACCTTGGACAAGTCACTTAACCCTCCTGATTGCCTAGCCCTTGCCACTCTTCAGTATTAGAATTGATACTTACACAGAAGGTGAGAGTTTTTTTTTATTTATTTTATTTTATTTTTTTTTTAAACCCTTACCTTCCGTCTTGGAGTCAATACTATGTATTGGCTCCAAGGCAGAAGAGTGGTAAGGGTAGGCAATGGGGGTCAAGTGACTTGCCCAGGGTCACACAGCTGGGAAGTGGCTGAGACCAGATTTGAACCCAGGACCTCCCGTCTCTAGGTCTGGCTCTCAATCCACTGAGCTACCCAGCTGCCCCCAGAAGGTGAGAGTTTTAAAAATAGTACTATGGGAATAAAGAGGAAGGGGAAAGCATATCTGATGTGTGGAGCCAGGCGAAGCTTCATGGCACTTGATAAAGGTCTTGAAAGATCGAGACTTCAGTAGGTGAATCCCAGGTATTCCAGGTGGGAGGAGAGGCTGAACAAAGTGAACAAAGGTGGCCCAAGATGTCAGGGATGGGGAAGCCAGAGAACGTATCCAAGGTCACTCAGCTGGCCACGCCATCGAAAGGAGAGGTGCGAGTGTGTAAAGAATGAAAGCCTGGAAAGGTGTGTCAGGGTCAGAGAGCAGAGAACCTGGACTGGAAGGCTGAGGAGTTTGGGTTCTTGGTGGCAGCAGAAAGAACACCTGTCTGGGAATCAGAGGACCTGGTTTGGAATCCTGCCTCTGACATTCCCTGTGAGACCTTGGGCAAGTCATGTCTCTTCTGTGGGTTATCATTTTCTCGTCTCTACGGTGAGGGGATTGGACTCCGTCACCTCTGAGGATGCTTTCCGCTCTATAAGCCCAAGTCACTTCCTTGCTCTTCATTTCGTGATTCCTGAGGCACTCTTCCTTGTGCCTCAGTTTCTCATCTTGGCATGAAGGACTCAGGCTAAATAGCCTCTAAAGTCTCTTGGAGCTTTAAATCTCTAAGTTTATGCCTCAACTCAATGATCCACAAGACCCGCGGAAGGTTAGAACTCGCCGTCTCTGCTCCAAGTTGTGATCGCTCTTGAGTTTGGGGTGAAAGGCTGTGTGATATGGGCTCTCTCTCTCTGACAGGAGAAGGTTAGCCTTTGGGAGCTCTTTGAGGGCCTTTTCTGCCTTGAATCCTACCCGTGTGTGGCTCCTGCCTCTGGCGTCTGCGCAGGAAGGGTATTAGGCAGCTGGTGTGCGCAGGATGCTCCACTCTGCTCTTTTGGGGGCCATTTTGGGGAACGGGATCCATTTCACCAGCCTGTTTTCTCTGGCTCAGGAGGGTTTTGTTTGGTACTACAGATGGTCCAGGGCAGCCAACCAAGCCACGTGTGGGGGCTGGGAATCATGAAAGGAATAAAGCACATTTTCAGAGCGCGCCATTTTGGTTGTTATTAGAAGAATAAAACAAAACAAAATAATTTTATAAAGGACTTTCCTCCCCTTCTTTCCTTGGTCTGCTTCGAAGCTCCCCTTAGTTGGGATTTGCATCGCTGCCAGCCAACTCACAGGCACTCAGAGATGACATCTTGGCCAAGTCTCTGGAATGGGTATCGCTTAGGAGGGACACTGGTTGCCCAGTTGGCCAACTCATAGCCAGAAAGTCAAAACTTTGCTTTGTTCATTGGGTTCCAGGGGCTGGGGAAGAAGAGCACCCAAAGGAAGCTTTTAATTCCTATAAGGCAACTTCCTGGCTACTGCAGACATTTGATTTAAAGGTGGATAAATGAATGGATGAAGGGCAGCTGGGGAGCTCAGTGGATGGAGAGTCAGGCCTAGAGATGGGAGGTCCTGGGTTCAAATCTGGTATCAAACACTTCCCAGTCAGTCACTTGACCCCCATTGCCTAGCCCTTAGCCCTCTTCTGCCTTGGAGCCAATACACAGAAGTTAAGAGTTTAAAAAAGAAAGAAAAAAAAAGATAAATGAATGGATGAAAAAACATTTATTAAACGACAACTGTATACCCCATACTGTGCTGAGTGCTGAGAACATACAAAATATATAATATAGAAATTCAGGGTATAGTTTTGCATGTGGCCTTGCTGTTTAGAACTTCCCCTCCCTGGACCTTAGTTTCCCCATATGTAAAACAAGGGAGACATCTGGGGTCTCTTTCCCCTCTAACGGCTGCTATTGCATGATCTAGGTTTGAGTTTCAATTCTGACATAAAGGAGTCGTATGACCTTGGGAAAGTCATATCAGGTTTCTGGTCTTAGTTTCCTCATCTGCAAAGAAATTTGGCAGGCTTGGGCGATAGAATTTTTAAAAATTAAATTAAATTAAATTAAAATTTTTTATACAAAGCTCAAATGTTTATTGTCGTTTTCATAAAGTAATAAACTACAAATTCATATTTCAAAATATCCGTGAGCATGCAGATGGAACCAAGAATCTTTTTTTTAAACCCTTACCTTTTGTATAGAATAAATATTTATTTATTTTATTTATTTAATAAAAATTTAGAATAAATAATATTTAGAATAAATATCTTATTTATTCTAAATAAAAATTTAGGATAAATACTCTGTATTGGTTCTAAGACAGAAGAGCAGTAAGGGCTGGGCGATGGAGGTAGAGTGACTTGTTTAGGGTTACACAGCTAGGAAGGGTCTGAAAGCAGATTTGAACCCATTCCAGGCCTGGCTCTTTGTCCACTGAGTCACCTAGCTGCCCCTGGGGGATATAAACTTTAGAGTCCTGTCCCATTGGGAGATTTGTGATTGGATTCTCCCGCATTGCCTCCAGCCAAACTGCCGCCCCCTTGTGTGAGATTCTGGGAACAGGGCAAAGGGAGAAAGGAGAAATTCCCTATTTCTGACTTAAGGAAATGATCTACTCAAGGCCATCCAGGGAGTGAGAGGCAGAACCAAGATCTGAACTTGGGTCCTGAAAGCATTAGAGATGATGCCACTTCCATCAGTTAGAGATCCCAGAGGTGATGCAGTCCAACTCCTTTATTATACAGATGAGGAAACTGAGGTCTCCCTTTGAGTTAAGGGACCGACTGCCAAAGATCATTGATGGAATAAGGAACTTGAATCCAGGCCCTCTGACTCCAACATTCGTAGTCTTTCCTCTCTCTTTGCCATTTACTGTGACCCCTTCGGGCAAGACAGTTTCTCTGACCTTTACCTATAAAACGGGGCTAATACAACTGAGATTGCCCGCCTTCCGAAGGCATTCTGAGGATTAAGTGAGATCATTCTTTTACTTTATTCTTTAAATATGAGGATTTTCTTTTGTTCTTAGGATTGGAACTTAACAGGAGACCTTGGAGACATTCCCCTTTTTGCAGGACCAGATTGATAAGGCTTTCGAGGCTTCGATCAGGGGAGTGAAATGGTGAGGGTGCTGCCCGCGCCGAGGCTCCTTCTCTAGGCAGAGAGAGCAGGAGCTGCGTGGGAGCCTGGCACCCAGTCTACAAGAATAATTAGGCGCCTGGTGGGTGGCAGCTCTTCATCCCCTGACCCTGAGGGATCCCCTTCTCAGGCTGGGTGCCGCCCTGCCGCTGCTTCCTCACTCTGTCTCACCTCGGTGAGTCCCAGGTTCTCCCTAAGGAGGCATCTTGGGCATCTCCCTCCTTATGGGACCTTTTGTCCCAAAGGGGAAGGGAACCGACTGTGTGCCAGACTTGGAGCAAAACTTTTTAAAATAACAAATGTCTCACGTGACCCTCATAAACAAGAGCAGACCTGCTATTTTAGTACTTCTGCAAGGCAAGTACGATTATTTTCATTTGAAGAAACAGAGGCAATCAGAGGTTCAGTGACTTTCCAGGGTCCCACAGCTAGTGAGCGTCTGAGTCTTAGGATCATGAGATTATAGATCGAACTGGATGGGGTCTTCGTGGTTGCTCAATCGTTCTCAGTCATGCCCAACTCTTCGTGACTCCGTTTGGAGTTTTCTTGGCAAAGACACTAGAAGGGCTTCATTTTTCATTTTATAGATGAGGAAACGGAGGCAAACAGGGTTAAGTGACTTGCCCAAGGTCACACAGCTAGGACATATTTGAGACCAGATTTGAACCCAGGAAGACAAGTTTTCCTAACTCCAGCACCGACTCCATCCACTGTGCCACCCAGCTTTCCCAGAAGGGACCTTAGAAGCCATCTAGTCTGACCCCTTCATTTTACAGAGGTCCAGAAAGAAGTCAAGTGACAAAGGTCACTCAGCTTGTTAAAGACACAAGTAGGATTTGGACCAGGGTCTCCCCCTGCCCATTTTGTGGAGCCTGCCCTGGGCACCCAAAATGCTAGTTGTAGCTCTGGCTTCCTGACTTTATGGAAGATTGTATTGTTAGAAAAGAATCAAGGTTTCATCTTTCCCCCTTGATTTCTTAAGCTAGCAGGAGGAGAGGGCTTTGGCTTTCTCTCTCTCTCTCTCTCTCACTCTCTCTCTCTCTCTCTCTCTCTCTCTCTCTCTCTCTCTCT
>NC_058133.1:499637970-499649691 GCF_016433145.1 Gracilinanus agilis | reverse complement strand
TTCTTCTTCTTCTTCTTCTTCTTCTTCTTCTTCTTCTTCTTCTTCTTCTTCTTCTTCTTCTTCTTCTTCTCTCTTCTCTCTTCTCTCTTCTCTCTGTCGGTCAAGTTAACTTATACTTTAGTTGCTAGGAAGCTGGAAGGCCAAACTGCTCTGCATGTAGGGCCCCACATCCTGCTAGCATCTCATGGACACAGTGTGGGTGACCTCCCAGCCGTGTTTGTGCTGACCTGCTGGTAGTTAAGAGACAGTCATGTCCTCCTGGGTCCTCTTCTATTTCGAGACCTTGCCTGGAAAGAGATGAGCCTGCAGAACACTGGGGACAACACGTCCCATCCAGATTGGTAGGGAAAGAAGGCCCCATCAGTCTCTCCTCAGAGTCCTGAGACATATCTGACTGGCCTTCTCTCTGGAAAGGCAAGCTGGCTTCCATGCTCTGGCCTCCCTTTAAATGATGAGCTATTCATGGGCAGCCTGCAAGTCCTGGAGGCTGTAATTTGGTAAATATTTGCTCCATGAATAATGAAAGCTTTGTTTCCCAGTTCCTGAGGTACTCAGAGTGAATTATTCCAGGGGGGATGACAGGGCTGGCTTTCCCCACAGAGGCATGAGAATGGATTATGGGAAAAAGAATGAGCCTTATCTCCTGCCTCAACCTCCTAGGAAGAGTTTTTAGCTTTGGCCCATTGAGCTTCCCAGAGTCCCTCAGGATTTTGTGAGCTCTGGTAATGTAGGACCATATCCATGAGGAGGGGACAGTGAACTGTGTGTATGTCCTGATGGAAGCAGAGTCCTATTCTCCATGTTTGCCCATTCATTCCATTGTGAATTGTTCCACTGGTCTCTTTCCCTGTCTCCCCCCTCTCCCCCCCATCATAGCACCAGGTACACAAAAGGGGCTTAAGTAGGGTTAGAATAGGTGGTCTTGGGTGGGGACAGCTGTGTGGCTTATTGGATAGAAAGCCAGGTTCACAGACAGGAGGTCCTGGGTTCAAATCTGGTCTTAGATACTTCCTAGCTGTGTGACCCTGGGCAAATCACTTAACCCTCATTGTCTAGATCTTATTGCTCTTCTGCCTTAGAATCAATATATAGTATTTATTTTAAGATGGAAGGGAAGTGTTTTTTTTTTTAAACCCTTGTACTTCGGTGTATTGTTATAGATAGAAGATTGGTAAGGGTGGGCAATGGGGGTCAAGTGACCTGCTCAGGGTCACACAGCTGGGAAGTGTCTGAGGCTGGATTTGAACCTAGGACCTCCTGTCTCTAGGCCTGGCTCTCCATCCACTGAGCTACCCAGCTGCCCCCGGGAAGTGTTTTTTTTTTTTTTTTAAAGGAATAGGTGGTCTTGCTAAAGCCATTTCCCTCCTTGGGCCTCAGTTCCCTCCTTTGTAAAATTACCCCTCAGGTTTGCAAAAAGGATCAAATGAGATAACATTGTAAAGCACTCAGCCTGGCACATAGTAGGTGTTATAGAAATGTAAGCTAGTATTAGTTATTATCCCCTGCGTCTGTCACCAGCTGCCAATCAACCCAACAGACCTTCATTAAAAATAGCTTGTGATGGGAGTGGTTCAGTGGATTAAAAGCCAGGTCTAGAGATGGGAAGTTCTGGGTTCAAGTCTGGCCTCAGATAATTTCCTAGCTGTGTGTCCCTGTACAAGTCACTTCACCCCCACTGCCTATCCCTTACCGCAATTCTGTCTTGGAACCAATACCCAGTATTGATCCTGTAATGAATAAAATTGATATAGATGGATATAGATAAAAGTATTAATATTTTATTTAAAGCCATGTTGGTAAATTTAAGAAAGACCACACGCCTGCTAAGATCTAATTCAAATCGCCCGCCATTACCTTCTCCCACCTGGCTGCTTCGTAGGAAAGAGCGAGTCTCCCAATCACCTCAGGGGTCTTATACTGTTATCTACGTAATCACGCTTCCTTCCTAAGAGAAATCATGGGAAATGTAGTTTCAAAGTCCCCTAAACGTCCACAGGAAGTTTATGTCCATTATCTAAATATTTAAGGCTCAAATGAACCCCAAATCTCCACTAACACAATCCTAAGATGGAAGATAAGAGTTTAAAAAAACCCAAGAAAGCCAAAATGTCTTGTGTGCAGAGAGCACTGGGTCAGGACAAGTCCTCATGGAACTTCAAACCCATTTGTTGTTGTTGTTGAGTTGTGTCAACCATGTGCAACTCTTCATGACCCCATTTGAAATTTTCTTGGCAAAGATATTGGAGTCGCTTGCCATTTCCTTCTCCAGTTCATTTGACTCACAAAGAAACTGAGGCAGAGTCTGGATTAGAACTCAAGAAAAAGTCTTTCTGAGTCCAGGCTAGATACTACCTCATGTGCTGCCTTGATGCCTTCTTTAAATCCATCAGAAAGGCAATATATGCAAGGAAATAATCCAGAGTCTTAAGAGGCATGATCAAGCTTCATTTCCTGTTTTTTTGGACAAGATCCAAATGCAATCCATCTCCTTGGAGAGGTTCCTTCTTTCTAAGCTGAAGGGCAGCTCAGGCCCCGAGCTTTGGAGTGAATCGAAGCGTGTGATTTCTGAGTCTCTTCCAGCTTGGGGTCTGTGACCCTCGAAGTCATCCTGAAGTCCGGAGAACACTTCCTGAAGAGGTGAATGTCTGAAGTAGCTACCAAATGGCAATCTCTCTATTAGTCATTCTATGTGCTAATTAAAAACATTTCAACCAGATCTGTGATTTCACCGATATGAGAAATTCCTAATAAAGACATTCCCTAATGGATTTCTGCACCTCCTCAGCCCCTTATGGACTCAGAGAGTTGTTTGGGGTCACTGAAAAGCTCGGTGATTTGTACAGTCAGTCTGTACAAACTTGGGTCTTATTGGTTAAATCTGACTTCAGGAAGAGTGTCTTTGGAAGGGGCAACTAGATGGATGGAGTGCCAGGACTGGAATTGGGAGGGCCTGGGTTCAAATCTGGCCTCAGACACTTCCTAGCAGTGTGTCCCTGGGCAAGTCACTTAACCCTGATTTCTTAACCTTTGCTGCTCTTCTGTCTTAGAATTGAGACTCAGATAGAAAGAAAGGTAAGGTTTCGAAAAAAAGTGTCCCTGGAACAGTAGGGTCTGATAGTGGCATCTTCTTTAGGAGCTGATTGAACATATGCCCTGAAAAGAAGAGGCTTCAGGACTCTCCAAGGAGTCCACACCATATTGGAGGGTATGGCATCTCCTTTTTAAAAATTCTTGGGGCAGCTGGGTATCTCTGTACAAACTTGGCTCTTATTGGTTAAATCTGATTTCAGGAAGAGTGTCTTTGGAAGGGGCAACTAGTGGATGGAGAACCAGGCCTGGAATTGGAAGGTCTTGGGTTCAAATCTGGCCTTAGACACTTCCCAGCTGTGTGACCCTGGGCAAGTCACTTCACCCCCACTGTCTAGCCCTTACTGCTCTTCTGTCTTAGAACCAATACACAGTATTGATTCTAAGATGAAAGATGAGAGTTAAAAAAACTCTTTATTTTCCTTTTACTATATTTTTTCCAGATTATATGTAAACACAATGGCTTGGTATCTTCTTCATGAAAAAGATGGCAACCTCCAGGGGATAGAAAGATTTCCAGCAAACTGGAGCTGGGAGCTGTCCCTCTGCCAATGTGCTTTCTAAGCTTGAACACGCTTTCCCCAGGACTCTGTAAATTCTTTTTTTTTTCTTTAAAACCTTTACCTTCCATCTTGGAGTCAATACTGTACATTGGCTCCAAGGCAGAAGATTGGTAAGGGTGGGCAATGGGGGTCAATGACTTGCCCAGGGTCACACAGCTGGGAAGTGTCTGAGGCCAGATTTGAACCTAGGACCTCCCGTCTCTAGGCCTGGCTCTTAATCCACTGAGCTACCCAGCTGCCCCCTAACTCATCTATTTCTAAAAAAGACTGACTGAATGAAAACTAAACAAACAAATATTTATTAAGCGTTCACTAAGTGCTGGGGATGCACTTAAAAGCCAGAGAGTTCCTACCCTCAAGCTAGGGAAGAAAGCACACTTTGGAGAGTGGCGACCAGGGAGGAGTGCTTTTATCAAGTATGTCAGCGGGATGATGAGGAGGATCATGGGTCCGCTGACTGATGTGCCCTTTCTAGGAATGGTGTGTTGCTTTGTTTTTGCTCTACATTGAGAGAGACCCACCATGTTAGCCACAGAAAGCTGGCTCAGCCCTGTACTCCCATAGCCCATCACTCTTCTCTCCTCTTTTCGTTTTTCTGGCCAAAGCTGACAAATGGGGCACTAACCCTATCCCAGCCTATCCAACCCCAATTACTCGGAGATGATGAAGTGTGGACTGACAATCATGATAATTATAATCATTTAAAGCAACTGAACCCTTTGTTCTGGCTCCGTCACACCGGCTATATCACCCATCCCATCCTAAATCTCAGTTTCCCCATCTGTAAAATGGGGCCCCACATCGTAGGGCTGTTGGGAGGGCCGTTGGAAATCACGTATTCATTATGAGAGGCTTTGGGAAACTCTGACATGCTCTGCAGCTGGAGGGAAAGACTTCATGGAGAGCGGAGAGGGGCCCACATGCTCCTCTTCCTCAGCTGTGAAAGAAGATCTAAGGGGCCTCGGCTTATGGTTTACAATTTGCTTCAGATGGAGCCCAAGAGCTTACCCCAGAGACAGAGAGGCAGATGTTGGCCTTGACCCCTCCTGTGGGGAAGCTCTCTCTGATCTCCATCTGGGACGTGTCCTTGTCAGGCTGATGAAGGAGCTGGTCACCAGGGCCCCTGCTTTGGAATTAGGAGGGGATTCTATTTTGATCAAAGCAGGGAATTTTCTACCACCCAGGATCATAGATTTAGAGCTAAAGACTCAATGGCTCCAACCTCCTCATTGTATGGGGGGAAAGGCAAAATGACTTTTCCAGCTATAATATGACATAGCTACTGTCTGACGCTGGATTCAAACCCTGGTCCAGCACCATCCTCCACACCACATTGTACTTAGTGGGCTAGGTGTCCTGGCTGTGTGACCTTGGGCAGGTCACTGTCCCTCTTGAACCAACATAGTGCTACTGAGCATTAAGAACTGAGGTCTCAGGTTCCTCATGTGTAATATGGGAGCAATAATCTCTGTCCTGCTTACTTCCCATGCCTCTTTTTTTAAACCTTTACCTTCCATCTAAGAATTTATACTGTGTATTGGTTCCAAGGCAGAAGAGCAGTAAGGGGTAGGTAATGGGGGTTAAGTGACTTGCCCAGGGTCACCTAGCTGGGAAGTGTCTGAGGCCAGATTTGAATCCAGAACTTCCCATAGTTAGAGCTGGCTCTCTATCCACTAAGCCACCTAGATGATCCACAGCTAGTTATTAAATAGTTACTAGCACATCTCTGATCTCCCTCCAGGACTACCATTTTAGGACGAGCCTGGTCGTGCTTTTCCTCACTCACCTCTGGGCTCTCTCCAGATCCACCATCTTGCTTGTATTTGTGTCTCCAGAGCTTAGCACAGCATCATGGGAGAGACTGATTTCTCCTACCTGTTTTGGGGGGGGCATCTATTGGAGAGACTCTGCCGACACCATCTTCAGTCCCATCACCCTGGGAACTTTGCCCTGGGAGGAGAGAAGGTCTGCTTTGTCCAGAAGGCAGTTCTCAACACTGAAGAAGACTTTACATTTCTACTTCGGGAGTCCACAGCTCTCAGGTTCAGGAACTCCTCCCAGCTCTTGTCTCAGATATTCTTCTGATGGTTAACTCTCTACTTGGCTAGGGATGTGCCAGGACAGGGGAGTCCTGTAGCTGCCCCAGGTTGGTTGGTTCTGGTGCTTGGTTGGACCTGGTGACCCCATGGATACTTTTGACTTGCCAGGAAGAGAGAAAAGAGAAGGAAAGGGGGAAAATGGAAGGGAAGAAGTATTTTAAATTATTTTTTATTTTTCCCAGCTTACATACAAATATAATTTTTAATAATCATTTTCTGACATGTTGTGATCCTTGTTCTCTCCCTCTCTCACATCCCTTCCCCATATTACCAACAGGTAATGTGCTCTAGCTGACCACATGTGTGGTCATACAATACATATATCTATGTTTGTCATTTTGGGAAAGAAGACACCCATTGCTTTGACTAGAGACAAATTCACGGAGGAAATCAAGTGAAGAACAGGAGGCTTGAGTCTGCATTCAGACTTTGTCAGGTCTTTCTATGGCCCTTTTTGGTTATGTCCCTTGGAGCTGTCCTGGATCCTTGCATTATTGAGGAATAAGTATTTAAATAGTGGTGCCAACCACTGTGCTAAGTGCTCTACCAATGCTATCTCATTTGAGATGAGGAAAGAGGGAACAAAAGAAGAAGAGAGAGAAAGTGACAGTGACAGAGATAGAGACAGGGAGAGAGACAGGCAGAGACAGAGAGAAACAGAAATATAGAGACAGAGACAAAGTCAGAGAGGCCAACAGAGATACACAGAGGGAGGAGGAGGAGAAAGAGAGAGAGAGAGAGAGAGACAAGGGGAGATACAGAGAGAGATAGTGATAGAGACAAAGACAGAGATAGAGAGAGATACAGAGAAAGAGGAAAGAGTGAGAGAGAAAGAAAGAATGAGAGAGGTAGAGAGAGACAGAGAGACAGTGAGAGAGAGATAGGGAGACAGAGACAAAGACAGAGATAGAGACAGAGAGGGAGAGATAGAGAGAGAGATAGAAAGATGGATATAGAAAAGAAGAAAAAAGGTAACAGTAGAAGTAAAGGTCAAGGAGAAGGAGGTGGAAAGAGAAGGAAGCCATAAGAGCAGGTCAGTTTAACAAGCATTTATTAAAATGCTTACTATGTGCCAGCCTGGAATTCAAAGATAAGCAGAAAGGGGGAGCCCAACACATAAAGGGGAATTGTACAGGAGAGGGCAGAAGAGATGAAGTGAGTAGAGTCTATAGAGTCGAGATGGCAGCCTGCAGAAGAAAGAAGACACCTGGGTGTCTGGGCGATAAAAGGAGGGAAAGAAGATGGAGAAGTTAGAGAGATAATGGAGAAGAGGAGGGGGCAGTAGGGAATAGAAGGGAAGAAAAAAGGAAGGGGAGAGATGTTATTTGTCCAACATTTCCCTATTCCATGCAGGGTGCCCTGCTAATGCTGTGGAGCCATTAGATCCCAACTAAACAGTTCCTTCCCTCGAGGAGCTTCTTCTTTTGGGGTCCACAAAAGAGATACAAGTAACTACAAAAAGAGAAATACTGAGAGAAGGATTAGAAATAATTAAAAGGCTAATTGAAGCCATTCATATAAGAGGAGATCAAGTTCAAATAAGAGGTGCCCAACCAACCAGTGATCAAGCCTTGGGGGCCTTATCATACCCTTCTTTCAGATGAAGAGAATGAAAGAGGGCAGGAGGAAAGGCTTATTATTGATTGGAGATTTAGAGCTCGAAGGGACCATGGAAGTCATTAAGTCCAACCTCTTCCTTTTGTTGATGAGGAACCTGAGCTGTAACTAGAGTGGGGGTCTATGGGGGTGGAGAGAGGAGGATGGATGTATCAGAGATTATGGAGGTAGAATTGACAATATTCTTCCAGTTTTATGAAGTTTAAGCCCAGACCACCTGAGGAAGGCTGCCCTGCCCACTTCCTCTTGCTCCAAGGTTTCTTACTCTGGAATGGACCATAGATCTAAAACTGGAAGGCACTGCAGAGACTGTTAGAGATGAGGAAACCAAGCTCCAAAAGAAGTTAAAGTGACTTGCCCAAGGTCATGTGGCTTAGAAGAAGAAGAACTGGGGTTTGAATCCAGGTCCTGACTCTAATCCCAGCATTCTTTCCACGTTTACCATGCTGCCTTATGGCACTTGCCAATCCTTGTCGCTGTATAAGCTAAGACTGAAATGCTGCCCTGTGGGCAGCTACTTGGAGGTCATTTCAGCTCACATGCAGCTGGTCTTTAATGTAGATCAAATCTGCAGACTGAAGGCTAAGGAAGGGGTAAGGGTGACCCTCAGGAGGAGAGTAAGATCCTTGGAAGGATGATTGTTGGGCTTATCACTTGCCACTAGATGGAGCAAAGAGGTTGGTAAAGAGATGCTATTGAGGGCAGCGAAAACAGAAGGCAGATACCATCTCCACCTTTTCTAGAACTTTCTTAGTTTCCAAAGAAAGCACTTTCCCCACAACCAACTGGTGATTGAGCCTTGAGGGAATTATCAAGCCCATCTTTCAGATGGGGAGACTGATAGAGGGAAGGAGGAAAGGCTTATTAATTGGAGATTTAGAGCTGAAATGGACCATAGAAGTCCCTGAGTCCAACCTCTTCATTTTATAGAAGAGAAACCTGAGACACCCAAAGGTGAAGGGACCTGGGTAGTGGTCAGTGGGTAGATTTCAGGAGGGTCTGTGAACTCGAGTGGGAAAAATTATTTTAATTTTCACTAATCCCTAACTGAAATTTAGCATTGTATTCCATTAGGAGTGTAGGACTCCATAGAAGAGGTCCAAAGGCTTCATCAAATGGCTTAAAGAGCCCATGATTCAGTTTCCTGGACTATGAGAAAGACAAGTGTGGGAGGAATGTAACACAACTTTAGGACTAGACTATACAATCCTATCCTTTGGGAAGATGAACAAATGAACATCCAAATCTATGAAAAAGCACTTGTTCAGTACTTCATATGAGTTAAGCAGTGTGCTAACGTGCTGGGGATACCCACAGAGAATCGAGATGCTTCCTTCTCTCAACAAGCTCATGATCAAAGTGGAGGAGATGACACCTAAAAGAAATCTCAACTTTAGGATAGATAGAAAAACCCCCATATTGTAAGGGGGTAGCAGTGGGGAGTATGGCAAAACTCAGGGGTTTTCAGGTTGCATCATGCCCTCTCCCCAAAACTTTTCAGTTTCCTTTTGTGAATTGTTTCCCATTAGTTTATAAGATTCTGGAGGGCAGAGACTGTTTTGCTTTTTTTTCTATGTGTATTTCCTGGGGATAGCACATTGTCTGGTACATAATAGGTGCTTAATAAATGTTTATTGACGGACTGGCTGATTGGTCATATGATTTCAAGTCTCTCCATGTCTTTTATAATCTTACCTGTTCCTATTCCACTTATCAAGGTATGTAAAAAGTGTGAGTCTTATCACTTAAATGCTAGCCCAAATCCAGTCTATTAATCATATGTCAGTTAATTCAGCCATGTTTTTTTTCAAGTTGAACCCTTTTATAATGTTTTAACTACTAGACAACTGACATTTCTTTTTCTAGTATCTTTAGATGTGACATCTTTTCAGGATCCCAGTGTGAGAATTTATTTTTTTATACACTGTATTATTTTTATATTTGGCTCCTAGATTATAAAGGCTATATTAGGGAGAATTCCAGAGACCTGGCTCTATTCAGTTTATAGATTTTTGCATTTTCTTTGTCCTGGAGAATGTGGTCCTTTCACAACCTAACAGAAAAAGTTCTATAATAATACATTTCCTGCCTATGTGCAAAACTTCATCTGCCATTTTGGGGAAGGGATGAAGGTCTGATGGACCACTTTTTAATTAGCTAGTACCAATTAAAGATGTCTCAGGATGCTCAAGGAAGGGGTTGAATAATGAATTCTCCAAAATGTATATATGTACCTGGTCCAGGAGTTTCTGTTTGTCTTGTGATGGTCAAGAATTTGAACACAATTAGGATATCTTGATTGAGAAACTAATCAATTATTTTAAAATTAAGAAAAATCAATCTATTGAGATAATTTTAATTGCTATACCAGGTAATCCTGGTGTGGGTTTATGCAACACTGAAAATTTCAACCCCACATTCCAAACAGAAACAGTGGGACTTGTAGTATAGAGAGAGGGGGTCATGATAGTTTTTTCAAGCTTTGGCTGAGTTCTGAAATCAGTTAGGAGTTTAGAATCTTGAGGGGAGTTTCAGTTGGTTTGGGAATCTCGTGGAGAGAGGGTCAGATCAACTGAGCTGCTTCCTTGCCTATCTGAAGAATTGAAATTTTAGCCTAGCTTTGGAATATTTATTTAAGAATTGTTAGTTTAGATAAACCCTTTATATTTCCATATCCTATCTTATTTCCTACCTTCCTTCCCTTACCTTAAATGTCTGTGAAGTTAATAAGGAGAGTAAATTAGAGAGTAGTTCAAATCTGTGAGGGTTTAACTATAATTTGGCAGTATTTTATCTAAAGAAATTGGTTAGTCATCATTTTATTCCCTTTAGACATCAAGAGCACCTTGAGAGCTGAGCTAAGGCAGGACCTTTCTCAGACTCCATCTCTGCCCCCCTTCCCCCGCCTGAGGTTCCTGTAAACAACTGTTGGGGCTTCCTCTATCCACCTTCCTGACAAATCATCCTTAAAGACAATAAACCCTTTTGTGTTTCAACAGACCTGTTAGTTACTTTGTCATTTAATTAGTAAGAGAGGGAAGAAAAGGGAAAGAATCAACATACTCTGGGCTTGAAGGGAAGCCGGGCTATCCATCTTGAAGGAAGGTGTAACTTCAAAACAAGTCCCTTCCTGTGAAATTAACTAAAGCCTGTAGTTAATTTCAGTTCAGTCTATTTCCTTCAGTTTGTCTTTAAGTCTAAGTCCTAGTCTATAAGCTCTGCTGTCTTTGCCTGTTTAGATTAATTTTCCTTCTCCCTGAAGATCTTTGTTCCCTTCAGTGCTATGCTCCTTGACTTCAGCCCCATATTATATCCTGAATCTCCTTATTCCAGCCTACCTGTAACCCATTTACCTACCTAGCAAGTCCCTGACAAGCTCCTTTCAAAATCCCCTTTTACCACACACCTTTCCTCAAATTATCCCCATTATAGACTTCAGGTTGGGTGAGGGATTCAGTTAAACAGTATAGGCTTATTCATGTCCCTTGCCCATTTATCAACTGGGGAATGGCTTGATTTTTTTTATACAATTGATATAGCTCCTTGTATATTTGAGTAATTAGACCTCTGTCAGAGTTTTTTATTATAAAGATTTTTTCCCAGTTTGTTGTTTAAAAATCTTTCCTTTCAGGGGCAGCTGGGTAGCTCAGTGGATTGAGAGTCAGGTCTAGAGATGGGAGGTCCTAGGTTCAACTTTGGCCTCAGACACTTCCCAGCTGTGTGACCCTTGGCAAGTCATTTGACCCCCATTGCCTACCCTTACCACTCTTCTGCCTTGGAGCCAAGACACAGTATTGACTCCAAGAAGGAAGGTAAGGGTTTAAAAAAATCTTTCCTTTCCCAGAGATCTGACAAGTATACTATTCTGTGTTCACTTAATTTACTTAGTTTCCTTCTTTTATTCAAGTCATTCACCAATTCTGAATTTATCTTGGTGTAGGGTGTGAGATGTTGATCTAAACCTAATCTCTCCCAAATTGTTTTCCAATTTTCCCAGCTGTTTTTGTCAAATAGTGGATTTTTGTCCCAAAAGTTGGGCTCTTTGGGTTTATCATATACTGTCTTGCTGATGTCACTTACCCCAAGTCTATTCCTCTGATCCTCCCTTCTGTCTCTTAGCCAGTACCATATTGTTTTGATGACCACTGCTTTATAGTATAGTTTAATATCTGGTACTGCTAGGTCTCCTTCCTTCACGGTTTTTTTCATTATTTCCCTTGATATTCTTGATCTTTTGTTCTTCCAAATGAACTTTGTTATAGTTTTTTTCTAATTCAGTAAAAAAGTTTTTTTGTAGTTTGATAGGTATGGCACTAAATAAATAAATTAATTTGGGTAGAATGGTCATTTTTATT
>NC_058133.1:499627696-499637934 GCF_016433145.1 Gracilinanus agilis | reverse complement strand
AAAGTTGGGCTCTTTGGGTTTATCATATACTGTCTTGCTGATGTCACTTACCCCAAGTCTATTCCTCTGATCCTCCCTTCTGTCTCTTAGCCAGTACCATATTGTTTTGATGACCACTGCTTTATAGTATAGTTTAATATCTGGTACTGCTAGGTCTCCTTCCTTCACGGTTTTTTTCATTATTTCCCTTGATATTCTTGATCTTTTGTTCTTCCAAATGAACTTTGTTATAGTTTTTTTCTAATTCAGTAAAAAAGTTTTTTCGAAGTTTGATAGGTATGACACTAAATAAATAAATTAATTTGGGTAGAATGGTCATTTTTATTATGTTAGCTTGTCCTTCCCATGAGCAATCAATGTTTTTCCAATTGTTTAGATCTAGTTTTAATTGCTTGGAAAGTGTTTTGTAGTCGTATTCATATAATTCCTGTGTTTGTTTTGGTAGATAGATTCCTAAGTGTTTCATATTGTCTAGGGTGATTTTAAATGGTGTTTCTCTTTCTAACCCTTGCTGCTGTGATGTGTTGGAGATAAAGAGAAATGCTAATGATTTATGTGCATTTATTTTGTATCCTGCAACTTTGCTAAAGTTGTTGATTATTTCTACAAGCTTCTTAGTTGATTCTCTAAGATTTTTTAAGTAGACCATCATATCATCTGCAAAGAGTGATAGCTTAGTCTCCTCATTGCCTATTTTGATGCCTTCAATTTCTTTTTCTTCTCTAATTGCTACTGCTAGTGTTTCTAGTATAATGTTAAATAATAGAGGAGATAATGGGTATCCTTGTTTCATGCCTGATCTTACTGGGAAGGCTTCTAATTTATCCTCATTGCATATGATGCTTGTTGATGGTTTTAGATTTATACTGTTTATTATTTTTTAGGAAAGGTCCTTCTATTCCTATACTTTCTAGTGTTTTCAGTAGGAATGGGTGCTGTGTTTTGTCAAAGGCAATAAGCACATGAGAAAGTGTTCTAAATCTCTAATAATTAGAGAAAGGCAAATCAAAACAGCTCTGAGATATCACCTCACACCTAGCAGATTGGCTAAAATGATAGCAGGGGAGAGTAATAAATGTTGGAGGGGATGTGGCAAAATTGGGACATTAATGCATTGCTGGTGGAGTTGTGAACTGATCCAACCATTCTGGATGGCAATTTGGAACTATGCCAAAAGAGCTCTAAAAGACTGCCTGCCCTTTGATCCAGCCATACCATTGTTGGGTTTGTACCCCAAAGAGATCATAGATAAACAGACTTGTACAAAAATATTTATAGCAGCACTTTTTGTGGTGGCAAAAAACTGGAAAATGAGGGTATGCCCTTCAACTGGGGAATGGCTGAACAAGTTGTGGTACTGAAGGGAATGGAATACTATTGTGCTCAAAGGAAAAGAACTGGAGGAATTCCATGTGAACTGGAAAGACCTCCAGGAAGTGATGCAGAGTGAAAGGAGCAGAGCCAGAAGAACATTGTACACAGAGATGGATACACTGTGGTAAAACTGAATGTAATGGACTTATGTACTAGCAGTAATGCAATGACCCAGGACAATTCTGAGGGACTTATGAGAAAGAACATCATCCACATTCAGAGGAAGAACTACAGGAGTGGAAACACAGAAGAAAAACAACTGCTTGAACACATGGGTCGAGGTGGACATGATTGGGGATGTAGACTTGGAACGACCATACCAATACAACTATTAATTATATGGAAATAGGTCTTGATCGATGACACATGTTAAAACCAGGGGAAATGAGCTTCAGCTATGGGAGGGGAGTTTGGGGGAGTTTGGGGGGGGTTTGGGAAAAGTAAAAACAAGAATCATGTAACCATGGAAATTTTTTCTAAAAAATAAAAATAAAAAATAAAAAAATAAGCAGTATAGGCTTGGGGTTGGAAATGGTTAATTCATGACTTTATAGTGACCAGGGCCCCACGAAGCTTCGTTGAAGGGATGCCTAGTTTGTTCCTTGACTGATGGAGATTTCATCATGGTTTAAGCCAATGAAGAATCACTACTTTGGGGTTTTGATGTTTTCCTGGAGAGGTTTGAGTTTTATGTTGCTATCAAGAGAAAGGAAAGCAGTTGATAATTTGTCTTTCTGCTCACTGGCAACTTGCTCAGAAGCAGATATCTGCTCACCACAAGGAAAATGTTCTAGTGATTGGAGCAAGCCAAAAAGACCAATGGTCTGCCTTAGGAATAAAGAGTTTCTTTTTATTGGAGGTCTTCCAGCAGAGGCTAGATTGACCACTTCTCAAAGACTGTTGGTATGGAGTTTATGTTTTGGGTAGGGATTTTTGAGGGATGGCTAGCTTGTGAAATGGATAGAGTGCTGAACTTGGGCTCAGGAAGACTCATCTTCCTGAGTTCTAATCTGTCCCCAGACACTTGTGTGTCCCTGGGCCAGTCACTTCACCTTTGTCTTTACAGTGCTTCTTAGTCTAGCACATGGTTAAGTACTTAATAAAAGTCCATGTTCTCTCTCTCTCTCTCTCTCTCTCTCTCTCTCTCTCTCTCTCTCTCTCTCCCCTCCCTCTCCCTCTCTCTCTCCCTCTCTCTCTCCATCTGTCTCTTCCTCTCTGTCTCTTCCTCTCTGTCTCTGTCTCTCTTTCCCTCGCTCTCTCTTTCTCTCTGTCTCTGTTTCTTCCTCTGTATTTTTCTGTCTCTGTCTTTCTATCAATGTATCTATCTTTATCCACCTTTCTCTTTCTCTTCCTCTCTCTCCCACTCTCCATCCATCTATCCTTCCTCTGAATTCTTTGAAATCAGCTTTCCTGAAAATCTAAGGCATATGTCAGATTAGTCTTAGGTTTCCTCTTCTTTTCTATTGCAAATTCTAGAAGGGAGTGGGCATTTCACCCCAAGATCCCCATTATTTTCATCCCAGAAATCATTTCTCTTGATTAATGAAAATCATGTTTAGAATAGAATTTCCTTTTGGTGGTTCATCTGATTTTTGGAGGATTGTATATAAATATTCAAGATCATCAAGTTTTTTCTACTGACTCTTTTCTTGGGTTTTGTCTCTTGTAAATTTTGGAAAATTTCAGCTTCTATTTTCCTTCTTTGTGGCCAATCTTTAGAGTATCTAATTTGAGTAAAATACATAGGTAGTTTTCTCCTTTCCTTATCACCAAGGCAAGTTAAGAAATTATTAGTTGCTCTGCTTTTGGGAGAGATAGAGAAAAACAGACTGACAGACAGAGACAGAGACAGAGAAGGGAGAGGGAGGGGGAGAGAGAGAGAGAGAGAGAGAGAGTTAGTTCTAGTAGATATCTGGATAACTAAAGTCTCCCCATCACTTGTAGATCATACCTTTGTGCTAGCCTTGCTGTCCATTATCCAAACTCCTTATCTCTTTCCTCCTTTTGTGCAGGTGATCTAAAGTATACCACAATGATGAATTCTGTTTCTCCCTCTTTTGCCCTTCACCCAAATACTCTCCATCATTATTCATCTCTCTGGTTTCTAAATTTCCCCATATGTACAATATTACTCTAACTCCCTTTTAATCATGTTTTCTTCTTTTTTTTCTGTTTCTTTTCACCTTCCATCCTATAATCAATATTGTGTATTATTTCTAAGGCAGAAAAGCGGTAAGGGCTAGGTAAATGGGGATTAAGCGATTTGCTCAGGGTCACCTAGCTAGGAGGTGTCTGAGGCCAGAGTTGAACCCAGGACCTCCCAACTCTAGGTTTGGCACTCAATCCACTGAGCCACCTAGCTGACCCCTGTTTTTTCTTTTTTAATAAGATATTTTCATCCAGCCATGGCCTAGTCTTAGATTTCATCCCATACCTGTGAGGTCAAAGTTACTTTGTTTTGTAGAATCTCCAGTTTTTCCTATTTGTTGTCTAAGTTTTGAGCTTTAGAGTATTCGTGTATAGATATTCACGATCAGGGGTTTTATTACTGACTCTTTTCTAGGGTTTTGTCTCTAGTCAAATTTGGCAGGATCAACTTTTATTTTTCCTTCTCTGTGGCCACTCTTTAGAGTATCTAGTTTGGGCAATATACATAGGTAATTTTCTCCTTCCCACATCATTTTAGTTGACGGCTTCTTTTATTAGATTCACAAGGCACTTGGAAGACACATTCTTTTAAAAATAATATTTTATATGTACATATTTATAAGGTGAATCATTGGAGGGGTTGGAGACATGTAATAAGGGAAACTTTTCTTATAGCTTATTTTATAAATGTTCATATTGTTGACAAAAGGGTATTTTGTTCACTGTGGACAATGCTATTTATTTTGGAATAAAACATTTTGTTTTGTGAAAAAAATATTTTATTTTCCCCCAGTTATATGTAAAAGCAATTTTTAACATTCTTTAAAAAGATTCTGAGTTCCAAATTATCTCACTCTTTCCCATTCTTCTATCACTCCCTCCCAGCCCTCCCACACTGCCTGAGATGGTAATCAATCTG
This sequence comes from Gracilinanus agilis, assembly GCF_016433145.1. Classification (NCBI taxonomy): domain Eukaryota; kingdom Metazoa; phylum Chordata; class Mammalia; order Didelphimorphia; family Didelphidae; genus Gracilinanus; species Gracilinanus agilis. Next base: position 499,633,493 of record NC_058133.1, on the reverse strand, counting down.
ATATATATTTTACATGTGCAGTCATGTAAAATAATTTTCCATATTAGTCATTTTGTGGAAGAGATTGAAAATGAAGAAGGAGGAGAAGAAGGAAGAGGAGGAGTAGGAGAAGAAATAGAAGAAGAGGAAGAAGAAGAGGAAGAAGAGCAAAAGGAGAAGAAGAAGGGAAAGGGGAAGGAGAAGAAAGAAAGTAAACATACGTTTCAGTGTGCATTCAGACTCTCATCAGTTCTTTCTTGGAGGCAGATGGCATTTTTCTTCATGAGTCTCTGTTTGTCTTGGATCTCTTTATTGCTGAGTATAACTAGATCATTTAGTTATTCATCAAGAAATATTGCTGTCACCATGTACAATGTTCTTCTGTTTCTGCTCACTTCACTTTTCATCAGTTCATGTAAATCCTTCCAGATTTTTCTGAAATTTTCCTGCTCCTCATTTCTTATAGCACAATAGTAATCCATCACAATCATATACTACAGCTTATTCAGCTATTCCCCAGTTGATGGACAACCTCTCAATTTCTAGTTCTTGACAACCACAAAAAAGAGTTGCAATAAATATTTTTGTACAAATGGACACTTTTCCATTTTAAAGGCAAATGCATTCTTACTGCCTTTTGTCGGGTATTACTCCATTTCTGGCCAGGAATCTATCAATCCAAATTGTAAGCTGTGATTCAGAAATCCAAATCTCTTTCTCATATGCTACTTTCTCAGCTGGCTGTTGATTACACTAATTATTTTTTTCTCCTGTATCTCTTGCCTTTAATAGGCAAAAATGAGGAAAATGCAACCTATGCCTCCCTGGTCTTCATATTCTTGCCCCAGACTTCATAATAGTTTTTATCTTGTTTTTAATAAAGTAAGATGAGAATAGGAGTTTCTCTCTTTTTCAGCTGGGGAAAATTGGTATCGAAAGTTTGTATTACCCTGTCCTTCCAGCTCAGGATTCTGTCCACTAAAAAGTGCATATCTTGGTCATTTCTCACCTGTACTTGGATAGATGCTTTTAGTAAGTGAAACTAATATTCAGCCTTTCATTTTGTAGGAGGCACTCCAGGCAAGATGAAGGTAGAAGAGAAGAATTCTGTGATGGTTTATACTTGTCCATCAATTGATAATAGAAATACATATTAAAAAATTAATACAAGTGTATAAATGGGAACTGGTTTTTCCTTGGTTGGGGATAGTGGGAAGGGATGTTAGGAAGCACGGAAGATGCCAGTGCCATAATAAGTCTTTTAAAAATGGCATCTTGAGGGCAGCTGGGTGGCTCAGTGGATTGAGAGCTAAGTCTAGAGATGGGAGGTCCTGGGTTCAAATATGGTCTCAGACTCTTCCCAGCTGTATGACCCTGGGTAAGTCACTTAATCCCAATTGCCTAGCCCTTGGAACTGATACACAGTACTGATTCTAAGTAAGACAGACGATAAGGGTTTAAAAAATGGCATCTTGACGTACATATCAAGTATTTTGCCAACACATACTCATGTCTCACATATATATGATAGCAATTATTGTTATTTACTCCTCTGGAACTTCTGCCAATTCATTCCGGCTTCTAGCTGGACAATCCTCACTCTGCTGAGAAAGCAAATTTTCTGAGGGATCTCTTGGAGAGGCTGAAGTGGTTAGAATTTTCCTAGCTGACAGTAATAGAGAGCTACAGAGTATACTGTATTCTTTAAGCAGTATTCCCAGGGGACGGGCCATCTTCAAGGAGCCCCAGAGTTCGGCAGCTTAGTTTTACGAGATTTTTGTAAAAAATGTCAAAAGACAGAGTGTTGTTCTAGGAGAGCCAGGAGAGAGCTTTGCTTGAAGCCAGGTTGTCCGAGCTGTCATTTTCAGCTGGTGACAGGTGTTAATGCTAATCTTAACAGTCTGTTGGTGATTGAATGGAGGGACAGCTGGTTTCCACTGAGACCTTTGAGAACTATGGTCTGGAGACGCTATAATTTTGGAGGTGCCAGAACCTCCTTTCTTGGAGCCTCGCGGGGCTCAGTACCTCTCCTATAATGGTCAGAAGATCGCCGGCCAACAAATCCCAGGAGATGGTGCTGGTGTTGACTGGTGGTCATGCAACACTGACCAGACCATCACGTCATTCAAGCTGAGCTTGGAAAGAAACAGGTCTTGGGCATGATTTCTTCTTCTTCATTTTAAACCCTTTTCTTCCGTCTTAGAATCAAGGCCACGTTTTGGTTTCAAGTCTTGGGCATGACTTCTTGACAAAGCAGGATGAAGTGAGAGCTTTTGCTTTACAGACCTGGAGCCAGTTCCATAGCAATGGTAGGATAGTCCAAGATCCCAGGGCTCAGTGTTTCCTGGGGCGGCACCCACCCCAGAGGTTCCTGGAGCTCTTTAGAAATAATGCTACTGCTTCCTTGAGCCTTAGCGTGTAGTCTGGCAGAGGGAAACTATGGGCTCTCCCTGGGATGTGGGTGAAATGAATGGCTCTCTGGAACATGGGACAGTCCCAGGGCTTTATGGGCTGGCTGAGTCAGCAGCAGGGTCAACTAGTTAGAAGTCACAAGAAGAGATAGTTCCAGGCTGATGTGTTGCTAATAGAGGAGTGGTTTGGAAGGATCTTGAGAGACAGGGTCTAGGCACTGAACACAAGGATGAGTGGGAGGATAAATGGCTTACATTTTAATATGGGGAGAGGATTGGTATTTTTCTCCTTGAACCATATCGTCATTAGAGGTCATAGAGGGAGTATAATTAGGCAGGGGCTGGGAATACAAAACACACTTCCATATTGTCAATGTTGTAAGAGCAAGCTCATATGTAACCCGAGACCCCAAATAAAACCATAAATACACCGATTTGAAAGATGGCTCCAATGGTCCTTTCTCTGGAGGTGGAGAACGTTCCCCGTCAAAAGACCTTCAGGATTGTCACAGATCAAGGCACAGCTGAGAGTAGCCAAGTTTTCCCAGATAATCATCTTCCAATATTGCTGTTATTGTATACAATGTTTGGGAGTGGTTATATCTTCATGATCTTAAGAGAAAAATGGAAAGAGAGGAGAAGAAGAATACATTAGAGGGAAGGAAAAAGAAGGTTAGGGGGTGAAGGAGCAGCTACCACTTGAAATTTACTTTCATCTAAATTGGTCAAAGGAGGGAAGAATACACACGCACATGTATGCACACACAACACACACAGTTGGATACTAAAATACATTTCACTCAACTGAGATATAGGAGGGAAAAAGAAAAAGAAGAATGAAAAGGAAGCTCTATTAAGGATAGGATTAATAATCTTAAGAAAAACAAACTCTAAGGAGGTAAAAATATTTATAGCTCTTTTTAAGGAATAAAGATTAGGAATCTGAGAAGTTGCTCATCATTTGGGGGAATGTCAGAATTAGTTATAAGTGTGATGAAAAGCTATTGTGCTGTAAGAAATGATGAAAGGGCTGGTTGCAGAGAAACCCAAGAAGATTGTATGAACTGATATGGAGCGAAGCAGACAGAACCAGGAGAATGATCTATACAATGATAATAATATACTAAAGATGAAACCCTGATCAGTGTAATGACCAACCACGATTCCAGAGGACTAGAGATGAAACCTGCCACCAGCTTCACAACAGAGAGGCAAACGATTCAGAGTGTAGAATGAGACATATTTTTTTGGACATGGCCAATGCAGAAATTGGTGTATTTAAATTGGTGGCTTTGTTTTTCTTTCATTCTTGTTCTGGAGAAGATGTTGGAGTAAGAGAGAGAGAAGGTGAATTTTTACTGATTGAAAAAATAGAATTCAAAGTTAAAAAAGAGAAAGGGAAGGTGAAAGGCTTAAGGAATTGAGTGTCACGATACATAACTAGAATGTGTGATAATTTGTGGACTCGTTCAATCAAAACAAATCCGTATTCAGGGAGTATTGAGTGTGCAGTGTTAATAGACATGTGTTTTTTTTCCCCTCTCTAGCCTCAGGGTAAGGCACATTCTGTGAAACTTGATGGTAATTTTAGTACCAAGAAAGAAATAGCTCTTTATGTCGCTGGTAGTAAACAGGAGAACATGATGCTAAGCAGTTGTGCAGGCTGGTCTTCAAGGATTCAGAAAGGATTTGGAGTGATTGGTAATGGATGGATGGATGGTTTCCCGCTTATAGAAGGGACTTTAAAAAGGTTTGCTGAACCAAGAGATGTAGCTCTAGGCTTGGCAAAAGGAAAACTTTCTAAAAGTTGGAGTTGGAAAAAAGTGGAGTGGGCTGCCCTAGGTCCCTTGTACGCAGAAGACAGATATTGTAGAGGAGATCCCTTTTCAGCCAGGACCCAGGCCAAACGGCCTCTGAAATACCTTCTACTGCTAAGGCTCTGAAGCCACATGACTACTGGTGTGACCCTGGATGACATTTCTTAAATTATTTTGATGACCCAAAGCATTTCAACTGGACTGACATTTGAGTGTGGGAAGGCAGCCGAGTTTGGTAGAAAGAAAGCCAGACTGGGAATCAGAAGACCTGGGTTTGAATCCCCAGTACAACAGCTTGCCAGCTATGTGACCTTGGTCAAAGCACTCAAAGATCTGGAAAATGGGGGGTCCCTTTGGGGTCTCTTTTTGCTACACATCTCTGAGCATGTGGGTGGCTACTTTATGTAAGGGGGCATTGCGAGGTAACAGAGAGACACACAGAGAAAGATAGAGAGAAAGGGAGGGAGAGAAGGAGAGAGAAGGGAAAGGAGAGAGAAATATAAAGGGAAAGAAGGGAATGGCAAGAGGGAGAGAAAGAGAAGGAGAGAGAAGCATAATGGGAGAAAAGGGGAGAGGGAGAGGGAGAGAGAAAGAGAGAGAGAGAAAGGGATAGAGAGAGAAAGAGAGAAGAGAGAGAGAGGAGGAGGAGAGAGAAAGAGAGAGAGAAGGAGAGAGAGAAAGAGAAAGACAAAGAGAGAATGAGAGGGAGAAAGAGAAAGAGAAAGTGAGAAGGGGAGAGAGAGAGAGAGAGAGAGAGAGAGAGAGAGAGAGAGAGAGAGAGAGAGAGAACATTTATTATTCCAGGAGTTATTAGGGGATTAAGGACTAAAACAGGTACATGAGGAAAACTCTAGTACATTTTAGGGAATCCTACTGGAGGCCAGATCTGGATTTCAGTCTCTTCACTGTTCACATTTTCCCTATGTGAATACAGGTACATTACTTAGTCTCCATGGACCTCAGTTTCATCATCTGTACAAGTGGGTTGGCCTGGGAGGTGTCTGCATCTATGTATGGTCCAATGAGCCTATACAAAGTTGAAATTTTCACGTTTGTGCCAAGAATGTGTGCTCTAAACTCCTTAGATGATTGGCCAGATCCGGGTCTCTTCTCTGATTTGCCTGTATTCCCCCCTCAATGAATTTCATTCACCCTCCTGCTGAGGTCACTCTCCTTATAAAGTGAGCCTCACATCCCACACGCTGCTCCCCCTCCCTCTAAAAGCCTTGGCATGGCTCCCAGGTTCCCATCTGTGATTTATTTTTGGCATCTCAGCCCTCAGTGATTAAGAGACAGAAACTAAAGAACAACAAATTGCCTTCCTCCTGGGTACAGGCGTGGGCCTGGGGACGCTTCCCCAATCAATGATCCCATCCCTCTTCCTGCTCAGTCCCCGTCTTAGCCATCGAGCAATCTGGGCTTGATTATTGGAGACGTTCCCCAGGCCTGGCCAGGAGGTAGTGTGGTAAGTGGCCAGCTCAGTGATCCGTGTGGATACTCGAGTCCTTTAAAGGAAGCAGCAGCAGCAGCGGGCAGAGAGGAGCTCTGCTCCGGAGGCGGATGCCCGAGTTGGCTGTTTTGGACCCCAGG
>NC_058133.1:499572004-499623716 GCF_016433145.1 Gracilinanus agilis | reverse complement strand
CACTCTCCCTCTCTCCCTCTCTCCCTCTCTTTCAATTTATCTTATCTCTTTCTGTTGTTGTAAAATCTTAAACCTTTATCTTCTATCTTAGAATTAATACTGTGCATTGGTTCCAAGGCAGAAGAGCACTAAGGCTAGGCAATGAGGGTTAAGTGACTTGCCCAGGGTCACACAGCTGGGAAGTGCTTGAGGTCAAATTTGAATCCAGGACCTGCTGTCTTTAGGCCTGTCTCTCAATCCACTGAGCCATCTAGTTATCCTAAGGGTCTCACTTTTAAAACAATAAGGCCACTCAGATAACTTCTAAGATTCCTTCTAGCTCAAAATCTACGATTCGATATATGTCTTCCTGGGTACCATCCCTAAAGGCTGACAAGCAGCAGTTGCCCAATTTGTATTTGCTGAATTGAAGTGAGTCACAGAGGAGGTGAAAAGCCAAGGTTGGAGGCTCATAGGAAACTGGCCGAGGCATTGCCCTGAACCCTGGGGGCAATCACTGGAGACTGACCCCGGGGATATTGCCAAAAGGAGCTCCCCACCAGAGCAGACCACAGGAAATCACAGGGCTGTGGGAGAAGAGGACCTGAACCCGATTCTTGGCTTTCCTACTTGCTACCCTCATTGTCTCAGGTTCTTTCTCTGTAAAATGACTGGGCTCTTTTAGGTGGTCTCTTAGGGTGCTTCCAAGCTTTCAAATCCTCTAATGTTGTACCTCAAGTCCCTCAGGGCAAGGGGAGGAAATGGCCCTCAGCTGGCTGGACACCCTAGCCATAGGAGAAGCAAGAGGAGACCCCATATTCTTCTCTCCTCTGCCCCTTCCCCCAGTGATAAACCATTCATCCATGGTCATTTCTATAAAACCAGGCTCCCTCCCCACCCATTCCCTTGACCAAACCCATTTTCCTTCACATATCCCTGATCTAGAACCAGCAGGAATCTGAGAGGCCATCTAGCCCAATCCACCCGTTTTGCCCATGAAAGATTCAATGGCTTGTTCTAGGCCATGCAGGGACTGAGCAGCAGAGATGGGACTTGAACTGGGGTCCTTTCCTTCCAGGAGGAGGCTCTTTCTGCTCCATTATCCTGTTACTTATCTGCCCGCCTTCTGAGAAGCTTCATCTCCTCCCCTCTCCCAGGCTCTCCTGAAGTCCAGAACGAGGGCTTGGTCTTCTCGGTCAGCTCTCCTGGTCTCCCTGACCATCCCAGCAGCTGTCCCATGCCATCTGCTGTCACTGTCAGAGGGTGGTTGTCCCTCGAGGGTCACGAGACGCCCAGGATAAGGGCAGGGCTGGCTTCCCTTGTAGGCAATGTCTTGGGTGCCCAGAAGGTCCGTTTGTCTGTCCTCCCCATGACACATGCCCTAACCCGGGCTGCCCTTCAAGCTTGAGGCTTTACACGACTCAGGGATCGTTCTAGCATCCCCCGAGGGTGGTGTTCTCTGTGTAACTCAGAGCCCCCCGAATCCAGAGAGGTTCAGTAGCTTATCGGTTCTCACAGCCAGGATGTGCCAGAGGTAAGCCTCGATCCCAGGCTGCCCGACCACGCCATGCTGGCTCTCTGAACATATTCAAAATGTATCTAAAAGGTGAAAACTTGTATTTAAAATATCACATGATGCCTTATCGGGGGGCAAAGTATCCAGGGGGGACAGAGAAGCTCCATTTCATGGATATCGCTTCAAAATGTTCTTGCCTTCCTCACTTTTATTCTTAGGCATATTCCATAACCGCCACCAATATTCTAAGGTTTTGACATTTTTTTTTTTACATTTTTAAACCAGTAACTTTTGTGTATTGGCTCCTTGGTGGAAGAGTGGTCAGGGTAGGCAATGGGGGTCAAGTGACTTGCCCAGGGTCACACAGCCGGGAAGTGTCCGAGGCTAGATTTGAACCCAGGACCTCCCGTCTCTAGGCCTGACTCTCCATCCATGAGCTACTCAGATGCCCCCTTGACAATATTTTGCAAGACCCAAATTAGTGTTCTGTGGCTAACTCGACTGGACTGGGTGATCTCAAAGGTCCATCCTATTCCCAACATTCTCTGATTCTTAAGTGTCAGCTTTATTATTATTTTTTAATCAAATGGGTAAGCGGGTATGTTTGCTTCCTATGCAGTAAATACAAGGGCTTTGGGGTGGTGGTCCTCGTCCTGCGGACTTTGGTTATTTGTAGACTCGGCCAACGGGATCTTGCCACAGAAAGCCTGGATGAGAAGGTGGTGGGCAGAAAAGGGAGACTGTCAGTGTGGAATAGCCAGGGAGGGGCCGGACTCACTCCGCTGGACTCTTGATCGGGGCCTCAGATTTTCTTGGCTCAGTTGCAGAGTCCTGGACGGTCCCGAGGACGGGGGCCACAGGTATCCCTCGCCTTTCTCTCTCAGCTCTTGCCCAGAGTTCCCCAGCTGGTTGACCAGGTTGGCATGATGGTGGAAACCCAAGTTGTATAAGGCAGAGTCCAGAGAGGTGTCCATCCTGCCACCAGAGAGTCAGAGACCAGCATCATTGCTTCCCCTAACAGTTCTTCAAGCCCCTGCTAGCTGAGTCCTCGAGGGCAGAAGACCTGGGCAGAGGAGCCCTAAGCTGGGATCGGGGAGAGCCCCAGGGAGGACCGAGGGAGACTGGACATGAGGAGAGGGAGATTCCATCAGGGCAACACGCTGACCCTTTGGCTTTCTGTAGGTGACTCTCTCAAGCTCTCCTGTCTTTCTCTTGCATGTGCTAATGCCTTAGCCTTGGTGTTGGGCTTGGGGGGACTCTGGTGTGGCCCAGCTTTCCCTGGGCCCCGATGGTACCCTCAACAATGGAGGCCTCCCTCCGGAGAAGATCTCTCTCGTTCTAAGCCGAGCATTCTCCTGGCTACTATGTCCCTAGGGCCCTGGGAGGCTGAAGGAGAGACTTGCTAAAGATTCTGAAGTGGGAAGGGATGAGCACGTGGTGGATGGAGGATTCTGGCTGTGGGGCAGGAAAGAAGGACCGAAAGGAAGGCAGGACGCGACGCCCTCGGAGATTCCTCCCAGCGGGAGACACTGGACTGAATGAGCCGCTGCTCCGTCCCGGAGTGACTTTTCGGAAGTTGGGAGGGCGGCAGAGATAGCTCCTCGCAGGCGGCGTGCTTGGCCCCTGGCCCTAGACGTGTGCGCGAGGGAGCACCTGAGGTGGCCGAGGGAGAGCTAACAGGACTCAGTGGAAACAGGGCGCGGCTGGGAATCGGGGGGCCGAGTTAGACTCCCTCTCAGGGCCCCGCGTGACCCCGGGCAGCAGCGCCGAGCTCTCTGCTCCTGACCTGCCCCACCTGGAACTCTGGGACCCCCGAGGGCCGCGAGACCCCCGCGAGGCCAGGCACGCCCGCTCTGTGCAAGCGGGCAGGGGAGGCGGCGAGACGGGCAGAGGTGAACCAGGCAGGCTCCATCCCCCCCGGGCGGGGAGTCGAGGCTGGCACCCACGTCATAGACTACGTTCGTGAGGAAGCTGATCCTTCCCTTCAGTCCAAGTTTCCGTCTGAAGGCAGAAGAGGGGCTTCATACCCTTTGGGCTACCCTTTGGGGACTGTGGGACGGAAGTCCTCCGCCGTGCCTCCTCCAGGCTGGGGAGACACGGAGGAATCCCAAGGGAAGAGCCCCCCCAGGAGACTTCCAGCCCGTGCCGGGGAGACTATTCCAGGGGCGTCTGGCCGGCTATGGGGCATTCTGGGCCTCCGGATGAAGAAGGGCTTAGCGGGGAATCTTTATTGGCTGAGTCCGAATCCAGATGTGCCCGCAGGAGCCCGTCTCTGGGCCTGTGACTGTTCAGGGGAGGGGTGGAAGGACAGAGATTTGGAGCTGGAAGGGATCATAGAGGCATCCTGGAGGACCGCCGGCTTTATTGATGAGGAAATGGAGGCTCTGATGGGCTACGAAAAGCCATTTGCTCAAAGTCACACGGAGTGAGTGTTAAGTGGCAGGTTAAGATCTGAATACAGGTTCAGGCCCCTGCGAGGGGTCAACAGGAAGGAGCAAACCTTCCTGTGCTTCCTTCTGTGTGTGTGTGTGTGTGTGTGTGTGTGTGTGTGTGTGTGTGTGTGAATACCTGTGTGTATGTGTGTGTGTGAGAGAGTGTGTGAGTGTGTCTGAGTGTGTGTGAATACCTGTGTGTATGTGTGTGTGTGTGAGAGAGTGTGTGAGTGTGTCTGAGTGTGTGTGAATACCTGTGTGTATGTGTATGAGTGTGTGAATGTGTGTGTGTGCGAGAGTGTGTCTGTTTGTGTGTGTGTGAATACCTGTGTGTATGTGAATGTGTGAGTGTGTGTGAGTATGTCTGAGAGTGTGTGTGTGTGTGTGTGTGTGTGTGTATCTGTGTATCCGCCCCCAGAGATGCTGCTGCTGCTGCTGTTATTCTACAGCCCGAGCTCAGGACACAAGAGGCCTTTCAGGCCAGCCAAGCTCCCAGGTCCCTGCCACAGCCAGGGCTGACATTTGGGCCAGTCAGCAGAAAGGCCTGTTTGTCAGCACCTTCCTGAGCCTGAGCTGAGCCTGAGGAGGAGGGAAGCCAGGCCTTCCCTGTCAGGGGGAGCCCCGGGAGCCCAGCCAAGGGGGCCCAGTGTGGCCAGGTCCCATTCCTAGAGGGCTTTCCCTTTGTCCTTCAGTTCCCCCTTTCATCTCTTCTCCTTTGGTTGCCTCCATTTCTGGTCTCCAGTTTTGCTGAGGCCCTGGTGGGGGTGGGTTCATGGGGGAGGAATGCTGGCCCTCAGGAGCTTCTGTCCCCTCCTGGTGGGTCTGGGCCTGACTGACCCTCCCTGCCAAGGAGGAGGCCCTGGGCTGGCCTCAGGGCCCAGGACCAGAGAGTCACCAGGATGGATGCAGGGCTGTGGGCTTCCCCCAGTGCAGGTTAAGGGCATGGGGCCAGGCAGGGAGGGGGAGGCCACTTTTCTGGGACCCGAGTCTGGCCATTTTATTCCCTGGGCCAAAGGGTCACCTCCCAGGAGCCAGGCTGCCAGGGACACTGGGTCAGAGGACATCAGGCCATCAGCAATCAGCAAACATTTACTGAGAACCAGAGAGCCACTGCTTAAAGTGAGGATGGCCTCCCCTGCCCTCCATCCCTGCCCATCCCCCTGCCTCTGCCTGTGGACCTCCTACCTGGAAACCCTTCAGGAGCCAGTCTGGAGGCCTCCCGGACCTTTCTAGATCTCCCCTTCTCACTGCCCAATCCAGTGCACAGGAGGGCTCCTTAGGAGGTCCTCTAGTCCAACCCCTTCATTCTGTCTCTGAGAGAGCCAACTGAGGGGTTCCAGGGGAGCCCCAGCCTCCCTTCCCTGCTCCTCTCAGGGTCATGGGACTGACTCAGTTCTCCTTCTCTTCTCTCTTCCCCCTCCCTAGCTGCTTGTGAAGTCTCCTTCCTCCCAGCTGCAGAGGACTTGGGGAGATCCTCTCCCGGGCCCTTCACTCACGTAGCTTCTCCTTCTTGAGTTCTTTGAACAGGGCTATTCTATCCCCAAAGAGAACCACACCTGTTTTCTTTGCAGTATCTGTTCTACATGTGACCTTGGGCAAGTCCCTTTACCTATGGATAATGATTCCACGCCCCCTGAATTATTTTGTTTCATTGAGTAAAATGTTAATTTTACTGATAACACAGAGCTTAGGAGTTCACACATTTCCCCCCTTCTCCAGGAATGCTGGAAGTGAGGGGCTGAGCCTGGGGTAGAGGATCCTTGGGATGGGGGTTCTCCAGGAGTGAAACACCTCCTTTGGCAGGAGGCGATCTCCATGATTTTCTGCTTTCCTCCTTGGAAGTCAGGGTAGCCATGAAGTCCACCACACAGCTGCTATAACCTTATATATGTCACACCAGGAAATGAGCTTGACAAAAGGACAATTGAGGACAATCTGAATGCCAATGTCTGTAGCCCAAGACTTCTTTTTTTTTGTTTTTTAAATCTCTACTTTTTGTCCTAGTAACAATTCTAAGACAGAAGGGCAAGGGAGAGGCAAAAGGGGTTCAGTGACTTTCCCAGGGTCACACAGCTAGGAAGTGTCTCAGGCCAGGTTTGAACCCAGATCCTCTTGACTCCACCAAGATTACTTTCATCACTTGCTTCATCACTTTCTTGATTTTGTTGTTTTTGGCAGATTTTTCCAGGCAGCAGGTCAATTCCGTGACAGACACATTGGGACCAGCGACCTAGAAAACCAAGCCCTGTGCCCTTTCCCATAGCCTAGGCATCACCAGTGGAATCAGGGGTGATCGTTCAATATTATGCCCATCACTCCGTAACTTGCCAGAGAACCATCTATTTTCTTTTCTTTTTTTTTTAAACCCTTTACTTCTGTGTATTGGCTCCTTGGTGGAAGAGTGGTAAGGGTGGGCAATGGGGGTCAAGTGACTTGCCCAGGGTCACACAGCTGGGAAGTGACTGAGGCCAGATTTGAACCCAGGACCTCCCGTCTCTAGGCCTGACTCTCAAACCACTGAGCTACCCAGCTGCCCCAAGCTGGGCTGTATCTGAGGCCACATCTGAACCCAGGACCTCTCCCCTCGAGGCCGGGCTCTATCCACTGAGCTACCCAGCTGCCCCCATCTATTTTCTACTTAGCAATAAAGACAAATACTGTGGTCACGAGGGCTCTTACAATGGCAAAACTGTCACAAATGACCTTGGATAGGTGAGGTCAAGGCGTTGGTAAGGCAGAAGGATCGCTGATCATCCTGGTGGATGTTTTTCATGTTTTACTCTAAGCAGGGCATTTGAAGAAGGGGCAGAGATTGTGACTTGTTTAGCTGTATCCCTCGAGTGAACCCCAGACTTTTCCAAGGGGTTAAAGACATCAGTGGATTTTACAACATCCATGGCGCCAGCAGCTACCCATTTGACATTGGTGGGATCATACTTTCAATCATCATCGGGTTTTCATTTTCAGTTTTTATGGTACCCTTGACCTTGTCATGGGGGGGATCATTTAAAACCATGCAGTTCAAATCAATGACAGCATAGGTGATGGCCTCAATAGCCACTCTGCACAAGGTGTAGGTAGCCTTGATTACTATGTGCCCCAAATAGCCAAATCCATCGATTCTGTTGACTCCACCATTCTGTCTCTGGGATGTGCCCACAACAGCAGATGTTGGCACCAAGCTTGGGAGAAGAGCAGAAGACACCAACAAATGCTTTTTGATTTGAACCTGTCCTCCCACCTAGCTGCCCTCCAAGCCCAATTAACCTGTTTTGCCCAAGACATTCTACATCAATATTTCTTGGAAGCATTATTTCCTTGATGTCAATTGTTCTGCCATCAACATAGAATCTGTGTCTTTAATATTCATTACTCTTTGGCCAATGTGGTGACTGGCATCTTTGATCTAAGTTAGACTGGTCCTTAGCAGTTAAGCCAACTGTGTTTGGAAATTCTGTAGTATTTTCAGGTTGGGGTGCCATGGTTTAGAAGGATATTGATAAGCTTCAGAGTGGCCCAGTGAGAACAATTAGGATAGTAAAGGGCTTTAAATTTGTGCCATATGAAGATTGGCTTAAACCTGGAGGACAAGGGAATGTTTGGTCTGTAGAAGAGAAAACTGGAGGTTGGGAGGAGGGAAGATGTGTGTTCTTCCATCTTGGAGGACTTAATGAGATCTCACATGGAAAATGGAAGAGACGTCTCCTGCTCGACCCTAGATGGCAGAACAATGATCAGTGAGTGGAAGTCATAAAGAGAAATAGTTTAGCTTGATGCTAGGAAAAGCTTCTTACAGTTAAGGCTGTCTTGAAGGAAGGGCTGCTTTTTCAGGAGGCAGTGAGAGCCCCCTGAGCAGAAATCTTGGAGTAGAGGCTGGATAAGAACTTGGCAGGTGATAATAGAGGGGATGCTGATTGGTGCCTGTTGTCCCTGTTAAATCTAGGCTGTGATAAGGGCTAAGCCCTTGATTTTTCCAGGAAAAGCTGAGGGTCTTCAAAAGATACATGAAATATACAGTTGTTGTCCCACCTAACTACCCTCTTAAGGATGTGTGTGTGTGTGTGTGTGTGTGTGTGTGTGTGTGTGACTCTTCTTCACATTTAGAGAAACCTAGATTGGAGCCAGATTTTCCTGGAGTTCACCAGCTTAGGACAATAATGCCGAGAGGGAAACTAAGCTTTTTGGGGTCAAGATGGATCCATGTATCTGTGAGCCCTGTGATCCTTAGACTATAGGTCACACCTTGCATTTCCATATATTTTGTACTGACTTACACATGAACTTGTTGTTTCCACAATGGGCTGGAACCCTTGAGGGCAGGGATCCTTTTTGGTTTTGTCTTGGTATTTCCAGCACCCAGCACCATGCCTAGCATAATACCAAACCCTTTAACAAATGTGTGTGGATTGATGGATTGTCCCTGTTAAAATGCAGATCCCATTGGGGGAAGGATAAAGCATGAATCCATTAAGGAGTTTTTGCTCCTTAGTAGAGGGCGTTCTTAACCTTAACCTTAACCTCTGAACATTTTGGATAAGCATTTTGATAACTCTTTCCACATAACTGGCTTCCTTTGCAATCAATCCTCTGGATTTTATTTTATGTCTTAAAACATGATTCTGAGAAGGGCGCATAAGCTTCACCAGAGTGCCAGAGAGGGCCAAAACATACACGGAAAAGGGAAGAACCCCTGCCTTGGTGTGAATTAGTTTGTCAATTCCTTCTCAAAGGGACAACCAACCGGGATGGAAGAGAGGAAAGAATGTGAAGACTCTTTCTTGTGATGGTGGGAATAGGCAGGGTGGTGCCAGTCAGCCAAGACTAAAAGGGGAGGTGAGAGGATACCAACGTTAAACTTGGCCAACTTCATGACTTTTGCCTAGGGGAACCCTCTCTCTACTGCCACCCCTCACTCCACCCCACCCCATGGACTTAATCTCTTTCTCCTCCAGTAAAACCTCTTGGCACCACCTTATTGAAGAATAGACCATGACTCGAGATGAAGGGCTGCCAGACTCCCACTCTGCCCAGGGGTTCTATGAGAAATATGAACCCAAGGAGATCCTGGGGAGGTAAGATCCTTTCCCTCAACATCCTTCCTCCATACCTCTTCGAGAACTCAGATCTTTCCATGGGTGATCTCTCTCTCTCTCTAAATCCATCCCCTACTGGGTCATTTTTCTCCTCGGAACCCTTCAGTTTGGTACTCTGGACTTCATGTGCCAGGTCAAGCAAAGGGGATAAAAACCAGGCCAGATGTATCCCCTTTTAGAGTTATTCTGCCTCTGTTCACTTGAATCTACCCTTAGGTTGGGGATGGGGTTCATTTATGGTCTGAATACATAGCTTAATGGAAAGAAACTTGGGCTGCAAGGTAGGATCGATTCATGGTATCTTTTTTTTAAGTTTTTTTTTTTTTTTTAACCTTCCATCTTGGAGTCAATACTGTGTATTGGCTCCAAGGCAGAAGAGTGGTAAGGGTAGGTAATGGGGGTCAAGTGACTTGCCCAGGGTCACACACCTGGGAAGTGTCTGAGGTCAAATTTGAACCTAGGACCTCCCCCCACCCCAGTCTCTAGACCTGGGTCTCCATCCACTGAGCTACCCAGCTGCTCCCTGATTCATGGTATCTTGGGAAGATAACTCACTTTGGATTCAGAGGACCTGAATTCAAAACCCACCCCTGATGCTTACTGCCTGTATGACCTTGGGCAAGCATTTTTACCTGTCCAAGACTCAATTTTCTCCTTTTTTTAAAATGAGGGGGTGGGACTAGCTTGCCTGTGAGGGTTCTTTTAGCCGTGGATGTATGATTTTCGTCTCAGCTCTGCTGAGGGACTTTAGATGAATGACTGGACCTCTCTGGAGTTCACTTTTCTCCCTTGTAAAATATGTCCTCTTTTGTGGGAAGCTGTCCCACTCCCTGAAGTTGCTGGGGATGCTGGCCTCGTCCCCAGCTGAGCTTCCTTTCCCAGGGGTGTGAGCAGTGTAGTGAGACGCTGTATCCACAAGCTGACCAGGAAGGAGTATGCCGTGAAGATTATCGATATCACTGCTGGCAACCTAAATCCGGAGGAGATTCAGGAACTGCGGGAAGCCACCATCAAGGAGATCGACATCTTGCGCAAGGTCTCCGGGCACCCCAACGTCAGTGAGTCCCCCCTCCGTCAGCTGCCATCCTCGGGGAGAGGGAGGATATGGGGGGTGGTTCAAGAGTCAAGTTCTGGAGTAGGAGGAGTGGGATGGGGGGGGCGGTATGAGTAGGTCTAAGAATAGTCAATCTATGTCTATACCCCACCCCCAAGATGGAGAAACTGGACAATTATTCAGATAATTCACTTCATCAATCCTTTTTTTTTTTTTTTTGCCTCAAATACCCAGGTAGTTGTATTAATTTTCTTCTTTGCATTGCCTGTATAGACCCAGCCCAGCCATCTTCCTGAGAAATGAGAACCTCAAACAGGGAACACTGACCCAAGAGAGAGATTAGCTTGGCCTTCTCCCACTGGGGCCTTTGGCCTTCTCTCTCAGTCAGGCAGGAAGACCCAGACTTCCCAGCTCTAACCCAAAGTCTCCCCCTCTTCCTTCAAAGACGCAGACAGGGCTGGCTGCAGGTAGAAATAAGGACAGAGAGTGTGGGAGCAGGTGGAAGGAGGAAGCTAGGCAAAGCTGCTGGCCAGCTGTGGGAAAGCATGAGGGAACGGCTTTGGGCACCTCCTGTGTGAGACTAACTCCCAAGCCCAGGTCAAGCCTGGTCAGATTGTGCACTAAAGCTCACTCCAGGGCTCGTGCCCCCGTCTCCCCCTCCCTGTGTCCTTCTCCCAAACAACTTCTCTGCAGCTAAAGCTTAGCTGCTCATTTCCGTTACAGTCCAGCTGAAGGACACTTACGAGACCAACACTTTCTTCTTCCTGGTGTTTGACCTGTGAGTACCTACCTGGTCCCCAAAGCTAGCCATTCTCCCAGCCAGGGGCAGGGGCGTCGGGGTGGGCTGGGGTGGGCCTCACAGGGAGCCAGTCTTTGCTTCTGCTGGAGGGAGTCTCTTCTTTCCCCAAACCCAGTTCTATACCATGGGGCTTCGTGAGCCCTGGATGTGGGCTGGGAAAAATCCATTTTCTCATCCTGATTTATCCTCTTAGCAGCAAGTCATTCTGCCTTGCAGAACCAGCAGAACCAGAACCTCAGTTTCCTCTTTTTAGAACGGGGCTGATAATAGTTGCACTGTTGATTTCAGGATGTTGTTGTTGAAAGAAAACCAACACGTTAATACTATAAAAATAGGAACTCTAATTGTGGCTCACCCAGGGGTATGTCATCCATTTTTAGCCTCTCAGGATTCAGAACTGGAAGGCGCCTTAGAAATCAGAGGATAAGGGCAGCTAGGTAGCTCAGTAGATTGAGAGTCAGGCCTAGAGACAGGAGGTCCTGGGTTCTAATCCGACCTCAGACACTTCCCAGCTGTGTGACCCTGGGCAAGTCACTCGACCCCCATGGCCCACCCTTACCACTCTTCCACCTAGGAGCCAATACACAGAAGTTAAGGGTTTTAAAAAAAAAAAAAAAAAAGAAATCAGAGGATAATAGATCCCATTTAGTTCAAATGTTTCATTATATAGAGGGGGAAACTGAGGCTAAATCAGCTCAAGCTTCTGAACAGCAACAACCAGATGGGCAAGAGTGGTATGATCTCTGGATTAAATGTCAGAAAGCTCACTGGTGCCCTTACTACTTTTCTGCCTTGGAACCAATACTTAGTATTGTTTCTAAGACAGAAGGGGAAGATTAAAAAAAAAAGACACACTAAGTGTGTAACCCTGGATAAACCACATCGCCACTTTCCTCAGCTATAAAATAAGGAACCTAGACTAGATCATTTCTGAGGTCTTTTCTGGTTCTAAATTGAGGATTCTTGGAGACTCGAACAAAAGATTTACCTGGAAGAAGGACTTCTTGGGTTCCTTCAGTCCTTCCCATCTGAATATATTTCTTTACCATCAGGAAATTCCTCCTTCAAAGAGGCTAGCATGGGTTTGTCTTGATTTAAGAAAACATTTAATTATAGCTTACGTCTTAATATTACAAAAAGATTCACCACCAGAGTCCTGGCCCTTTCCTGGAGGAGGCACTCAGGCAATGTTCATTGTTCACTAATGAAGACCATGACAGCAAATTCCCCAGGTGTATTGATAAATGGACTTAAGCATAATCTTTTAGGAGCACATCGATTACATGAAGCAAGTCTTAGAACTCTTGGGCTAGCCACTCACAATACCTCTCCCCCAATCAGCCAACCCCAGCATTTGCTTTTCCTGTCTAATAGATCTTGGCCAACTAGCAGGTACTTGGACCAGTCACTGTTCTTGGGCCTCCTTTTCCCTATCTATAAAGTAGGAATATTGATATCTACCTTTTAGGGTTATTGTGAAACTCACAGCAGATAAGGAACCTGGGAAAATTTGAAGTATAATAGAAATCGGAATTATTAATATTATCAATTCTATGAGAGACAACTTCAAAATCCCATGACTCTATTCTTGGTCTTTGACAAATGTCCATCTCCTCCTTTGTTGTCACAAGAGTCCCTGTCCCTTCGTTGGGGTGCTGAAGGTGGAATAAGAAGAGGGAATTAGGACTGAGATCCTAACCAGAGGAGCTACTTGACTTGGAGGAATTTATAGTGATAATAACCCAGAGGAAAGGACAGGGGGTGGGGAGAGGAGACCCACTCGGGTACCTTTCTGTTTTGTTTTTTTTTTTAAATTCTTACCTTCTGTTTTGCAATCAGTACCGTGTATTGGTTCCAAGGCAGAAGAGTGGTAAGGGTGGGCAATGGGGGTCAAGTGACTTGTCCAGGGTCACACAGCTAGGAAGTGTCTGAGGCCAGATTTGAGCCCAGGTCCTCTTGTCTCTGGATCTGACTCTCAATCCACTGAGCTTCCCAGCTGCCCCCCTTTTCTGTTTGTTTGTTTTTAACTAGTAAGAAACTCCTCAGTTTCTTTGGCTAGGATTAGCTGCAGCTGTTCTGGGTTCTTCATGATTTTCACAACTGCTGAGTAGGCAGCAAAGGGAGGAGTAAGGAAGGGGGCTGGGAGGGAAGTAACAGTTGAAATGTCTCATCTTCAGTAAGAGTTGTTATTATATGATCATAATACATGATCATAAATATTATATTATAATAAATGATATTATATTATATTATCATAAAAATGGCTTTTTTATGAAGCCCACCCAGAGGTGACCTGAGTGGTAGGTGTGGGGATGGGGGTCAAGAAAATATAAAAAAATCGAACCTGGGGTATCAAACCAACACCCTGACAGGGCCAGCAGTCTGACTCACGTGCCCCAAGCTGTCAACTCTGAGCCTCTTGTCCTTTTCACTCAAGTATAACTGACACATTCAGACTGGACCAGACCGTTGGTGACGTAAGTGGGGCACACAGTTGCCCATCAGCCTCTCCCATCACATTATCATCGCAGGTTGGATTAAAGCTTCCATCCAGGCATTGAGATTCTGTGGCCAGAAGTCCTCCTGAGTTTTTCTATTCTAGTGTTCTTCCATTTCCTTGGCTCCCTTTCCTTTATGCTTCCCGTCCCCTCAACCTTTCCCCCTCTGCCTAATTTGCCAGGCAGTCCACAAACATTTATGTTTGAGCTACTCTGCTCAGCACTAGAGATTCAAAGAAAGACAAAACAATCAGATACAAACTGGATCTCTTCAGGATGGATGGCAGATAACCTGAGGGCAAGGTGCCAGCTTGAAGAGGGATGGAGAAAGGCTTCTTTCTCCCTTTTTCCAAATCTTGAACCTCTGCCTCCATTTTGAGAGGCAACTTCTCTCTCTCTTTTTTTCCGGGACTTCATGTTAGTAGGCTACCATGGGGATTCTGGGACACAAGGGAGCGCCTATGATAAGAAAAAACTGGGGCAGGAGCGTCTCGTACATTCATTCTTCTGTCCCTCCAACACCTGTCTGTAGGATGAAGAGAGGCGAGCTCTTTGACTACCTCACTGAAAAAGTCACCTTGAGTGAGAAAGAAACCAGGTGAGGGGAGCTGGTCACCAGGTACTTCCTAAGCTGCTTTCCCTACCCTATTGGACCTTATTATCGTCATCATTGTCATCACCATCACCATTATTTCTATGAGGGACTGACGCTTTCTGAGGTTTGTTATTCCTCTGGTAATTGCCCGTCTCCTCCTCTGCTTCAACAAGAGTCTCTGTCTCTATTGGGGCATTGAAGGAGAAGGGAATCAGGCCTGGGACTACAACCAGAGTTTCCACATGGCTCCGGTGGGGGTAGTGATAGCAATCCGGATGTTCCTTCATATTCTAGGTACAAGGGTCTCTGATTGTGGGGAATATGCTAGGCCCTGTCCATGCCAGAGGACACGTTGGCAGGAGGCATGGCTGGGAGGAGAGGTTGAGGTTTTGCTTCTCCCCTTTATTATGGGATTAATAGCCACAGTCCCTTCGTGGAGATTGTCAGACGCTTGGGTCCTGGTCAGAAGTTTATGGACTTCAATGCAGCAGATCGGTAGAGGCTTAGGGCTCAGGGTGTTCTGAACAATGCCACTTTTCTCCTTTCTCCTTCCCTCCCTTGCACCCCTCTCCTCGACCAGGAAGATCATGCGAGCCCTGCTAGAGGTTATCTGCTACCTGCACAAGCTGGACATTGTACACCGAGACCTGAAGCCAGAAAACATCCTCCTAGATGATGATATGAATATCAAACTCACTGACTTTGGCTTCTCCTGCCAGCTGGACCCTGGAGAGAAGCTTCGAGGTGGGGCAGCCAAGACCTTTCTCCTTATTCTCTAACCTGTTGCCTGCTTCAGGTTACCTGGCTAATCCCCTGCCCTCTCCATGCTCTTCCTCACTTGAGGCTGTGAGTCTTGACTAGTGACTGGGATAAGACCAACCCTGGCATGTTTCTTGCTCTGACTATGTTGTTCTTATAGACCTTTCACCTCTCCATCCTCCTTCTCTTTGTTTTCTTCTCGTTCCACCTTCTCTGCCTTCTCTCCCCCCACCCCCAAGTTTGAGCCTTTTCCTCAATGTCTCCTTCTCTTTCTGCTCCTGCCAGAGGTGTGTGGGACTCCAAGTTACTTGGCCCCTGAGATCCTCGAGTGCTCCATGAATGACAGCCACCCTGGTTACGGGAAAGAAGTAGACATGTGAGTTGTAGGCAGGGAAGAAGGGGAGGGGTTGGTAGCAAAGAAGGGGGTCAGCATAAGGTTTGGGGGATTGGAGGCAAAGGTGGACCCTGTTGTTCTTGGAATAATGGAAGGGGAAAAATGAAGACCCCAGAATTCAAGTCAATGCATCAAGCACTGGCTATCTTGACATCAGAGAACTGAAGATGAGAATGCATCTCTCTTCTCATTAGAGAAGATAGAGAAGGAAGCATCAACTTCCAGGTGTGGCCAATATGCCCACTCGTTTGGTTTAATGTTTGTATTTTAAGGGAAGGTTCTAATTGTAGTAGTGGTAGCGGGAGGAGGAGGAGGAAATAGACACAAACAGAGGGAAAGATTGGGAAGCGAGAGAAATGTAAATAAAATAAATTTCAAAAGAAACGCTGAGCTGGTCCCTGAGTGCTGGTACCTGGTGTCTCCTCCCTTCTGTCCCCAGGTGGAGCACAGGTGTGATCATGTACACCCTCCTGGCTGGCTCTCCCCCTTTCTGGCACCGCAAGCAGATGCTGATGTTAAGAATGATCATGAGTGGCAACTACCAGTTTGGTTCCCCAGAATGGGATGACCGATCAGACACTGTAAAGGACCTTGTGAGTACTGGGCTCTCCTTTCTAGGTTGGAGCCATGATAGGGAAGAGAAGGGAGGGAGGCTGCCCGGGACTGTGGAAAGAATATTGGACTGGAAGTCAGGAAGTGTGGGTTTTAGTGTTAGTGGTATTACTTTTTTTATACATTTTTTAAACCCTTAACTTCTGTGTATTGGCTCCTTGGTGGAAGAGTGGTGAGGGTGGGCCATGGGGGTCAAGTGACTTGCCCAGGGTCACACAGCTGGGAAGTGTCTGAGGCCGGCTTTGAACCCAGGACCTCCCGTCTCTAGGCCTGGCTCTCACTCCACTGAGCTACCCAGCTGCCCCCAGTGGTATTACTTTGATGTGTGATCACTTTTGTGCCTCAGTTTCTTTATCTGTCAAATGAGGCGATAGATTAGATAATCTTCAGGGTCCCATCTGCTCTGATGCTCTTTAAATCTCCTCTGCCATTTAAAGGCCTTCTGTATCTATTTGTCTCCTTTCTCTCTGTCTCTCTCTCGTATATATTTATATCTATCATCATCTATTGCTATGTATATTCTTATATTCTTGTCCAGCTAGCTAGCTCTATCTATGCATCTGTCTCGTGCCTGTCTGTCTTATCTATATCTCTGCAGCTTCTCTTTCTAGCCTGATTTCACATTACTCCTCATGCACTCTTTTCCAGACCACATACTATTCCTCATATATGGATGGCCTCCAGCGGCTTCCCCTCCCCAATTCTTATCCCTGTGCCTTTCTTTGGAGCCTTTTCCCTTCTCACTCTCAGAATTCCTAACTCCTGGCAAGGTTCACATCACAAGCCATAGTCTAAGAAGTGATATTAAACTCAAATGCAAACATTGACTTAGAAAACCACAAACGGACATTTTCTGTGTTATATTTTTACTTGTTTTATTAAATATTTCCCAATTAGATTTTTTTCTTTTCTTTTTTTTAAACCCTTTACTTCTGTGTATTGGCTCCTTGGTGGAAGAGTGGTAAGGGTGGGCAATGGGGGTCAAGTGACTTGCCCAAGGTCACACAGCTGGGAAGTGTCTGAGGCCAGATTTGAACCTAGGACCTCCCATCTCTAGGCCTGGCTCTCCATCCACTGAGCTACCCAGCTGTCCCCCCCCCCAAATTAGATTTTAATGTGAGTAGACCTTCACTCTGAATGCTGCATGGGGTCCTCAGGGCACATTTCTGACACCTTTGCTCTAGAGAAGTCCTTTCTCTAACCCTTCCAGTCGATAATACTCTCCTTTCTTCCCTACTCAAATCAACTTGTAATTTTTTTAACCCTTGCCTTCTGTCTTAGAATCAATGCTAAGTATTGGTTCCAAGGCAGAAGAACTGCTAAGAGCTAGGCAAAGGGGATGAAGTGACTTCCCCAGGGTCACCCAGCTAGGAAGTATCTGAGGCTAGATTGGAACTCAAGTCCTCCCAACTCCAGGTCTGGCACTCTATCTACTGTGCTACCTAACTACCTCCACCCTGTATTTAGTTTTATAGAATCATAGATTTAGATATCAAAAGGACCTCAGACACCATCTAGTCCAACCCCTACGTTTTACAGATGATGCCGAGGCTCAGAGTCATCCGATTTCCCCCAAGTCACAGAGGACAGTGGCAGGATTTGAACCTGATCCTCTGACTTAAGAGCTAGTGTTATTTCCACAGTACCAGGATTCATTACTTTGTATGTTGAGCATTCACTTGTCTGTACAACCATTTCATCCTCGCAGTAGAATCCATGCTGCACGAGGGCAGAGACAGTTTTAGTTTTTGTCTTTATATTCCTAGGATGATGCTTTGGCATTCATGTTAATGGAATGAACCAATGAATGAATAGTTCCGCTCTGGCTAGGACTGGGATCTCAGGGAAAGGAGGGTCTGCTGTGGATTTTTCATGGAAGGAGGGGGACAATAAGCTGTGGTTGGACGGGGCTCTGCCTGGAGATAGAGGAGAGCTGGACATGGAGGGAGGAAGGACTCGCCTATTTTCCCAATGCCACATTCTCTCCATGGTTCAACCAGTATATTGTGGCGTGGTCAGACGTCCCCGTCAGTGCTACTGAGGGGGAACCCTTTGGCTCCTTCCAGATCTCTCGCCTCCTGGTCCTGAGCCCGCAGCAACGGTGTACAGCTGAGGAAGCCCTGGCTCACCCCTTTTTCCAGCAATACGTGGTCCAGGAAGTCCGTCACTTCAGCCCCAGGGGCAAGTTCAAGGTAGAGACCTTTTGGCTCCCATTCCCTCTGTAGAACTTGGCTCTCAAAGAAACTGCCACTCATTGGCCCATTCTGGGTCTCCCCCGCCTTCTCGCATCTCGTTCTCATCTGAACTCCCCCTCTCTGCAGTTGTAGTCTTTCTGGCCTCAGAGTGGACTCCAGAAATGAGCTGAGAGTTCCTCTTGTCTGATTTCTACCCCCCCCCCCACACTGGAGGAACATTCTCTGAGGGGGTGTGTGTGGGGGAGATGATTCCCCTACATCTAAGACAGGCTGGAAGGGGCAAACCTGACTTCCTAGACAGCCCTCCACCTGCCCAATCCAAAAGGCTGCCCGTTCTATTGGGAAACAGTGGCATTTGAGTATTGGTACTGGAGAAGGAAGCCTCACGCAGCCAGATTCAGGCTGGACCAAGGAGCTTCTGAGATCCTTTCTGATTCTTGGAGATTGGATGCTTACTCTAATGGGGAATATAGGCAAGTAACTTCCTTGCTTTGGCCTCAGTTTTCCCATTTAGAAAATGGGCATATGAATACAGTCTTGACTTCCCTGGTTGATTGGTAGGAAAATACTTTGAAAACCTGAAAGCAGCATAGAAATGTGGATAAGGGTGAGGGATTAGTGCTCATTGGGGGTCTCTCTCCATCACTGCAGGCTGGCACTTCCTCCTTAGAGAGTTATCTAGAGAGAGATGAAGTGACTTGTCCAGAATCATCCAGCCAGGATTTGTCCAAGAAAGATCTTGAATCCAGCCTTTTGGGGCTCAGAGGTGTTAGCATCTCCTTTCAGGGAATCATCCATTTGGAGCTGGGAGGGGCCTTGGGTGAAATTTAGGTCAACCCACTAGTTTTACTGAATAATTGAGGCACAGAGCAGTCAGGGTGGTCACTGGTCATAGTGACAGAGCTGGAATTTGAATCTAGGACCTCTGACCTCTCTTTTCCAATCCATCGCTCCTCCGATGTAGGGAGGTTCCCCCAGGGAAGGGGAGAAGGGGGTCCCCTGGGTCCCCCCACTGTGGTCTTCTGTCCCTCTTCTGCAGGTGATTGCCTTGACTGTGCTCGCCTCCGTCCGAGTCTACTACCAATACCGGCGCATGAAGCCAGTGACTCGAGAGATTGTACTCCGAGACCCCTATGCGCTGAGACCACTGAGGAAGCTCATCGACGCCTGTGCCTTCCGCATCTATGGCCACTGGGTGAAGAAGGGCCAGCAACAGAACCGGGCTGCGCTCTTCGAGAACACTCCCAAGGCTGTGCTCCTCTCCCTGGTTGAGGAAGAAGGATTCTGAGTGCCTCTGGAGCCCAAACCCCAGGGCCGTCTGCCACCGGCTGGGTGACTTTGGCTGAGTTACTTGCCTTCTCTGGGCCCTGGAAGTTCCTCGGGGCTCCCTGCTTCTCCCAGGCTTCCCCAGGGATTTGGAGGTGTGGAGTAGAGCCCAAGGAGGCAATTGAGTCTTTGCTGAAGGGCACCCACTAGAGATGCCCCTTGTGCTGGCTTGAATTTCCTCCTTGTTGAGTCTCACTGTTGGGGATGGGAAGCAGGATGTCCCCCTGGCCACTAATTAGGAGCTCAATCTCAAGATGGAGGGCAAGAGCAAAAGGGGGGTCAAGCTGGAAATGGGAGTCTCAGCCTTCTGCTCAGACCTCTCTGAGAAGCCCAGGCCCTTTGCCCACCTCCGTCCTGCCAGACAGCATACAGTAATAGAAAATGTCCTGGATTAGGAGTCTGGAAAACTCACTTCTAGTCTAGATTCTGCTTCTGACTAGTTTTGTGCCCTGGGGCCAGTCACTGCCCAATTCTGAATCTCAGCTTTCCTCAACAGCCAAATGAGGGTTTGACACAATGGCACTAGGAGTTCCCTGAGAAAATGTCAGTGCTCCTGCTGTTTCCCTCTTTCATATGTGATAGCCAGAGCTAGAATATGAAATATGTGTCTGAAAACTAATATTACATATCAGAAAGATTAATTGTTTTTTTTCTTTTTTTGTAAAAAGAGGCTTCATTTAATCTGTTCTGCTCTAAAATGTTCCTGACATCCTTGGCCACCCCTTTATTCTCAGAGAATGTTTCAGAGTCTCAGATCCTATTCCTTCCACACATTGAAACATTAATTTTGGGGTTTGACAATCAATATCGAGGCTCAGATTCGAAAATTGTTGCTAAATTAGTTTGAGAAATTTTGCATTCTGTGGTATCCACTGTTCATCCTATTTCTGACCACCTGTGATGATTGCCCACGGGCTTTCAGATTCTTTATCCAATAGGCAGGTGACCCTGCAGTCAATATTGAGGGCTTGGTTTCCTTGAGTTGGTGGTGGTCCTCGTCCCATAGGCCTGGATCAATCATTGCTCTTCCCACAGAGGACCCGAGTGGGAGTGCTGGTGAGGTGATAGATGGGCTAGAAGGAGGGACCGTAGTTGTGGTGGAGGGCGTAGCCCCATCTGTCCTTGAGGTTCTGTTAGCAGAGAGTTCTGGTAGACCATAAGGACAGAGGCCACAGTGGTTTCTTGTCTTGTCTCTTGGCAATTGTTCACCGCTTTCCAAGTAGAGAGTCTGGTTGACATCATGGCAGAACCCCAAGTGGTCCAAGGCAGTCTATAGTAGAACCTCTCTGTCATCAACTGGGTGAATGAGTCAGGACCTGGGACAGCACTTCCACACAAACCCTTGATGTCCCCATACTCTGAGGCTGAGGGAGGAAATCAGGAAGGTGATGGCTTTTTTGATTTATCCTCATCTTGAAGCTCATCCTAGAGTCAAAGTCGTTTTGATGATTTTATAAACAAAATTATATACTCTTGGGTAAACTACTTCCTTTTGGTGAGCCTTAGTTTCCTCTTTTGTAAAATGGTGATGGTGGACGAGGTAATCTCAAAGTTTCCTTCCATCCTGAAGATTCTAAAGTTCACATGTACCAGAACCAGGGTTTGGTCTATAATGGAACAGACCAGACCAGAGATGACTCCGGCGTAGGCCCTCATCATCACTTCATGCCTCTACCATTGTGTCAGCTTGCTGGTTGGTATCTCTGCCTCAACTCTCTTCCCTCTCTAGTCTTCTCCTCTTAGCCATCAAATTGCTAGTCTGACAATGTTATCATACTATTCCCTAAAAGTCAATGGCTCCCCATTGCCTCCAGTATCAAATATAAAATCCTCTCTTTGGCTTATAAAGTCCCGGGCAAACTGCCTCCTTACCTTTGGAGGACTCTTACACCTTACATCCCCCTCCTCCACGAACCAGTGACATCTCTTTGCTCTTCCTGGCTGGCCTAGAACTTCCTTCATCTTCATGTCCACCTTCTTGGTTCCCTTAAAGTCTCAGCTAAAGTTCCATCTTCTGCAAGAAGTCACTTCTGGTCCCCCTCAATACCGGTGCCTTCCCTCTGTTGATTATCTGCAATTTGCCCTGTACAGTGTGTCCCAAAAGACTTTGAGCAGTTTTAAGCTTCAGTAGTTTAGGACCAAGTTAAGGCTTTTGGGGTACCCCGTGTATAAACACACCCTTTTTATTTGGTGGTTTGCATGTTGACTTCCAAATTAAATTGTGAGCTCTTTGAGAACAGGGACTGCCTTTTGACTTTCTTGGTATCCCCAGAACTTAAACAGTAGGCACTTAATTAATTACTAGTTGGAGTCAGGGAGAGGAGATGTGGGTTTGAATCCTACTTCCAACACTGACCAGCCTGGATGATCGTGGGTAAAAGTTCCTCGTCTTTCTGCATCTTGGCTTTCTCTAAAGTAGAATGATGATAGCACCCATAATTCCTCCCCTTCCAGGCTTGGCAGGAGACTTACAGGAGAGCACAGATCCAGAGCTAAAAGGGTCCTCTGAGACCATCTGATCAGTGGGGTTCTCTAAGTGGGGTCCTCAGACCCCTGAGGTCTTTGAAGTCAAAACTATTTCCATACTAATACTAAGCTGTTATTTGCCCGTTAAGATGCTCCTCCCATGTCAAGCTGTACTTCTGGGAGAAGCCAGATTTTCTGCACATCCTTCAATTGGAATCACATACCACAACTTCTTGCAAACACAGTAAGAGTGAATGAACAGGCAGATAAGAGAATCCAGCTGTCCTCGATGAAGCCAGATACTAAAGAGATTTGCAAAAAAATGTGTAAAACAATGCCACTCTGCTCGCTAGATTTTTTTTGTTTCGGAAGATAGAATTATTTTTCATAAAAATATGTTCTGTTAACATATAATGGTTTTCATTGTTATTTTTGAATGAATTAATAAACATTTCAAACACTTCTCAGTTTTAATTTCTAATTGACAGATGGAATCCACATAAACAAAAGCTCTTTGGGATCCTCAGTCATTTTTAAGAACTTTATGTAAAGGAGTCCTGGAACCAAAAAATTAGAACTGCTAATCTTGTTCAACTCCCTCATAATACAGATGAGGAAACTAAGGTTCAGAGAACTTTAAGGACTTGCCCAAGGTCACCCAGAGAGTAGGCAGCATTTGAACTCAGGTCTTCTGCCTCCAGTCAATGCTCCTCCCACTCAGCTGTTGATGGATGACATCTGTAGATCTCAGAGCAGTAGATAAATGCCCATTATGTTTAGCTTGCCTATGTCTAGGGGAGGCCTCAGAGCAAAGGAAAATCCTCAGCTGCTGTATTTTAAAGGCATCTGGCTATTTATGTAACATCATAGGATCTCATCTGGGGAGCGTCTCCAGGCTGGATGATAAAGCCCTTTAAATGACTGAAAGCCTTCACCCGGCTGCCAAACAATATTTCACGGCCCCTGGAGGCAGCTCTGTGCCTTCATGAAGGCAGTGTTTACAAAAAGTAAATGTCTCATAAATAATCAAGTGGATTCTTGAATATTTCAGCATCCTGCCTCCTGGCATGGGATCTGAGAGACTCATCCTGTAAGCCGCAGCTTCCAGCCACACCTGGCCTGCTGAGCCCCCAGGACGGGAGAGAGGAGCACACATCTACCCTGACACCCCTTCTCTAGGCTCGGGACCATCTGCTTTTCTCATAGACTGAAGGATTCTAGGATTTTGAGCTGCAAAAGATTGTAGATCTAAAAAGGACTGTAGGGGTCGTCTAGACCACCTCCCCTCATTTTACAAATAAGGAAACTGAGGCTGAGTTACCAGTCCAAAGTCCTATGGGTAATAAGCGACAGAGTTGAGATTTGAGCCCAATCCCCTGGGCCAAAATCCAACATCCTTTCCTTTATGCCAAGTGGGAAGGGCAGGAGTTGCCTTGACAACAGGAAAAAAGAAACCCAACTTCCCAACGATTAGAGTTGTCCCAAAGTGGATTCATCTTCCTTAGAAGATGGTGATCCCCATCTCTTTAGAAGTCTCCAAGCAAAGACTGACCAACCACTTCCTTTGGTGTATGACTTAGATGGCTGCCTTAGCCCTAACTGGAAAGTTCTGTGATTCTGTAAGAAGTTCAGCTGAGATTGGAGCCCACATCCTTCCCCTCGGAGATCTCCTTCCATTTACACCGTAGATATCGTGCAAGCCCACAAGTACCGGCGTGGATTCATCTCCCCGACCAGAATGGGAGCTCCTCCGAGACAAGGACTGGCGCCGTCGTCCCTTCTGTCCCCAGTGCCCGGCCTCTAGTAGATGCTCTTTGAGTGTTGGATACTCTCTACGGTCTCGAAATCCTCTGTTCTCGTCCCTGCATCATGCTGTATTAGGAAAAGTCTGGCTGACCGTGGGTCAGTCTTTTGGAAGTAGGTCGTCTTCAGGAGAGCCGATGAGAACCCATCATCCTGGGGGTTCCTGGGCCAGTCAGACGTCCAGACTTCCCATAATGTTTGTAGTTTGGTGGAAAGTTCTGGTGGTAGATCTGGTATAGGCTAAAGGCACAAGTATAATCTTCCAGGGCTCCAATTTATTGCACAGACATAAACAAGAAGTATTATTGGGTAGGAGAAAGAATACTGGATCAGAAGCCAGAAGACCTAGCTTCAAATTTGGGCTCTTGTATTTATTACCCATATGGCCTTGGGAAAATCACTTCACTTCTCTGGGCCTCAGTTTCCTTATTTTTAAAATGGGAATAATGAAAGCACCCAGAAAGGACTACAGATTCTGAAAGTGGCTCAACATACTATTGTTGAAGCTAGTGGGAGAGTTTTACTAGATCTGTTCATTCTTTAAAACAAAATAGCCTTACTGTCCATTTTAGAATCAATACTAAGATTTAGTTCCAAGGCAGAAGAGCAGTAAGGGCTAGGCCAGTGGTTCCCAAACTTTTTTGGCCTACTGGCCCCTTTCCAGAAAAAATATTCCTTAGCCCCCTCAAAATTAATTTTTAAAAATTTTAATAGCAATTAATAGGAACGATAAATGCACCTGTGGCTGTTTCGTCCTCCTGGATTGCTGCAGTACCCACCAGGGGGTGGTGGCGCCCACTTTGGGAATCAGTGGGCTAGGCAATGGAGGTTAAGTGACTTGCCCAGGGTCACACAGCTAGGACGTTTCTGAGGCCAGATTTGAACCTCCCATCTCTAGGCCTGACTCTCAATCCAAGGAGACATCAAGCTTTCCCCCATTTACTTTTAAATTTCTTCCTCTTGAGCACTTGACAGATGGTAGAGAAGATGCCTCTCATTGACACTGATATGGCAATCAGTCAATCTACAAACATTTACTAAATGTCATCTACACTCCAGATGCTGTGCTAGGTGTTGGAAAGGAGAAGACAAAAATAAAATTATCCCTGTTCTCTTGGAGTTTATATTCTATCATTATAAACAATATATAAATAAATATGTGAATTTCTTGGGACAAAGTAAAATAATCATATTAACTGACTTATTGATAAATAGATTAAGAGATTAAGCCTGTCTCGAGCAATGGGGTAAGTACTGGGGACACAAATATAAAAATAAAGTTATTGGGGGCAGCTGGGTAGCTCAGTGGAGTGAGAGTCAGGCCTAGAGACAGGAGGTCCTAGGTTCAAACCCAGCCTCAGCCACTTCCCAGCTGTGTGACCCTGGGCAGGTCACTTGACCCCCATTGCCCACCCTTACCACTCTTCCACCTATGAGACAATACACTGAAGTACAAGGGTTTTAAAAAAAAATAAAGTTATTAAGGCAATCTGGGGGCAGTGAGGTGGCTCAGAGGATTGAGAACCAGGCCTGGAGTCAGGAGGTTCTAGGTTAAAATATGATCTCAGATACTTCCTAGCTGTGTGACCCTAGGCAAGTCACTTAACTCCAATGGCCTAGCTCTTGTTTCTCTTCTGTCTTGGAAATGATACTAAGACAGAAGGTAAGAGTTAAAAAAATCCCCAGATAATCCTAGTCCTTGAGACGCTTCCATTCTAATGGGGGAAGATAATTCATAAAGGAGAGCTGGAGTAGGGCATGAATCTGATGGCCAGGCAGTGAGGTGGAGCAAGATAAGGGAAAAAATCAGTATTATATCACTTATACAATATATCTTACAACTTATAACAGTAAGTCTTATTAAGGAACTCTTCACACAAGACACGTTCTTTTACTGCAATGATTTGTTTTGCATAATTTGAAAGGAAGGAAAGAAACATATATTAAAATGTCTACTATGGGCCAGACACTTTATATATATTCTCTCATTTAATCATCACAACAGCCTTGAGAGGTGTTCAGTTTCCAGTTAAGAAAATTGAGATAAAATGTCTTTTCCAGATTTATATAGCTATTAAGTTTCAAATTCAGGTCTTCTTGACTCTAGTCCCAGCACTTCATCCACTACATCATCTAGGAGGCCACTGAATGCACAAGATTTTGATTCTTTAATCTTCATCACAAAGCTATACTTTTATCACAATTTCATAGGTTCATCTTGGACTTTTTCCGACAATGGTTTTGACCTAGTCTTAAATGAAAAAAAAAAGAGCTTTATCAGCAAAAACAATCATTTTCCAGTATCGAGTACTCCAGTCTTTGTATTGTCTTGCCCATGACAAGTCTTTTTCTTTATATTAAAAGTTAGAAAGTTTTTTCTTGAGGTTTTTCTAGCTTGTATAGTAGAAGAATCAATCACTGTCTGTCCAGCTGCCAGGGTCCCCTTTATGGGCTTTCTGAGGATTATTAGGCTTTTGGCTTCCTTTTTAATTTAGATGGCACTTTCCTTTGTACTTTGGTGAGACTGATGGTTTCATCGTGAACTTGAGTGATTCTTGACTTTATCACATATAAAGCTGAAATGAAATGCATTCCACAGTCACTGAAATGTTTTCCTCACAAACCATATGTTTTATATATTTCCTCTGAGCAATATTAAATAGAAAGAGTGCTCATCTTAGAGTTAGGGAGATCTGGGTTCACATCCTACCTCTGACACTTGGAAACTCAGTTTTCTCATCTGTAAAATGAAAGGTTTACTATGAGCCTATGAGACTTAGAGTTAAAAACAGTAAAAGAGAACAATGAAACATGTATATGGAACCAAATTTGGCAAGCAACAGTGAACTAACTAAAAATGGGAAAAACCAACTCAAGGCCAGGTTTTTTGAGTCAGTCTACTGTCAGTAGAAGCACACGCCCATGACCATTGTTGGCACAAAATGAAACAGTTTTTAACTTTTGCTCATTCCTAGTCGTCTGCACATTGCTGTAAATATATACAATTATAATGACAAGAATAACTAGCAATAATAATAGTTATGGTAAGAGGAGTCACCCACTAGAGGGAGAATCTAATTTAAGTATAATGGGTGATTGACCAATGATGGCCCAATCCCTATGAATAGACACATCCTAACATAATTTTTACATGGACTTTAGGGTATATGTAAGCATGCTATGACTGGTTCCTGCCCACTAAAGGCACGGGAAGGAGAAGACCTCTTTTAGTGACCACAAAGTCAGAACTGAATTTGAGTACAAAAGATTCTCAGAAGAGCAACACAGATCCTTTTCCCTATTGGGTGAACTACTGTGGGACTCTGGGTTGGCGAAGGATGATGATAATGCTTTCTGGACAAGATCATGATGTAATCCTATCTCTTTAGATGGTTTATTTTCTCCACACTGGCCAGTGTAATCTCAGAACTTTGGAATATATCTAACTTTGGAATGATTTCCAAAGCCCTTTCTAGAAAGAAGAACATTAGATATGGGGTCAGTGGATTTGGGTTCAAATCTTGTGTTTCTCACCTACCAATATTGGATCCATGGAATACTTTGACATCTTGGCGTGGAATTTTACAGTCCCTAGTGCAATCAGTGGACATGAGTGTCTCATTGGTTGTGGGCCATGTGGGAAGATCTATATTTTGGGGGGCTACAGCAGGGAAAACACAACCTTCTCCAAAATGGTCCAGGCTTATGACTATGAAAAGAACAAGTTGTAGTCATCTGGGCAAAAGGTGAGGAAGATCTGAACTAAGTTGCTAGCTGTGCGGCTGGAAAGAAAAAGTCAAATGTGAGAGACATCAGAGAGTCAAGAATGGCAAATTTGGGCATTATGTGGGGCAAGAGAGAGGAAAGAGGCAAAGAACAGGCTAAGGTTACAAACCTGGAAAAAGAGGAAGACTAGAACTAAAGTTATAGGGCGCCACTGAAGCCATCTCGTCCAATCTATTCATTTTATAAATGAGGAAAGTGAGGTCCAAAGAAATTAAACCAACTTGCCCAAGGTCATATATACAAATACAGGTAAATATTCCTGCGATAACCTTAGGGAGGTCCGTCCCTTTGATCCACTTGTACATCAATCCAGTCAAACCAGCTTTCTCTCAGTCTCTACAGCTTTGTGCTGGCCATACCCCAGACCTGGAACATAATCCTTCCTTTCCTCTGCTTCCCAGAGTCCTTCTTGAAGATCCAGGTCAAACACCATCTTCTGCCTGGTCTTTCTCAACTCCTTTCTGAAGCTCCTTTATCTTGTATTTCACTCCTTTGTAATTATTCTCTCTATATTCCGTAAACAATCCCCCTTAGGATGTAAGCTCCTAGAGGGCAGGGATTGTCTTTTTTTTTTTTTTTTTTTGGGGTGTGTGTGTGCTTTCCTGTATTTGTGCTTAGCACAATACCTGGAACATAGTAGGGGCTTAATACATATTTGTTGCTTTGTTGGATAAGGATCCACGTCAAGATTCCAGAGCAGTTTCTTCCCTTGAACGCTAGGTGGAAGTCATTCTCTACGTTTCATCGGCTGAGCTCAGCCTCTCAAACCAACAGAGAGGAATTCAGATTACAGGAGTGCTGGAAGGGCTCTTGGAAACCACAAAGTCCAGTCGCCTTGTTTATAGCAGAGGAAGATGAGGCCCAGAAAGGGAAAGCATCAGCCACTCCCTGGTGGGTTCTGGGTTCCGTCTCCTGCAATTTTTCCATTTGGGTCCAAGGGACGTCTTGGCTGACTCCTGCTAAACCTCTTGGCTGACATCTTTGGTGGAAATACTGGAGAGCTGGAAGGGAATTTGGAGATCATCTCATCCAACTCCCTAATCGCTTCCTGTCTTCTCTCACCAACTCTGCAGGGCTCAGCAATGAGCTCTCCAGAGCCACTTGGGGGAAAAATAATCGGGACGGTGGGTTTGCCTTTCAGAGTCTCCCTCATTCACGATGTCTCCTGTTTGCTTCCCTCGTCCCCCATTGGTGGATGGAGACCTAACACAAGCCTCTGAATAGCAATAAAATATTGAAATAATAAAGATAAAACAGAGGAGATATTCCTTCTCTTTACATTCAAGGCATTCACCCATTCTGAATTGAGCTTGGTGTAGGGTGTGAGATGTTGATCTAAGCCTCATCTCTCCCATGTTGTTTTCCAATTTTCCCAGCAGTGTTTGGAGATATTCCTTCTCATGCGTATGGGAAACAGTAGAAGGAGGAGTGAATTTAGTGTCAGGGGACCCAAGTTCAGTCCCTGGTACTTATTACTTTATTGATTGTGGGCAAGTGACTTTGCCCCACTGGACCTCAGCCTCCTTATCTGTAAAATGAGAATATTGGACTGGATGGGCCCCAGGGTCCCCTTTTAGCTATAGAGTTATGAGACTATGACTGTAACAAATTACTTCATCTTTTTTGCCTCAATTGCATCATCTGTAAAATTTTTGGTTGACCTCTGGGGTCCTCTTCCTCCAGAGTCAGAGGACCTGCATTCAAATCCCGATGCTTACGGCCTGTGAGACATTGGACAAGTCCTTTACCGTCTGGTCCTTCATTTCTTTATCTGTAAAATAGGAGTGTTGGACTCGACTAGATGGCCTCTGAGGTCCACGCCAATGCTAGAACTAGGATCCTGCGGTGTATACTCAAACTCGTATTAGACTATAAATTCACTGAAATCAGAGACGGTGCCATTTTCTACCTTTGTGACTCCATTTCCTTCTTCCTGTAAAAGCCTCTTTTTTAAAAATTATTTTTAATTCAAATATATTTTCTTTTCTCAATTACACGTAATAGCAATTTTTAACATACGTGTTCTGAAATTCTAAGATTCCAACGGTCTCCTTCCCTCCCTCCCCTCCCCTCCCCCTTTTGGAGATGGTAAGCAGTTTGATCTGGACTAGACGTGTGTTATCATGGAACACGGGCTTCCATATTGGTCACTGTAGTAAGAGAATACTCTAAATCCCATTTGTGAAAAAGCCTCCCTTTGATGAAACGGAAGCATGAGGGGGCAATGGGGTAGCTCAGTGGATTGAGAGTCAGGTCTAGAGATGGGAGGTCCTAGGTTCAAATCTGGCCTCAGACACTTCCCAGCTGTGTGACCCTGGGCAAGTCACTTGACCCCCATTGCCTACCCTTACCTCTCTTCTGCCTTGGAGCCAATACACAGAAGTGAAGGGTTTTTAAAAAACACGGAAGTATGAGAAATGGAGGCCCTGAAGGTTCTATTCAAATCCAAGCAGTGTTACAATACCTGAGTAAGGCTTCCTGGGCATTGGCGGGAGGCCTCGGACAAGAAATGGAGCTCTGGACATGGTGCTAGACATGGGAGTCAGGAAGACTTGAACTGCCATCTTGCTTTTGACACTGAGTATCTGGGGGATTATGGGTGGACCAGTAGCTTCTCTGAACCTTAAGCAGTTCCCTAAGACTTCTTCATAAAATGAGTGATAAGAGGGGCAGCTATGTGACTTGGTAGATAGAGAACCAAGCCTAGAGATGAGACATCCTGGGTTCGAATCTGGCCTCAGACACTTCCCAGCTGTGTGACCCTGGGCAAGTCACTTAACCCCTACTGCCTAGCCCTTACTGCCCTTCTGTCTTGGAACCAATACTTAGTATTGACTCCAAGACAAAAGGGATGGGTTAACAAAATTTGATTGTTTGTTGACTGACTGATTGATGAGGAGGGGTCAGGGAACCTTCCTGGTTGAGCTGGGCCTTAATGGGTGGGTAGGCTGAGGGCTTTGGCTTTGATCTTCTGGGTGAACTCTCTGAATTTGGAAATATTGATTGCTGAAGTCTCTCCTAGAACCACCAGATGTCTCTCTCGCTGCATAGAAGAACGATGGCCAGCCATCTTTGTCTAGAACAGAGGGGACCAAACTTTCTTGCCAGTCAGGGCTCGTTTTCCTCTCCCGATGTGTTTGCTTGGAGGTTTTTCCCCAGGAAGATTTCTTGGCTCCTGTAGGTTCCTGGGTCAGGTCAGGTTATGAATATCCCGAGGAAGTAAGAAGGGGGAAATCTGGGAGTGTCCCAAGTGGAGGGAGGATCGGAACGGATGACTCTTGGGCTACAATGGGCAAAGGGTTGCGTGGTTGTGTTAGAGACAAGCCTTATGACTGACTCTTGAGTGGAAGGCAGGATCTGACCCATCAGCCCACCTTTGGGTGGGTTGATCACATACCCCAAGGCATGCCGGCCTGTTTGGAGGTTCAGGGTTTTGGGAGCCAGAAGAAGAAGGTTCAATTTCCGTAAGTCACTCTCCCTCCTGGACACTCAGTATCCTCCTGGAGGAAACAATACTTGCCCTATTTCTTTTCATTAATGCCCCTAACATTCTATAGAAAAGGGAATTATTAAGGGTAGGACTTAGGGAGGTGGAGAGGACCCCGGAGAGTATGCCAAACAAGGGGCCATTTATGGCCCAAATGGCCAAGTTAGAATGTACTAAATGACATCTGTAGATATTTAGTCAACTTATAGATTGGAATGTTAGATATACAGAGGATAGGAGGACGGAAGGGTAGGCAGGGCCCAGCTTGTGAAAAGCTTTAATGCCAGGATGAAGGGTTTGTCCTTTATTTTTAGGCATTTGCACTGCTTATGGGAGGGAGCCAGTAGGGCACAGTTAGGGCAAAGAGTGGTAGTGCTTGAGTAAGAAGCCTTGGCTTCAAATTCTACCTCTGATGTTCACTAGCCGAGTTATCTGGGGCGGATTGCCTACTCTTTCCTGGCCTCAGTTTCCTCTTCTGTAAAGGGAAGGGATGGGACTAGTTGGTCTCTGAGGTTCCAGTTCTTGATCTCTGACTCCACAAAATGGAAGCCCACGTGATTTCATTTCTTTTTTTTTTTAAAACCCTTAACTTCTGTGTATTGGCTCCTAGGTGGAAGAGTGGTAAGGGTGGGCCATGGGGGTCAAGTGACTTGCCCAGGGTCACATAGCTGGGAAGTGTCTGAGGTCAGATTTGAACCCAGGACCTCCCGCCTCTAGGCCTGGCTCTCAATTCACTGAGCTACCCAGCTGGCCCCTCCCCACGTGATTTCTCTGGACGTCCCATGAGGACCAGAAGGGGTCTATCTTGAAGGTCTGAAGATTCGTCTGAGGTCAGATTCCAAAGCAAATCTTGCTTCTGTGTAGGTCGGATTCCCTCTGGTTCTGAATAGGCACATCTTGAAGTTCTTTGTGTGTATTTTGGACTGCCTCTGAAGTACTTCGGTAACAGAGCAGGTATCGTGGGGAGGGCGACTCCTTAAAGATATTACTTTATCGCTTTGTTCCTCTGCTGTGTCTCTCCTGGGTTTGGGCATCGGGGCCATATTTGTGCCATAAGGGAGTTGGGCAGGATTTCTTTCTATTCTTGCAAATAATTTACATAATATTGGGACTAATTTCCTTGAATGTTTGATAGAATTCACTTATACATCATCTGGTTTGGCATTCCCTCCCCAAAATGTTAATATTTAAAAACTCTTCCTTAAAAGGATGAATGAGTTTCTCCAAGTGTTAAACCAAGACTAATTCTATGCAGAGCACTTCTCATAGTGCCAAGACGCTACTCTTCCCCTCCTCAGAGAGAGGGAATGTTGGCCCAAACTTCCCCTCCTTGTAGAAATAAAGGTCTCCTTTGGAGCAGGGTTGGGGGAGAAGAGGCTAGAATTATGTCTCTCTCTGCTCCCTTAGATAGTGTTAGTCTAGGGGAGATACTTGGGTCACTTGTGATTGTCTTGTCATTTTGGGGTTCTTGCCAAATACCAATGCCACGATGACTGCCCATAGTAAATAACAAAGAAATGCCTTTATCCAAGTAGAGCAAAATAGAAATCAGAGAAGGTATAGATACAGGAATATCAACTAAATAAATACCGAGTGAAGGAACTCTCCTATTGGGATCCAAGTTAGTGAGCTCATCTAAGAGATTGTTCTTGATCCTAACCAAGGGAAAACTCCCTTAAGCTTTTTTTTTTTTTCATTCATTCATTCATTCATTCATTTTTCATTCATTCATTCATTTTTTCATTCATTCATTATTCAAATAACATTTTGGAGTGCCATCAGCTAGTTCTTGGTCTCACACGGAAATACAGGATCTTGGCTAATGATTGGTATTGTCCTTGGGCACTTCCAACTCCCCTCAAGTTTCCAGTGTAGCAGGTTGAACGTAGGGACATGATGAAGTGTGCCAACGACTCCCATGTCTTCCCAGAGTCTTTCTCCTTGAGCGCCATGAAGCGTGGTTGGCCTCTTCCATCATTTCTCTTGAAGCTGGAAGCTAGAAGTGCCTCACTGCCTGAAGAGCTTGAATCTTGAGAAGACCCAAAGGGCTCTGGGCTCGAAGAGTCCCAAAGAGGACTGAAGCTCTTACCTCTCACCAACTTCACCTCCCGCCTCGTGCAGGGCAGGCATTCATCTCCACCAGTAAGGAGAAGGTCCCATACCAAAGGGCTTTGGGACAGGAGTTACGTTCAGATATCCTCCCAGGGGGTCAAGCATCCCCCGCTGTATTCGGCCCCCCAAATGTCAGTCCAACAAGGGCCTGATTTCCTTATCTAGGCACTCTCAGAACACATTGTATAGACCTGGTTGGGTCTCTGACTTTCTCCAGGAACTCAGCTTGGGAAAATGTTGTTGCTTATGTATACATAATAAAGGCATGAAAGTGGCTGGGGTGGACGTGGAAGAAAGCGATCACGACCCTTGGCCTTGGTTTTTTGTCTCTATTCCTCAATGCTGCTGCTTGGGAACAAGAGCTTTGGAACTGAATAACCGGAGAAGCGGACCCTGAGGACCCTTGGAGTTTGTGGCGACGTCAGTGACTAGTGTGGACACGAAGTGGGGGTAGTCTAGCCATTAAAGAAAAGCTGTGAGATTTATTAGAAAGGCTCACTCGAAGACGGAGTGGTCTCAACTGCAGAAGTATGTATTGGTGTGTTCCAGATTTCTGGGGGAAAAGTTTTATTGCTCCTCTCTTTTTAGATAATATTTCATCAAATGCCTTTGCCTTAAATGAATTGGGTTTTCTTGTTGACTACTAAAGGGGCAGCTAGATGACTCAGTTGGATAGACAGCCAGGCTTGGGTTCAACTCTAACCTCAGATGCTTTTTAGCTGTATGACCCTGGGCATGTCACTTAACCCTCATTGGCTAGCCCTTACTGCTTTTCTGCTTTGGAAACAAACACATCATATCAATTCTATGCTGAAGGTGAGGGTTTAAAAACAAAATCAGCCCAGTGGCCCGAGTACATTAGCTGTGTTTCTGGGTACAGGAGGCTCCTAGAACACAACGGACCTGGAGATCGGATTGTCTTTTCTGGGGATCCTTTTGCTCTGTGAGTTACGGTCTACCTTTTACGCCCCAAATGTGCTGGTAGTCTTTGTCACCCCTACCATACCCAAGGCCGAGAGGCAAGATGAAGACATTCTCGCTTTCCATTCTGGGCCCTACATTTTGGGAAGGCAAAATGGTGAGCTGGAACATCCCTAGAGGAGGGGCCCGAGAAGCAAGAAGCATCGTGGTCCAGGGAAGATAACGGGGCAGCTTGGGAGAGCCGGGGTTGGCGCCTTCCTGGATCTGAAGGACTGCCATCTGGACCAGGGATTCCATTTTCTCTGCCAGGCCCCAAAAGATAGGATTAAAAGCAACCGGAGCAAGCAAAAGCAGCAGATTTTTTGCTCATAAAAGGAGAATCTTCCTACCAATTAGAAGCGTCCCAAAGTGGAACGGGCTGGGCTGCCTCAGGAGTGCAGATAAAGCACTTATTCAGCTCTTGCTTTGTGCCAGGCACCCTGCTAAGTGCAGGGGATCCAAAACCAAGCAAAGCAGACAGTCCCTGCCCATAAGATCTTACATTGTAAAGGGGAAAGATAACACATGAAGGGGAGCTGAAAGGGCAGAGGAGGGAGTTACCATGGCAGGGATGCCCCAAGTGCAATGGAGGCTTACATCTGAGGAGTGAGGTCCCCAACCCCACACATATTCAAGGCCACTAAGGCATTCTTTCTTTTGGGAGGCTCAGAGGACCACTGAGGTCCTGTCCAACTCTGATAGTCTCTATTGAGAGAGATAAGATATAGTCTCTTCTTTTCATTCTGCAGGACAGGAAAGAGATTCATATAGGGGAAAAGAACTTTTTTATTGTCACACAGTGAATTGATGGCAGAGTCAGGACTTGAACCTGGATCTTCAGACTTTTAGGCCAGTGAACATTTATCACAAAACTTTCAATTGCTTATCTGACTTCTGCCTAAGATCACACTTGGCAGAGCCAAGACTAGACTGAGCTCTCTTTGTCTCTCTGCCTTGTTTGTCTCTGTCTGTCTATCTGTCTGTCTGTCTGTCTGTCTCTGACTATTTCTTTGTTTCTATCTGTCTCTCTGTGTCTCTCTTTATCTCTTTTTCTCTCTAACTCTGTCTTTCTCTGTCTGTCTCTGTCTCTTTCCCTCTCTGACTCTGTCTCTATCTCTCTCCATTTCTTCTCTCTCCTCCTCCTCCTCCTTCTCTCTCCTCCTCCTCCTTCTTTCTTCTTCTTCTTCTTCTTCTTCTTCTTCTTCTTCTTCTTCTTCTTTCTTTTTCTCTCTCTCTGTCTTCTCTCTTCCTCTCTCTGTCTTTTTCTGTTTCTTCTCTCTCTTCCTCTCTCTGCCTCTGTCTCTCTTCCTCTCTTCCTCTCTGCCTCTTCTTCTTTTCTCTCTCTCTTCCTCTGTCTCTCTGTGTCTCTCTCTTCTTTTCTCTCTCTTTCTCTCTCTTTGTCTCTCTCTCAAACCCTTCCCTTCCATCTTAGAATCAATACTATATATTGGTTCCAAGACAGAAGAGTAGCAAGGACTAGGCAATGGGGTTAAATGACTTGCCCACAGTCACACAACTAGAAAAGTCTGAAATCTAGATTTGAACCCAAGACCTCTTATTTCTAGGCCTGGCTTTCAATCCATTGAGCCACCTAGTTTCCTCTAGTAAATAGGGGTTTCTTGACTCTTTAGTCTAAGATGCTTCCTAGAACATGATTCTGGCTCTCTCCAGAGGCCGAGGGGATGCTGGCGTCCTGATACCTGCTCCCCTCTTTGGGAGGCTCAGCAGAAGGTCATTCCGTGGCCATGGAGAGGGCAAAAACGTTCTGCTTCCCAAGGCTCTTATTTCTGAGACCACCTCCAGGCACCGACAATCAATGGAAATGTTATTGAGCTTGGGAGTGATTGAGGCTGTTTATACTAAGCCTTTTTGCCTTGGTGAAAGATTACAGATTGAACAATAAATGTGCTTTTAATGAGGCCCATAACTATTAAATGAAAGGTTGAATATGGCAACTGGATGACAATATGGGCTTTGTTGGCATCAATGCTCCCATCTTCTCGCCCCTGCTTCCCCCTCCCCTCCATAAAAGCAGGATGAACATACGCCTTCTAAATCTTTAATATTCCTAATGGCCCTTCTGTCAGCTGTTCTGTGGATTCTGCTGAGGCCCCGTGGCAAGTGGGGCTCATGACGGAGGGCCGGGCAGTATTTCTGGGGCTCCTGTCCTGTGCCCGGCCACCAGCATCCTCTTCTCCAGGATAATATGACCATTGCCTTCAGTGGCACATAACAGAGCCTGCTTCCTAGTCCTCCAGAGATCTTCTGGGTCCCTTCCTACAAGAGGCCAGTGAGCCAAGTGGAGAGGGACAGCAGAGGCTGAAAGCAGTGACCAGCTAAGGGAGAGGGAGGGGTCAACGTGGACTTCCCCAGCAAATCCCAGAGTCTCCGAATCTCAGAGCTGGAAAGGAAGCTCAGCAATGGGCTAATTTGACTCCTCCCTGAATAAGAATCATTTCACAGCATTCAATGACAAGCAATGAATAGCAACAGCAATTTATTTCAATTCAGCAAACTTCAGGCTTATTATTATCAATTTACTTCAGTTTAATCAACTTTAATCTGGTCTTTATTAAGCACCTGTTGGGGACGTTGGTACCAGGTTATGCAATGGGTACATAAAGACAGAAACAAGTTTCCTGCCTCAGGCTTCCATTCTATAAGGGGTGCATAGATGGTAGCTGCAAAGTAATTTCAGATAGATGTGCTGCTGCCAGCTGAACCAGCCTGGGGAGCTGATTGTGAAATTTTCACTGTGAGCATTTGGATCTCAGAAATTGGCAAAAGCTACAAATTAGGCCTTGATTCATTGATTGTTTAGACTTAAGAAAATGATGGAGTAAATGTTAACGAAGTCGATCAAATTTAAAAGGGTGTCATATATGCAGTTCTTTACTCCCCCCACCCCAGACCTGGTTGTTAAACATTTACCAGCATACTCCCACATAGGTGGTGAGAATACAACACCTGGGAGGGGACCAGGAATAGTCTTTTGCAAGAAGCTGAGTTTTAAGGAAACAAGGGATTCTAAGAAGCAGAGCCAAGGAAGAAGGGCAATCTAGGCAATAGGGACAGTCCGTGCAAACATATGTGTCTCTGTGTGTGTATGTGTGGGAGGAAAAGAGAGACAGAGACAGAGAGAGAAAGACAGAAATGGACAGAGAATGAGAGAGACAGACTGAGTGAGACAGATACATACTCAAAGAGGGAGACAGAGAGAGGGACATGGGTTGGGGGGGGAGAGAGAGGGAGAGAGAGAGAGAGAGAGAGAGAGAGAGAGAGAGAGAGAGAGAGGAGAGAGAGAGAGATCAGAAGGGAGGGAGCAGAATGTTCTATATAAGTAACAGAAAGTTACATTTGTGGAGTAGGATAAGACACTATCAGGAAATATAGCCTAAGGCTAGACTATGAAGGGCTTTTTACCACCAAAGAAATGAAAGAAAGTGAAAGAAAATGGGGTTAAGAAAGAGAACAAAAGGATTAATCCCTTACTGCTTTCTAGCTAATTGAGGTAATTCTGCATCATTCTCACCACATCCACGACAATAGAATGTCAAAGTTGAGGAGGACTGGTCCAATCCCTTCATTCTATTGAAGAGACTGGCACTTAGTGGGATCATCAAGTGATAAGGTCCCATCTAGGACTGGAACCCTGGTCCCATGCCTCCAAATCCAGTGCTCTTGCTGGTACAATGGCACCTTCTCCTATGGGCTCAATTTCCTTGAGGATCATTGGACTGAGATCTTGTTTTAGAAGATGGCTAGCTCACTTTGGAAGATGGCTAGCCCATTTAATAAAATGTCCAGTTTTCACTAAAGTCTTTACATCCAGAATAAATTTCCTGGAGTCTCTCCAAGAAATAATTTCTCATAGAGACATTTTTTTGTGGGGTAGAACAGGATTGACCAAGTTATTAGGATGTAGCATTATCTCTGTTTTCCTTCCCCCTGAAGGATGGCCCCACAAATTTGCTGAGCCAGACCTTCTCAGGATACATATGTGGTCTCGACCAATCAATGAATGAACAAGCCTTTATTGAGTGTTTCCTATGTGCCAGACACTATGTGAAGTGCTGGAGATACAAAGACAAAAATAAAACAATTCCTTCCTTCAAGGAGTTTACGTTCTAATGGGGGCGGTGACATTCACAGAAATTGATATATTCCAAGATCCCTAGAGAGGAGATAGAAGGTGATTTGAGAAGGGAAGGAGCTATGGGAGGGGATCTGGAAAATACCTTTTAGGAGAGGACTTTTGAGGGAAACCAAGGATCATAAAAGGGGAATGTGAGGAGGGCAGGCATTCTAGGCGTGAGGACATAGAATGCAAAAGCACAGAGATGAGAGATGAGAAGATGAGTAAATAGATCAAGATATTGAACTGTGGAGTCTACAGAACGGGATTTTGTGTGAAAAAATACTAGAAAAGCAGTAGCTAGGTAGCACAGTGAATAGAGTGCCAGGTCCTAAGTTGAGAAGTCCTGGGTTCAAATTTGGTCTCAAATACTTCCCAACTGTGTGACCCTGGACAAGTCACTTAACCCTATTTTCCTAGCCTTTGCCACTCTTCTGTCTTAGAGTTGATACTAAGACAGAAGGTAAGGGTTTTAAAAAAACTACTAGAAAAATAGAAACTAGGTTGTGTTGAGTTTTAAAT
Organism: Gracilinanus agilis; assembly: GCF_016433145.1. NCBI lineage: Eukaryota > Metazoa > Chordata > Mammalia > Didelphimorphia > Didelphidae > Gracilinanus > Gracilinanus agilis. The sequence goes on along the minus strand of NC_058133.1, from coordinate 499,585,193 downwards.
GTCAAATAGACAACAGAGCCCTTTCTCTTCCTCTTGGCTAGGGCAGTGACTTTCCCCCTGGACATAGTGGGGACTGAGAGAACTCTGTTTAAAGTTCAAATCCATCATTAACCGGGTTTGTGAGCTCTGGAAGGCTGCTTGGCATTTTTTGAGGCTCAGTCTTCTCATCTATAAAAAGGGGCTCAGAATGATTTCTCTGCTTTCTTTAAAAGGTGATAGTAAGGATTTTGTGAGAAAATGCCTCTAAAGGACTTTATAAACTCAAAAGCAGGAGTTCTTCACTTTTTTTTTGTGTGTGTTCTGAATCCTTTGGGCAACAGCCTGGTAAAACTTATGCATATCTTCTCAGAAACATGCTTTAAATGCACAAAGTAAAATATACAGGATGACAAAGGAACCCAATTAACGAAATACATTTCTTGAAATACATCTGGTCTGAGAAATTGTGTGGTTTCATGGAAAAATCCCCAACAACCGACTGGGGAATTAGAAGATCTGAGCTTAAACCCTCTGTCTTTTCTTATTCCCGTGACCTTGACCAGGAACTTCATCTTTCCAGGGCCCAGTTTTCTAATCTCTGAAGTTCCATCTGGTTCTAGATCTATGACTATTCTTTTTTAAAGGCAGCACTGGGCCCTTTAATTTCTCAGGGCAGTCTAGAAATTGTTCAGTTGATTTACAGGAGGGTAACCAAAGTTGAGATGAAAAGAAACAAACAAATCCCACTGGGCGCTCGTGTTGAACAGAAAGAACAGAAAGAACAGATCCTGGTCACTCTGTTTCTTTGTATACGTGTAAATCCTAGTGAGGAGGTCATTTGGGGGTGGCCCTTAATTGTCTTGCTGGTAACCTACATCAGTAGTGTCAAACTCAAATGGAAATGGATCCACGGAGGTGTGCATGTTGACAGAAAAACCACAAAAAATCCACTTCTGTTGGGTTTTGTTAATTTATATTTTTGTAAGTATCCTTCCATTGCCCTTAAACACTTCAGAACTTTAATGTAACACAAATAAATAAATAAAACCATGGATTAGCACCGCCTATGTTGCATTACATTTTTATTTAATTTGATAAACATTACTCAATTATATTTTAATTTGGTCCTGGCTGGGAACTTGGGCTTTATTGTGTGTAATTTCATGGGATTATGAAAGACTTCAGTTTTAAAGCTCATCAAACCCAAATTCTTCATTGTACAGAATGGGAAACTGAGGACCAGGAGAAAGGAAAGGGCTTACTTCAAGTCGCACTGCTCCTAACTGGCAAATCTTGGAGTCAAATCCAAATCTACAGGATAAACTAATGCTTATTAAATGCAAAGTGGTGTTTCTGGTAGGAGCTGGGTGTAAAGAAAGAACCAACAACCTGGGGCGTCTGGACAGAGCCTGGAAGGGAGCTGGGGCTCTCCAGAGGTGGAGATGGGTCCAGAGGAGAGAGAACAGGCCAGGCATGGAGGACATCCTTCCAGAGGCCCAGAAGTGGAAGATGGAATGTCGTCTAGAGGGATGGCGAGCCATTTGGCTGGGGCACAGAATGCACGAGGTGGAGGGATGGATGATCAGTGGGAGCCAGGTTGGGAAGGATTTGGATGCCAAACAGAGAAATGGAAAAGTTTTCTCTCAGCCCCTTATTGAGAGAATACCGGCTGGGGCCTGGGAACTAGAAATAGGTTCTAGAAGGCAAAGTAGAGGGTGGCTGGGGAGCATAATGGATAGAGAGTCAAGGCTGGATATGGAAGGTCCTGGGTTCCAATCTGGTCTCAGATACTTCCTAGCTCTGTGACCTGGGCAAGTGACTTAACTCTCACTAACCCTTTACTGTTCTTCTGCCTTGGAATGAATACACAGTATTGATCCAAAGATAGAAGGGAAGGGTTTTAAAAAAAGCTAAATATATTATTAAAAAAAAGAAGTCAAGGCAGAGTGGGGAAAGCCAGTGTGGGCAGAATGGGCTGGAGACTCCTGGGCACCCAGAAGGGCATCACAAGGATTCTTAGCACCGGGCAGAGGGTGCACCGTAATAGGGGAGACGGCTCTCGAGAAGGGGTGGGAGGCCACTGATTGTCTTAGTGTAAAGGAGGAGGAATTGGGAGAGGAAAAGGAGAATGGGAGAGAAGAGAGCTAAAGCGATGAGGTGGGGTCTGTGTATGGAGCTTAGACATCAACTAACTCTGAGACCCTTATTTTAAAGAAAAGGAATCTGGGACCCAGAGGCAACAAAGTTAGAACCAGAACCCAGGACATATTACTCCAAACCTTAGCGCTTATTTCTGGGGCAGGGGGCTTGCTGTGAGGTTTGGAGAGGAGCTAAGGTCAGGGGAGGCTCCGTAACAGAGGGCAGCAAAGGGCACAGGCTGGGCTCCATGAAGGCTGACCCTGCAGACTGGATAAGATTTCACATTCAGCCTCCCCAGTTTTTTCCTTTTTCAGCTCATCTCTTTTTTTTTTTTTCCAAATCAGAGGAACTTCCCCTGAGGCCCCCTGGTCGAGGTGTGCTTCTTATTCATGAGCCTGAGCAGGAAATCAAAGCATAAATTTCCTCCCAGTCAGCTCCATAAAGCAGCCCGCCTTGTCAGCACTCATGCCCACAGCCCTTCTCCCGTGTTACTATTTCAAAGGACAAACGGCAGGTACTGGGCTGCCCAATGATGCCTTTCACTTGGAGATGGAAAAGATCTCCTGGGGAGCATTGGAGGCCATATAGAGTTAGCTCAGAGTTTAGAAAGAGTATAGACTCTGCAGTCAGAGGATGTGAGTTCAAATCTCTCCTCTGATCCTTGCTGCGTTTGTGGTCCTCAGTTTAATTGTTCTGAAAAATGAGGGGGTTGGACAGATCATCTCTGGGGTCTCAGTTCTGAATCTGAGCTCCTAGAATACTCATTCAGGAACTATTTGCCCTTCCTGATTGGGTAACTAGAAGGGGGTTATCACTCCTTTTCAGTATTCTATTGGGTAACTCAGGAATCGAATTTCTAGAACTGTGACGAGCCCCCACTAGTGTGTATACTGATACTGTTTCAATTAACCTTTTTTAAAAACTCTTACCTTCTATTTTAGCATCATTCTAAGACAGAAGAGTGGTAAGAGCTAGGCAACTGGGATTGAGATGGGTAAGGACTGGCAATTGGAGTTAAGTGACTTGCCCAGGGTCACAGGAAGTATCTAAGGTCAGATTTGAACCCAGGATGTTCCAGGTCTAGGCCTGGCTCTCAATTCACTGAGCCCCCTAAATGTCCCCTCTCTTTTCTTTTTTTGTAGAATCTCCCTGAAGTTCCTCCTAGATAGTTTCTTTTTCCTGGGCTTTGAAGATTGTGCATTTCTACAGTCTATAATTGGACTCAATTCTTTCTCCCACAAGGGTACATACTTCAAGGAATTGCTTCTTCTCTCCAGTGGCTGGTCATCTCTATCTGTCTACATCCTTGTTTGTCTCTGCTTGTCCTTGGTAAATCCTTCTGTTCCCAGCTGGATGGGTTTTTTGTTTTTGGTCCAATCTTTCCAATAAAAGAGTTGTTGGCGATGGGGAGGAAACAGCTAGATAGAAACTCTCACCTCTCACTTTGAACTTTTTGTCTTCCCTCCTTGAAGTTCAGGGGCTCAGCTATTATTCTGAGAATAATAATATAGCAGTAATAGTATTAATAACAATAATATAATAATATATAATCAGATTGTTAAAAGGATCCAAGATGCTAAAAAATTAAAAACCTTTGGTGTTGACAGTGTTCTTTAGACATCATGTCAGGCGATTAATTGATTCAGTGACTTAAAGTTTTCTCACTTGCTAAAGGGATGTGGGTAGAAAGTATCTTATTAATTGGTATGTGTGTATCTGACTCAAGGGGTGCCCTGATTGTCTGCCAGGGAGTCTCCTCTTGCCTTGCTCTTGACCATCCCTTCATCTGTCCCCAGCAACTAGTTCTGCCTCTTGGTCCCTCACAAACCCTTTCATTTTAAGGAAACTGAAACCCATAGAAATTAACTGACTTGACCAGGATCACCAAGTCAGTATGAGTCTAAGGCAAGATTTGAATTCAGGTCTTCCTGAGTCCAGGTCCAGTTCTTTGTCCACATTATGTTTCCTCTTGACAGAATGCAAGCCCCTCAAAGGCAGGACCTGATTCATTTTGTTGTTTCCCCAGGGCTTAGCTGAGTGCTTAGCACTACATCCTCTGAGAAGCCACATTTTGGAAACTTGAATGCCAAGCAAAATAGGAAGTCAAAATCCAAGAATATCTTGTATAAAAGCAAGAAGTCAGGGACAGCTAGGTAGCTCAGTGGTAAAGATCCATGTCTGGAGATGGGAGGTCCTGGGTTCAAATCTGACCTCAGACACTTCCTAGCTATGTGACCCTAGGCAAGTCACTTAATCCCATTTCCTAGTTTTACCACTCTTCTGCCTTAGAACCGATACACAGCATTTATTGATTCTGAGTTGTGTAATTGTCCTAAAATCCAAGGTTTAAAATCTTTTGGAGAAATTGCAGGAAAAGAAACTCACCAATACCCTGAATCAAGAAAGTGGAGCTTTTGGGAGAAGATGCTCTAAGGATGCCTGTGGAAACCACACACTGCATCAAAAGATCCAGAATGAACTTTGGGATATAATGAACTAAACTGAACAGGGTTGGACATACATAATCTGAATGTAAACTCTTATGCCAAAGGGGAATGCCCCCAACTGGCGTTTTGTCAATGCATCTATTAATCATTTTTTGTTTTCTTCCTCTTTTCTTTCCATCTTATCCTCAAATTGTTATAATTTCCCCTTTGTAAAGTGCAATAGGTTATGCACCTTTAGTCAGAATCTTTAGAGGTTATGTGAAATGATTCATTGGGGAGACTAGGCATGTAAACCTGGGAGATTTCAACATGCTTGCCTCCCAAAAGAATCACAGGGGGGATTGTGTAGAGGGAGTTTCATCCCCTCCCCCTCCTGGATTGCCAATCAGGTTCACCCCATTTTGCATGCTGGTGCTGCGTCCATGAACATGAATCAAAAGGTGTGGGTGTGACTTGACCTCTCTCTATTTCCCTGAATGTGGCAGGGGAGATGGACAGTGAATCATGTGGGATAAGCTACACATGGCCAGACTTAGAGAAGAAAAGAGACTTTAAATCTATGCCTATCTGTTTTCTCTATTTCAAATGATTATTAATAAACTCTATGGAAATGAGTGCCTGGAGTTTTACATTTATATCTAACAAAGCTAAAAGGTAAGGGTTTTAAAAAATAAAAGCAACAAATCAGGTTCTGCTTTGTGTAACCAGTAGGTTACCTAATATATGCTTGTTATCAGCCTATAATGAAGTGCTTAGAGTAGTTCTTGGAGTAAGGGAAGAAGTATTTATTTATTATTATTTATTTATTATGTACCATCCTAAATGCTTAATAATTATCATCTCACTTGATAACCCCAGAAGATGAATGCTATTATTATCCCCATTTTACAGGTAAGAAAACTAAGACAGAGGTTAAGTGACTTGCCTGGGGGTACACAGTAAGTGTTTGAGGCTAGATTTGAACTCTAGGCACCATTCTCTATATACTTGACTTCCAGATAACAGCTGCAGAGGAGATACCTTATAAATACTTGTTGTCTTGACTTGACTTGATTTATTGATGGAGAACAGATTTGATCGAAGGAGGCCCTTGGAGCCCAGATCCTGCAATTTTGACTCATCATATCTTTTGGAACTCTTCCAAGTGTTAGCACAATGGCCAAGACTTAGCTGCCAGTGGCCAGACATCTGGGGAGGCTCTCATCCTTGTGAAGCGGCTTCTTATATCTATCTTATATCTATCACTGTCATTCAGAAGATAAATCATTGGTCTGAGATTGATTTACATCTCCCTGGAAGCTATAGTCCAGTCCATAAATGTAAAGCTGGAATAAAAACCAATTCAACTTAACGAACATTTATTAAATGTTCCAGTGAGACAGAGATGAAAACGAAAAGTGACACCATTCCTATACTCAAAGAGCTGACAATCCAGTGATGTGTGTGTGTGTGAGAGAGAGAGACAGAGACAGAGAAAGAGACAGAGAGACAGAGAGAGAGAAAGAGGGAGAGATAGATAAATAAGTATCACAAAAGGTTGAATGGGACATGACAAAAGAGAGCCAGTTAAATGCCTGGAAGTATAGCTTAAGAGCAGAAGGAATCTTAGAGCTCTTCAAATTAACTCTTTCAAATATTATTTGGAAAATTTCAAAATGGTACCAGGTTCAAATCCTGCCTCTACCACTTACTACCTATGGGACCATAGATTAATTACTTCACCTCTTTAAGATTCAGTTAATTCTTCTTTAAAGCAATGGGTCAGACCAGCTGGAAAACTGCCTCCTGAAGTATTTTCCAAATCTAAATCTTTGATCATGGGAGACACACATGACCTATCACTAGGTCAATTTTTATAGATCTACCAGAGCTCTCTTGACAAAGCCTTTGAGAACTCAAGGCCATGGTCAATTCATAAAAAATACCAGAGAAGAATGATAGACTTAGAATTCAGGAGTTGGAAGGGACCTTAGAGAAAAATCTAGTCCAGCTCTTTCAATTTACAGATGAGGATACTGAGTCCCAGGCAAGTGAAATGACTTGGGATCATAGAACCAGAACTAGATAAGAGATAAATTTATTAGTGTTCCGATTATGCCACACACACAAATAACACTTGTACCTCATCAAGGGTCAGACAGATTGGAGAAGTCCAGCAGGTGATTTCTGATGGCCAAAGCACCTCTTAAACCCATCTATGAAGAAAGACAAATGGTCTGCCATCTTTCATTTAGAAAGAGTATGCACACCAGTGAGCTCTAAGTCATAGTGAAAGCCTGATCAACACCCAGAACTATACACAAAGCCATCCAGAATCTAGCATTGAGGTATGACAGTACCATTATACACTTTCTGAAGTTGGATTATCTTCCTAGAGCAAGATGTAGAAAGGGGAAGAGTTGAGGGTCATCAAGGTACAAAGGGACTTGGGGGAATTGGAGGAGAGTGGTCAGTTCTTTACTCTTACTAGGAACAGGAATGGATGACTACCTGTCTGTCATATAACCTTGTGGCCCCTAAAAAGATGTTTCTGCCCCCTCAATACTGCCCCCTCTCAAGAAAATGCTACAAATAGACATTTATTCAAAAGGAAGGCAATGTTTTATGGTAGAAAGAGCCCTGGACCAGAAGTCAGGAGAAGCCAGGTTCTTGGTCAGTTATGTGACCTTAGATAAATCACTGAATTTTGGTAGGCCTCAATTCCTTTGAAATCTGTAAAATGAAGGGGCTGGGAACAGGTGACCTCCAAGGTCCTTTCTAGTTTTAAATCAATGATCCTAGGTCCAGCTCCACCCCAGTGTGATCACGAAGGATACTTTTCTGGTTCTCAGTTTCTTCATCTGTAAAATGGGACCTCATCTGTGTTAGATGCTTAACTAAGATTAATTTTTCCTTTTCTTATCACCACCATAACACACATTTCAATATATAGACAAAAAAAGAGCATTGTAGAGGAAACTGTAAGCTACTGTCAGGTACCATTTTTTTATTGTTCATAAGGCAGAAGAGTATTAAGGGCTAGGCAATCGGGATTAAATGACTTGTCCAGAGTCACATAACTAGAAAGTGTTTGAGAGCAGATTGGAAACCAGGCCCTCCTGTCTCTAAGCCTGGCTTTCAATCTATTGAGTCCCCTGGCTGCAAGGTTTTACTCTTTACATTTAATATTAGCACATAAACAGAACAGGAAAAGGAAACTGAGGGAGAGACCATTTGGGACATAAGAGCCATTGTTTGGGAAGGACAGATTCAGATGGGGAGCTATAGGTGGAGTGTGGGACTATGGACAACCAAAGGATGATGGGAAGGGGCCAAATTTTTGGTACATGGGAAGAGGGAGGTTAAAGTTCTTTCCTTCTTTCTTTCAGGGTTCTAAACCCTCCCTTACCCTCTCCTCTGACTAAGCCAAGACCCCGTCACTGGGGATCTGATCTGGCAGCTTGTCCCCATTCCTGGTGAGGATGGGAGAGAGGGCTTGTTATTGTTTTGGTCTGGGTCTGGAGAGCACTGTTTCTTCTATAGGTTTCCTGGGAAAGCGAGGATGCCTGGTAGGGGACCTGTTTGTCTCTGTCTCTCTGTGGGTAGCAGGAGGAACCCAGTAAGTTGGCCTTAGGCCATCCGACAACAAGGGGGAATTGCTGTTGATGAGAATTAGCCCCCAGACTAGGCCAATTTGGCTTTTGTCTCATAGTGTAGCTCTGGCTGGGGAAGAGCAAACCCTTGTGACAACCTGCTGAGAAAACCCTCCTGTCCATAAATCTCTTCTCCATCCAGGTGCTAAGAACCTTGACATTCCACAAACAGGAGCTGGGAGAAGAGGAAGAGAGAAGAGGAGATAGGAAGGGGCAAGAGAGGAAGACAGAAGGGAAGAAAGAGGAAAAGAGAAGGAGGGAGGAGGGAGGCACAGAGGAAGAAGGGCAGAAAGAGAGAAAGACAAAAAGAAAGAAAAGAAAGGCACAAAGAAAGGAGAGACAGAAGGAAAGAAAGATAGAAAGACAAAAAGACAGACAGAAAGGCAGAAAGAATGAAAAGAAAGGAAGGAAGAAAGAAAGACAAAGAAAAGAAGACAGAAAGAGAGAAAAGGGGCAAGTTTCTATCTTTGCTCTTAAAATACAAATATCCGTGGAAATGGAAATGCAAGGAATTACCAATACTACAGTGAATTAATTTATTAGATACCCTTTTCCTCCCATGTTAAGAGAAAGAAAATCAATAACAGACATGTTCTGTATAGCCAAAACAGGATGAGAGAGATGAAAAGGAGAGGGATAAAGCTGGTCTCTCTTCCTGTCTCTTGCTTTTCTTCCTGCCTTCTTTCCTCCCTCATTCTGTTTCTCCTCTCTCATTCCTTTCTCTCTCTGTCTCTCTCTTTTCCCCTTTCCTTTCTGTCACTGAATGTTAAGAGCTGAAAGAGATCTTGGAAGTAATCAGCTCTAAACTAATCTACTCTAAACTCTTTTTTTTTAAAAACAGAGAAAACCAAAATGCCAGAGAAAGGGTATGACTTATCCAAGGTCCCACAGCCAGTGACTGACAGGTCAAGACTAGAATCCAGGTCTGATTCCCAAACCAGGTCTCTTCCCACATCCTACAGCCTCTCTGACACTCCCCCCCACCCGATTCCTGTCACTCTGTGTGTCAGCTTCTCAGGGAACAAGGCAACAGCCTGCCTCCCATCGAGCCTCTCCATCGCCTGTCTCATGGCAGTGATTTCTGCAGCTCAGTGACAGAGGCTCCTGCTGGGTGGTTGGCATGTGAGGGAAGCTTGACAGGTGGCATCTCAGCTTCTTAATTACACATGAAGGATGCAGGAGATGAGGTGCTCATGGAGGTCCCTCCCTCTCCTCTTCGGTGGGGCTGCTGGGCTCGAAGGCGGCCGAGCTCTGAGTTCAGGAGAGATGCTTGTTCTCTAGAGGCAGTTATCTCCTTTGTGGACCATTCTGGAGGAGGGAGAAAGCTGGGATTTTGAACATGATTCTATAATAATGGTAGATCCTGCGTTCTCATAGAATCCCAGCCCCGGAACCCTGGAATATCACAGCTGATCGTTTCATCCAACGCCTTCATTTTATGGAGGAGCAGCTGAAGTCCAGAGAAAGGAAAGGATATTCTGGGGAAGGGAAATTGAGGCTTGGATCAGGGTAGGGCTTGGAAGTCTGCCTTCTTTTGGATTCAGCATTCCCCAGCCTAACCTTGGAGCTTTGGGATGTCCAATGCCAAATAGACAGGGGTTGACCAAGGGCCCTTTCAGGACCCAATAGGCAATCTGACTCAAATCAAGGGACTTGGGTTCAAATATCACCTCTGTGAATTATTGCTCTTGAAAGAAAATTGTATACACTGTGCTTTAGGCATAAACCTTCCAGAAAATTTTTTTATTAATTTAGAATAAATGAATTCTAAACATTTCAGCAGAGAAAAAGGAGAGAGAGAGAGAGAGAGAGAGAGAGAGAGAAAGAGAGAGAGAGAGAGAGAGAAAGAGAGAGAGAGAGAGGTAGAGGTAGAGAGAGGAGGAGTTACCCCATGTCTTAAGATTTCTTTCTGACCCAAGCCATTTTTGAGCTGCAATTTATAATGATCTCTAATAGATAAAAAATTCCCCAAGGAGACAGAGTGGGGGTAAATATTCAGTTAATAGTCTGTTTCTTCAGATAATGTAATAGTCACATAGGTTTCAGCCTACCCTTAGATCAAGAGTTCTTTATTTTCTTTGAACAATGGATCCCCCCCAGGAAGTCTAGTGGTTTATGGATCCTTGATCAGAATTTTGTTTTCCAATGCTATAGACAACCCATGGAATTAGGAGGGAATCCAGTCATACAGAAGAAAATATGATTTTTTTTCTCATCTAAGTTCATGGATATCCTGAAATTTACTCAAAGACCTCTTTGGAGCCCATAGGCCCAGCTTCAAAACTCCTCTTTTAAAGAATAATTGTTATAAGACCATTCAATCTCCTGTAGGCCACTCTCTCTAAGTATTCTCCATTCTAGCTGGCTAAAAGTAAACTCAAGAGATACTTGCATTAGTTGAAATAATCCAAGATGTCTTCCTTCTCCTAGTCTGATCATTTGACCAGGATCCAGTGCAGGTTTGAGGGAAGAGGGTGCTGCTCCTAAATGGGCAGCTCGCCCTTTGTCTGGTCACTGGCCCACTTATTCCTCCAGGAAAAGAATATTTCTCTTTGAACTTTTTAGCTAGTTTCTAAAAAAAATATTGGTTAGACCTTTGGAAAGGAGGAAAAAGGATTTCGTACAGGGCTTTGCTTTGGAATTGATGGTCAAAGACAGACTGATAAGGTTTCTTATTTGGATTGGGCCAAAGGCTTCTGACTAGATTACTGAGAAATAGGTTTTCTTCCGATTTCTAAAATAGGAAAGGCTAGGGTTTAGTGTGCTTCGACATTTGCGGGTGACCTTGGATAATACCTTTAACAAATGTAGGGCTCAGTTTACTCATCTGTCAAATGGGAGGGTTGGACTAGATGGTCTCTGTGGCCTTCTCTGGCTCTGTATCTATTCCCTTGGTGAGGTTTTGTTTGAAGGAACAGAATGAATGTGTGATAAAAGTTATAAAATGGAGAAACCCTTTGGTGCCTTAAGAGATCTCTTTCAAAGTTCCTTTCCCCTAAATAGAACAAATTTCATTAGATCACAAGCTCCTTGAGGACAGGGACTGACTTTAATTTCTTTTTGCTTTCCCAGTGTTTAACACATGTAAGTGTTTAATAAATATTGATGAATTCCCCTTTCATGGAACAAACCTTCCAATATTTGGATAGCTCTGGAAGGAACAATGTGGTACAATGGAAAGAGTAATGGCTTTGGAGTCAAAGGACCTCCATCTCTTACTACCTACTATTCAATTGTTTCAATGGTGTCCTCTTCATGAGCCCCTTTGGTATCTTCTTGACAGAGATCCTGGAGTGATTTACCATTTTCTTTTCCAACTCATTTTATGGATGAGGAAACGGAGGCAAGCAGGGTTAAATGACTTGTCCAGGATCATATAGCTAGTAAGTTTCTGAGGCTGGATTTGAACTTATGTCTTCTTGACTCCAGGGCCAGTGCTCTATCAAGTGTGCCACCTAGTTGCCCTTACCACCTATATGACTACGCTATTTCCTTCACCAACTTTGGTTATCTTTAAGTGGAAGATTTGGACTAGATAATCTTCTAGTTTCTGGTTCTATGAAAATATGATCCTGAGCCTTTCCTTCTTTAGATGAAACACCTCAAGTTATTTCAACCAATCTTCTTATGGCATGAACATGACTCGTAGAGAGGAATTTGAACCCAGAGTATTCTCCTCTGAACTATGGCAGAACATCTTATCAATGTCCTTAAACATGGTTCCCAGAATGGAACACTTTGCTTTAGATATAGTCAGGGCAGGTTAGAGTGTCTGCTTAGCCTTGGACTTTATCCCTCTCTTCATTGGCTTAGGATTTCATTAGCTTTTTGGACCAGGAATGTATCAGAACACCATCTTTATTTGCATTTGGAAGAGTCCGTCTTTTAAGAAGCATTGACTATTTCCCTACCTCCAACTGCAAATGAATCTGTGAGGATGCTTTTGTGATTCTGGCTTTCTTAAACATGTCCAGGCATGAGTTGAGGGTCAAGCCCACTTCTTTACCCATAATTTCAGGACTTGTTCAGAATCGTACATCTCATAAATATCCATCGTAGGATTTGAACCTGATCCTCCTGCCTCCAAGTCAAAGCTTTACTAATCAGTTATATCTTTTGTCTCAAATTCCCTGTTATATCTTCTAGCAACTATAATACCAAATTAGCTTGAATTTATCAGGCGAATACAGAAGCACTGGGGGGGAATCTAAGGAGAATTAGAACCTGGAAGATATTGGAGGAGGATGAGTTAAAAGAGTTGGAGATACGATGGTGATTAATGGGTGCGAAAGACACATCATTGTTGGATAAGTGAATCTCCTTTCAGTTTTGACATTCTGTAGCTCCAAAGAAACATTCGAACTCAGACTCAAGGTTCCTCCTCCACTCAAGAGTCCCAGGATTGCTCTTTACCCCTAAGCTTTAAAGGAAGATAGAATGGATGTCACACTGGAAGAAGCGAGGATTTCCTGGAGCTTTCTCAAGCCAAACTTCTGGATCCTATTTTTCATTTAGCTGAAGGTTCCAAATCCTAGTGAGAAATGTCCATGAGTTTGTTTAAGGACTTATAAACAGGGTCCCTTCCAGATAGTTGGCCATGCTTAGGTGCGACTTAGAATCATATTCCCCAAAGATGTATCAGGTACTAGTCATTTCCTCCCAATCTATCCATCTTCTCCACCCCCCAATCCATGTCTTCATGGGGACTCATGGGAGTGATATAGTGGCTCCAAGCTTCCCCGAACAATCCTGGTTCTTTGCCCAGAATTTATAGAATCAGAAACATAAGCCAGGAGGCCCTTCAAGATGATCTCATAGTCTACGCTCATTTTTATGGACAAATGGGGAAAATGAGGACCAGTAGGAGAAAGTAAATGTCCTACAGAAAACAGGCTGGGGATTTGAACCCAAGTTCTGTTATTCCAGACCCAACATTCCTTCTATGGTTATCTATATCTATATCTATATCTATATCTATATCTATATCTATAT